>NC_140579.1:1179926017-1180343517 GCF_964204655.1 Triturus cristatus | reverse complement strand
GTGCTCTGTCCCAGTGTCCCAGGGTGCGGTAGCCCCCCATCCTGCAAGACAGCCGAGGGTCCGGCCACTGGGGAAGGTTGTCAATCGGGGCCCGGGGAGGCTCTCCCCAGCCTGGCTAGGGTTCGGAAGCTGGGCCTGGGCCCGGGGAAGCCCCGTCCCAGTGTCCCAGGGTGCGGGAGCCCCCCATCCTGCAAGCCAGCCGAGGGCCCGGGCACTGGGGACGGGGGTCCACCGAGGCCCGGGGAGGCTTTCCCCGGCCTGGCTAGGGTTTAGAAGCTGGGACTGGGCCCGGGACTCGTGCTCCATCCCAGGGTGCGGGAGCCCCCAATCCTGCAAGCCTGCCGAGGGTCCAGGCGCTGGGGACAGGTGTCCACCGGGCCCGGGGAGGCTCTCCCCGGCCTGGCTAGGGTTCGGAAGCTGGGACCGGGCCCGGGGCTCGTACTCCATCCGACGGGCCCCGAAGTGCGTGAGGCCCTCGTCCTGCAAGCCAGCTGAGGGTCCGGGCGCTGGAGACAGGGGTCCACCGGGGCCCGGGGAGGCTCTCCCCGGCCTGGCTGCTTTCAGAAGATGGGAACGGGCCGGTGAGCAGGGGTGACTGGCTTTATCTGCTACTCTGGCGGAGCGTAGTTTTCTGCCCACCCCTATAAGAAATACCCTCACGACAGCCGTTAAGCAAACGATCCAGTCCGGATGAGCTGTCCGAAAAGGAGACAGGGCAGAAACAAAGAAGCCTCATTTTCAATCCGAGGCCACCGTTTAGCATAAACGATGACGCCAGCCAATGAAAATGATGAAAATGATGGGCCCTTCTGTAATCTCCTCTACCACAATATGTCTCGCAGAGCGAGCAGCGCTTGAGCCCTGCAACGCTAGGCAAGACTTATAAACACAAAGGTGGTAGAGCCCTGCTGCTGATGTCCCGGGTTGTTCACACAGCCTTGTCTGCCACTGTGTAATTTCGGCTCTTCACCGGGTAACTGTGTAAATGGAGCAGATGTTGCGTGGCACAAAGTGGCACCGTATGGGTTGGCAGGTCTATGGCGGGCACAACTTGCTTTTTCTGACTTTCGTTTTGAGTGGCCATCTTGTGCACTTGTTCAGGCCTGCAGATTGTAATTGCATTTATATAGTGCTTACTACGCATGACGAGGTGTCAAAGCGCTTTTTCGGCGAGTAGCACGCTACTCCGGGACCCATAATAGTATAGAGTAATAGTATAGGGACCCATAGAGGTGAATTAGTATAGTGAAATATGAAAGTAATTTTAAGTGGTGGATAGATTAGTCGGTTATTTGGATTCGGAAGGATAGCAGAAGCATAGAGGTAAAAAGGTTTTTATTTATGTAGCGCTTGTTCCCCCTGATGGGGTGTTAAAGCGCCTTTTTTGGATAGCAGCACCCTACTCCGGAAACACATGAAGGATTAGTAGTAAATTAGTATAGTGAAATATGAAAGTAATTTGAGTGGTGGATATTAGTCAGTTATTTGGAGTGAGAAGGATAGCGGAGGGATAGAAGGGGAAAGTAAGTTTTGCATTCATAGAGCACCTGTTACCCCTGATGGGTGCTGAAGCACTTTTCTGGCAAGTAGCACACTACTCTGGAACCCATAAAGGATTAGTATTGACAATTAGTATTGTGAAATATGAAGTAATTTGAGTGGTGTATATGTTATTTCATTATTTGGATAGAGAAGGGAAGGTGGCGGGATAGAAGAGGGAAAGAGGTTTGTATTTATATAGCCCTTGCTACCCCTGATGGGGTTTTGAAGCGCTTTTTTGTCGAGTAGCACTCTACTCTGAAACCCATAAGGATAAGTGTTGAATTAGTATGGTGAAACATGAAAGTAATTTGAGTGGTGGATATGTTAGTCAGTTATTTGGATCGAGAAGGGTTGGGGAGGGGTAGAAAGGGAAAAAGGTTTGCATTTATATAGGACTTGTAACCCTGATTGGATGTTGAAACGCTTTATTGGCGAGTAGCACGCTACTCTGGACCCCATAAAGGATTAGTGGTGAATTAGTATAATGGAATATGGAAATTGGGAAGTGAACATGTTAGTCTGTTATTTTGATTGAAAAGGATGGTGGAGGGATAGAAGAGTGAAGGATTTGGATATATTTTTTTTTTTAGGTCATAGCAGTAGGAGGAGGCTTTTGGATGAGTAAAAAGTGGTTTGCAGGGGAATAGTCAAAGGGAAGAGTTTAGACGGGTTTGTTTTGGGGGGATCGATATAGTAAAAGAGGTATCAGAAGATGCAAGGAGGGGTACAGTAGGGGAGAGTCTAGCAAGGATTATTTTGGGGATCATAGTAGTGGTATGGGGTTTGGGATAAATTATATTGGATTTAGAGGATATATTGATAGATGTATAAGCTGAGAAATAGGGTAGTGCATTGGAAAGAGTAGTAGAAAGAAGTTTGAGATGAGTCAGAAAGTTGGGCTAGAAGATATATTGAGAGAAGTGTAGCAGGGAAATAGGGTAGTGCCTTGGAAATGCTAAATTAGAAGAGAGTGATAAATATATAGATCCATAAGTACATTGAAAGTGTATAGATGCATAAAGGAGGTAAGATTATGTAGATTAAAGATATTGAAAGATGTACAGGATGAGAAATAGGGTGGTGCATTGGATATGCTTTTTCAGGAGAAAAGTAACAAACCCACAGATCAAAGTACATGGAAGGCACATAGATGCACAATGGCAGCAAGTACATGTAGACCAAAGATGCACCATATAAACTTCGGTTTTCAAGTGTTATTGTACTTTCATTTGTTTTTTTTACAACATGTTTATACAAAGCAATACACAAAGATAGGTACATATCTATAGTGAAAATAAATGCTTATATACAGAGGGATATGCAGTAAATTTCTGTTTGCTAATGGTGCTTATCTGGGGAAGAGCCAATTCTTGAATAGTTTTCTGAAGATAAGGTGGCTGTCGGTTGATCTTATGTTGGGGAGTAAAGAGTTCCATAGTTTGGCTGCTTGAACAGAAAAGGATGTGCCACCCATGTTTTTTTTCTTGTATCTTGGGATTTTGAGGCGAGGTGCCCCTTTAGAGCAGAGGTTCCTTTGTTGAATGTGTTTGGTGATTTTATTCCTGATGAAGAGCGATCCCATTTTATGTATTGCTTTGTGGGTGATACAAAGCAGCTTGAACGTGGATCTTCCAGCAACCGGTAACCAATGCAGGGCTTTCAAGGCAGGTGAGATGTGGTCTCGCGGTTTGATATGCAAGAGTAGTCTGGCAGCCGAGTTCTGAATCAGTTGTAGTCTTTTCATGGTCGTTAAAGGTGATCCATGGTAATGGTAATGGTGTGGACAGAACAAGGTAGATGGTAGCTTGGACCTTGTGTGGAAATCCCAAATGAGGGAAAATTTGTCGCAACGTTTTTGTAGTGACAAAGCTTGATCTTGCTACTTTGTCAACTTGGGCGTTAATCGATAGCTTGGAGTCCATGGTCATTCAGAGGTTTCTTAATTCCTTTGATACTTTAGGCGGTGACCCCAGTTCATCAGGCCAGGCGGCAAGCGGGTCATAATGTTTCCCCATCTACACGTGAGTAGTTCCGTTTTGGGAGCATTCAATTTGAGATGGCTCTAAGTCATCCACTGATCCACGGCTCTGAGACAACTGAAAAGTGGGGATTTTCCAATGTCTTTAGGGCATTCCAGCTGAAGGAGTATTTGCATGTCATCTGCATAGTTATAGCACGTGAGGTGAAATTGATTGATCAGTACTGGTAATGACTTCATGTAGATGTTGAAAATCATGGGCAAGATGATAGAAGCTGCTTTTGTGGAGTATGGTTTGGACAAGAAAGGTGGGGTATGGATGACATTAGTTCTGTTTTGAAGGTAGGACGTGATCCAGTCTAGAGAAGTTCCCTCTATGCCGGCTTCATAGAGTCTTTGTTTCAGAGCGTCATGGTCAACTGTGTCAAAGGCAGCCGAGAGGTCGAAGAGGAGTAGCGCAGAAACCCCGTTGTGGTTTACTGTATTCTTCAGGTCAGCCCAGATGGCAAGGAGGGCAGATTCAGTGCCTCTTCCCGGACGGAATCCTGTTTGGAAGTCTTAAAGTATGTCATTCTCTTCAATGAATTGTGACATCTGAGCAAACGCTTCTCTTTCTATCAGTTTGCACAGGAAAGGTCCATTTGAAATGGGTCTGTAGTTGTCAGGGTTCAGGGGGCCAAGTTTGTTTTCTTCAGTGAAGGGCGTATTTGAGATTTTTTTAGTTCTTCTGGAAATATTCCGGTAGTTAAGTATTCGTTGATGATTCTTCTTATTGGAGTGGCAGCAGAGGTTGTTAAAAGAATTGTCTTGAAAGTTTGTGGTGAACACGGGCCAGAAGGGCTGCCGGCAGGCCTGCTTGCTCTGACCAGGTCCATAAATTCATTGTGTGAGATGTGTTGGAAGGAACAGAATGGCTGGGTTAGAGTATTCTTGGATTGTTGTTTTGTACAAGGGTTAGTTCTGGCGCTTTCTTTCCGTTTTAAGTATGAGTCCAATCTGTCTGCTTTGTCCGTGTAATGATTTGCCAGTTTGTCTGTGAAATCTTGAGTAACAGGATGAGTTCCTTCTAGGCAATTTGGTTTGCGAAATTCATTTAGTATTTTATAGAATTCTTTATTTGAACATTTAACATTTTGAATTCTATCTGAATAGTACATTTTCTTAGCTTTATTGATAGCTGACTTGTATAATCTGTAAATTTTCTGTAGGGGAAGTTTGTCTTGTTTGGCATTTGTTTTGAGCCATGTACGTTGCAGCTTTTTAATTTGTTGTTTTATGTCTTTTATCTCTGTTTCTCCAAGGCCCTTTTTTTCTTTTGTTCTGTTGTGTGGTTTTGAGTGGAATCAGGATGTCAAAAGCTTCCTGTAGCCACTCATGTAGCTTTTGAACAGAATTTATTGTTTCCAGATTTGTACTGGATGTTAGTGGTGTTTCTAAGTGTTCCAAATTGAGTTTGTTTTACGGCCGATAGGTGGATGGATGTAAGGCAGTTTTAGGTGAGTCGCTTAGTGTTGTTTTATGTTGGGAAGCAAGCAAGTGGTGGTCTGACTATGTGACCATAGTTATAGTTTGAAAGGTAACTAGTTCAGTATTAGCAAAAATGATATCTAGGATATGCCCAGCGATGTGTGTGGGTTTGTGGACAAGCTGATGCAGGTTCAGTGCGTCTCGGCCAGTGATTATTGTTTTTGGATGGGTCATATTGGGTTGTCAAACCAAATGTTGATGTCACCCAGAACGCATAGGTTAGAGTGTATTGTTATCAGGTTTGAAACTATGTCTAGAAGTGCGTCTGGAAATGTCGCCTTGCTAGGTGGAGGTCTGTAAAGGAGCAGGAAGTTACAGGAGGAAGACGGTGTATGGTTGCTTCTGGTGAGAAGAGCCTCACAATTCTTTATGGTGATGTCGTCAACTTTAGTGATATGTAATGTTTTCCTGAACACAAGAGATAGACCACCTCCTTTTTTGCCTATACGATTTTGGGTGATCGTTTGATAGCCTAGGGGAACTGCTTCATGCAGGACTGGAGCCATATCATCTCCCAACCATTATTCAGTTAGAAATAGTATGTCTGGTTTTGCATCTCTGAGAAGGTCGTAGATGTGATGTTTGTTTTTAGAGAGAGATCGAGCATTTATTAGTAGACAGTTTAGAGAATGGGCTTTGGTGATAGTGAGACTTTGTTTTGTAGAAGAGTGATCAGTATTGTGTGGGTTTGTAGCATGTGTGTTTTTAGTGCCGGCATTAGCTGTATTAGGATAGCAATCGTGTAGCTGTTCTGTATCATGTTCCTCATCCAGAATGCTAAGATGGCATTTTGATGGGTCTGCGTGTGTATGTGGTGGAGAAGGTGTTTGAGAGTGAGTTGGTGTGCTGTGCTGTTTTCATACTGTAACATTGTTGTGCAGTAGACATGGGGAAGCGAAGTTGTGAGGTGTGGCACGTCGTTTATATTGTTTGCGTGTGTTCAAGGCGAAAGGTGTATGAGTCAGGGGTGATGGTGCAGCATGTGGGTCATGTAGTAAGGTTCTAAATTGTCCAATGGATGATAGGCAGTTAGAAGAGAGTTGCTGTGTTGCTGTATCTGTGTTAGGTGTGGTGGAAGAGAGAAAGCTTGGCATTGGAGTTTGTTCCTTTGTGTGGTTTAAAAGGTGGGTGTATGTTTGTATTTTGTGATGGTACATATTTTGAGGTGTTGCGCTTTGAAGATCTTGTGACGGTGTGTGTGATATGTTTTGTTTTTGAGGAGTAGTGAAAAGGGGTGCTGGTGTATTTGTTTCATGCAATGGATTTGTATATATAGTATTGCTTGTGAGAGGAGGTTGTAAGGTAGAGGGGTGGTGATGTGTTCATGAGTAGAGTGGATATTGTGTGTAGGAGGGAATGAAGTAGAGGTAAGAGTGTTTGTCTTAAACTGGTTTGTTGCAAGAGTTGAAAAGTATGGAGCCATGCAGTGGATGTGTTGTGTGTTTGTGTTATTATGGCAGAAAGAAGAGGAGGGTGCTGGTTGGACAAATGATGGAAGGCTGAATATATGTTTGTTAGTGATAAAAGGTGGTCTGTTAGGAGTAATTAGAGGGGGTGGCGTGTGTCTTGATGGGATGTAGTTAAGTATGGTGTGGAATGATGTTGTGTTAGTGATGAGTGGATTGGTTAGTGGTATAGGATAGAGTTGTATATTGTTTGTAGGTGATGGTGGGTATGTGTGGTAGATGGGATAGAAGGGTGTATAGATGTGGTTTGGTTGATTTTGTAGTGTTTGCTGGGATACTGATTTGTGCATAGGGTTGTGTGTGGTGTACATTTGGTGTGAGTGTGTTACTATGTTTGTGGATGTGGATGGTGTGGTCTGGGTATTACTGTATGGGACATTGGGCAGCATTTCTGGCCCTAGTCCCAAACAATCTCAAAAAGGCAACTGTCCTTGTCCTCTCTGCCCTTAACAGGCTCGAACAGGCAACTGCCCTTGTCCTCTCCGACCTTAGCCTCGATGCCTGGGCTGAGACGCCCTAAGCCTGGCCTTTTATAGCCCTATTAATCAGGTGACCTCTTCAGCCAACGGGAACCCTGGCCCTAACACTATCCAATCACAACACCAGCCCTAATTTCCAGAACCAATAGGAGACCGTGACCTTACAGCAAATATGAGCTCTAGTCCAAGCACTCAATCAGGTTCAAAAAACCTAATCTCAATGTCCAATAGAAGCCCTAGCCCTAGCAGTTGTCCCAACCCTAATTCCAACAACCGATGACACAGGAAGCCCTAGTCCCTACTGCCAATAGAAAGCCTAATCCTACTCATAGTCCCACATCTAGTCCAGCAACCAATCACACCAGGAGCCCTAATCGCTACTTCCAATTAAAGACCTAACCCTACCCCTAGTCCCAACCCTAGTCCCAACAACCAATCACACAGGAAGCTCTAGTCCCTACTTCCAATAGAAAGCCTAACCCTAGCCCCACAACATGCAAAGCAATGGACTTGGTATCTGTTTTGATTGTCAAAATTAGGACCTATTAGAACACAGGTTGAACACCAGTGTTAACCAAAATATAGTATGCTTTGTGGAACCTTGATTCCACTTAATTTAGTGAGCGCACATATTGTTCAGTAACTGTACAAATGACCGTTGGCAGTCCCAATACGTTAAAATTAGCCACTGTGCTTATAATCGCACTAACAAATTGGTAGATTGTACTTTCAAATAATCATGCAGCATTTTTAGAAAAATTGTCTGTAAAGGTGTTATTCACATTTTATTCATGTTCATAAATAACAAGTTACGTACTTCCAGTAACGCTCTTTCTGGCGGATACTTTAACCACAGATGCCTCACATTGTGAATGCCTCTAGACGCCAGATTATCTGAAGGTCTCAAAAATTCCCTTGCATGCCAGTAGGTGGAATTGTGCAGCTCCAAGTCTGCTCAGTCCTGCCCCCGAATTCGATGTCAGGGTCACAATATAACCCCCCTCCCCAACTCCTGTGCATCGATGTTAGATTCTTTCTAATGTTGGTCTGCCCCACTTTAGGAATCAGATTGTCTTTGTGTGCAATTCTCCAAGTTGAAATGTTTTGAGTATGGACCACAGGAGTCCATTGGGGGGCGTGCCTTAACACCGCTCCGCAGAATGCCCAATTTATTCGACACTTACCCCTCTCGTGATCTGCAACTTATACACGGGGTGCGCTGACAGCCCGGGGCCTAGCCCAGGAGGGGAGAGCAGAAGTACAGATTGCTGATCGGGCAGTGCCCGCTAGTACCCTACGAGGGCTGCGGAGGCTTGAACAGGAGGATGGCGTCACTCGTTGTCGGTGATCCGCGGAGGAGGGGCTGCTGCGAGAGGCCGGATCGGTGCCTCAGATGGGGCCACACAGTGGTGAGTGCTGCAGGCGGGCGAGCAAGAAGGTAGGCCAAACTGCGGCAATCCTACGCCAGGATTGGCCGTGGGAGGCACCCAGGCCCCCGATAACTGCAGAGGCACCTGTTGCAGGAAAAGGGAGGCAGGAGTGCCAGAGCCAGCTGCGGGACCGATGGTGGCAAGTGTCAGAGACTCTTAGAGTTGGCCAGCGGGGGCACTGTAGTGGAGGTGAGACGTCTGCTCAGGCCTGATATTCATCACCAGTGAGGCTTGGGCGCTGACACCGAACGCTTTCTGGCTGAAGTCACTGCCTGGGGGAGAGAACGCACATAACTCGCGGGCTGCGGAGGCTTCATGCAGTGGGAGGCTGCAGAGCGAGCACCGGCCCTGTGAGGAGGACAGTCGGGACGGCGCGTTGATGCCCGGGGCCCTGCTGACTTCTTCTGATTGATACCGGTTGCATGCTGAGGGGTGGAGTGGGTCCTGAAAAAACACTGGGACACTGAATTTGCTGTGCGATCCCTCACCATGGAGAGTGCTCCCACTATCTCCTGCTACAGGTCCAGTTAAGGGTTGTTCTCTTCCAAGAGTCTTTCTTAGACCGACACAGGTAAAGTGAACCTTGCTAAAATAGAGGGTCATTTCCTAGGCTGGGAGCATCAAGGACTTAGGTATAACACTCAATCGAAACTCACCTTTACAGCTGGTGTCAGTATTGGGTTTGGGAGAGGAGGAGGATTTCATCACTAAATTCCTTCACATTTTTTAAGGGAGGCTTGGCCTTGTGCAGGAATTTGCCAGGGCTGGACTGGGAACCCAAAGCAGCCCTGGCAATTTTGTCACACTGCCTTGTCCCGGGAGGCTGGAAAAGCTTGCTTGCTGCTTTTGTTACTGGGGTCTGATATTGCAGCACCACTATAAAACCGGCCCCCAGTAACAAAAAAACAAGCCCACACCCATCCAGCCTCCCGTAGAAACGCCCGATGCCCACTATTGCCAGTTCAGCCCTGGACTTTGCATATAAGCTCATACTAACAAGCATTTTCGATGCAATAGGTCTCGCATTAGAGTCTAAGCTATTGAAAATGACAATGCCTTCTATTTATTTGTTTACAATGCCAATAGATCAAAGTCTTGTAATTGCGAGACCTATTGCATTGCAAATGCTTATATGTTTAGCCGCCATTTTGAGCAATGATCGAAACTAACTTCTGTTTGTCTCTGCAAGAAGCAGCCTTGGTGATTTTCGTTTCCCTCAAGGTTGGGCCTCGCTGTACTAATGAATACACTGTTCTTATTAGCGCATACCTTTCCTACTAGATAGAAGCCCAGCGATGGGCGCAGTCAGAACGACCTTGGCATATAGATAGTGTGTGCCCAGTCTCAGGATCGAAACTGATCCCTCTGTACCTTCTTTGTGTAACTGACTCCAACTGGAAATTTCCAGACTGGGCGGGGTTTATTGGTCCTGAATTGTACATAATGTATCACCATGTGTTCTGATGGCAGTCCTCTCTGCAGCACCACAAGAGACTGAGTAGACGGGACTCCGCTCGATTGTATCTGAATATACATATAATTTGTTTGTATTCTCTACTGTCTGATCGACTCTTCATTTGCATGGAAGGCTGAGAGGTGGTTGCGAGTGACCCGGGTGGCCCTAATTGGGTCACTTCCTTCAGTGTGCACATACTTTCACTTAATCACTAATGCATACCAATAGCCTCACAATTACGAATAAACCCATGAATACTCACACAAGATATATTTGCATGCAAATACAGATAAATACTCCCATCAAAAAACAATACACACACATAAAGTCAATTACTAATATTCACATGTATACTCATGGAATTATCCCACACACCAATAACCATACTTATCAGTAGACAGACAAACTACACACACAATCAGAATTACCAGTACCCAACATAAGACTGTCATGCACACAATTATGGATACACACCCACACACACATACACTGACAACTTCTGATTCGCCTAAAGACACCTATGGAATTTCCTATCCACTGATGCATGTACATGTTTATCAGTACACACATACACCGGTGCACTCACAGAATTACCAATGCCCAACATTAGATCAGAAATTAAACCATTACAGATATATACAGACACATACTCTCACACAATTGACTATGCAGCCACCTAAGCTCACAAATTTACAATACAAACATATTCTCACATAATTACCAGTGAAAACACATATATGTACTGGCACAATTATAAAGACACAGGCCCAATTAGCAATGCACATTACTTCATCTAGGAAATTAGTCTGACCTTGACTTGGATCTAGCTCCTGCATTGCTAGCACTGGAGACAGCATCGTAAAATGTCAGCCCCTGACACAACAAGATGGCTGCCATATTCTTTTTAATGACCATGGTCGAAGTAAAATCACAGCAATGATCGAAGTGCTCATGTTTTGTGCTCTAGAAATGCTTCATTCATTCAAATCTTGTTAAATGCTAGTATTCGCCATTGCTTACAAAACCTATAAATATTATATTATATACTATATTATAGGTGCACATTTAAATAACATACCTCGGAGCCAAGTATGTTGCAGCTTTCAAAGTTATTGTGTAAGTCTAGTATGATGATCTTCATCTGAACCTAGAACATACAAAATTCTGTACTGCACAACCAACAGACCCGCAAGTGTTTTGTTATTAGTCACTCAAACAGATGTTCTAAAGTGCCGCATAACATAATCAGTTAACATATACACTACAACTCAAACCCCTCAAGAACACCAAAAAGCCACTGAAGGACATTTGAACGCAACTCGTAAATAACTGTAGCTAGGTCTTTTAATATTGTTAAACGCTTAATCCTAATGGCGTTTTACGGAACTAAGATTTTTCAGAATTAATTGCCCAGGTGGAAGGCGCCTGCTTCAGAGCACTGAGGCTTGATAGCCTATTAATCTCTGCACAAGTTTGTAGCACTCTTTGCTAGGTTGCATCACAGATGTTCAGGAGAATGGAGTTCGGATTGCATGCCCATTCAATACTTGGCCACTTTGCTGAGACTGCCATTAAGAATAAAGCAAAGTATTATGGTGATGCAGCGATTTAGTGGGATCCTGATGGAGATGCTTCTGCACGATATTTTCGGCTCCGCTACCCTGCGTATCCTAGATTAAAGAGGGTAATGAATGTGTAAGAGCGGTGGTTCGTATATATATATATTTTTTTATCAAATTTTATTCATCAAGTGACACATATAAAGCAGGGCTCTGTAACCCAGAGACATATGCACAAGAAGCATAAGACATCATGACTTTGACTTTTCCGTAATGAGCTCTAGCAGAAGTAGAGAGCAATACAGATGAAAGAAACCGTATGAAAACCCCACTCCCAACAACCCCCTTCTCCCTGTTGCACTAAAAGCTTCTCAGAAACAGCCTAGCAGTGAATTTTGCACCACAACCACTCGCTACAGTATACGAAAATGCAAGAAACTACAGCTTGCACCAGCAGGGTAGAATTAAACTGGGTTGAGGGGCCCTGCTGCAAGCCTCTGTAGTCCTCCCATCGCTTCCAAACTTTAAAATGTTTCTGCGCGCACCCTCTTGCAGTGAAAATGGGGAGTTCTAGACCCATGAAGAAGTCCAGTCCCTTCTTTCATGCTGACACTGAGGGTGGTGCCGGTGCCTTCCATGCTCTAGCAATGTCTCTCTTTACCAGAGTAAACCCTAGCAACATAAGATGGCGTTTATAGATATTGCCCCCAATCCCATCCATGACATGTAAGAGCACCAATTTTGGCGATTGGGGCAGGTCCCAGCCCAACACCTCAGTGAGACAGGTCACAACCCCTCTCCAGAACCGTGACAAGGAGAGACAATGCCAAATCGTATGTATCAGGGTCCCTTCCTCTCGTTCGCACCCAAGGCACACAGGGGAGGCCACTAGTCCTGCCCTCCACAAACAAACCCGTGTGAAGCAGACCCGATGAAGATATTTAAACTGGACAAGGCGCAGACGCACTGCTATGGCTGCCCCCCATGGGGAGGCCAGGGCCTCTGTCCAATCTTCCTCATCAAGTGGACCAACATCTCCCTCCCAGGCCCCTCCAAGCTTCTGCAGTGTAGGGGAGCAGTGAGTAACCAGGGACTGGCAGGTCTTAGATATCTTATGATCCTGAAGGTCTCCCATAAATACCTTCGCCTCTATCGGGTTTCCCGTGTCTGCGTGTCCCACCACCTCATCCTCCGCAAGGCCTGTCGCCAAATTTGGAAAACTACCTGAGTCGCTGATGGCATTGAATTATGTATCGGTGCAGAGTACAGAATCGTGTGTAGGGAGAGATCCCCCATAAGACGCCGTTCGACAGCATAGGCAGGGTCAGCTCTACCCTCATACCACCATTCGTTTAAAACGAGCAAATGTGAGGCCATGTAGTATGATAATAAGTCGAAGGTCGCCAGCCCTCCACAATACGTGGAGAAGAAGCATGTCCTTAAGGCGACTCTTACCGCTCCCCCTGCCCATAGAAATTGACCCAAGGCAGCATTAACCTGCCTGAACCATCTAGGGGAAATCGGATAGGGGTGATTCTGCAAAAGATACAATAAACGGGGGAGCGAGACCATCTTAAAGATGGCCGATCTACCATATATAGACAATGGCATATGAGACCATGTCCTTAAATCCTCCCGCAGATGTTCCCAGACCGGAACCAGATTCCTTTCCCATGGCACAGTAGGTGAGTCTGATAGAAATACACCAAGATACTTCATCCCGAGGGGGGCGTGGCCTGGCGCCATAGGAAATGGCCGCCTGAATCCCGAGCTCCGCCGGGACCGTTGGTGTCCCCCGTAAAATCCGCACAAAATCCTGCTGGAAGGCACACCTAGACGAGCCCCCAGCTCCCTCAGGCTCAGCGGCTCATCGGAGAGGCTGCGCGGACTCCTGCGGCTCACGGGGCGGTCCGTGCGGCGATCACGGCTCGCGGCTGCGGCCCTGCTCCTCGCCCATGGAGGCCTGTGGCGGTGCCTGTTCTAAGCGAGGCCCCGGCTTCCGGCCTGCCCGCGACGCGGACTGGGTGAGGATATCGGCAGAGGACGTCGCCTCCCTTTCGGCGCTGGGCTGCCACTCCCCTGCGCCTGCTGAGCGGCGCTGCCGGCGGGACCCTGAGGAGCCGGAGGGCCTGAAAATTGCGCCGGTGAATCCAGGTGACGACTTCGGGAGGAGGAGGGGCGCGGCCCATTCGCCGTTCTGCTGCCGCCCGAGTTGGGAGGCGATACAGGCCGGCGCTGCCTCGCGACGGTGCCCTGCGGTGCCCGCCGGGCGGGGGACTCACGACTGCGGCTGCCGGGGCGGCTTGGATGCCGGGGAGCTGATCGTTGGCCTCCCCTGCGTTGCTTCTTGTACCGGTGGGCAGCGGCGCGCGCCTCATCCGGGGCCCCCGCTCCGAGTGGTGCCTTGGGGAGGACAGGGAGTGCCCACAGTGACGCCCCGATTCGGAGGGAAAAAGTCTGGAGCTGGCGCCTACCCCCGGGCACTCCAGAGTCTGGGCGGGCAGAGGACCATCCGGCACCAGAGGACCCAGAGCAAGTATGCGGCCTAAGGGGAGTCTTACGACCCAGTCCAATAAGCTGGACAACTACACTGTCCCCAAAACGTCGACGCAGCCCGGAGGGGCGACGATGGAGGCCCCGGGTCCGGCGGAACCCTCCCTGACGTCCATAATGGCTGCAATCCAGACCCTTGGTACCAACCTGGAAGCGAAGATGGACAAGGTCACGATTGAGGTGAATCTGCTCCGTGCTGACCTGGGGAAAACCACGGACCGGTCCAAAACCAACGAAATGGACATCAAAGCCCTGCGGGAATCGGAGAGGCGGCTCGAGGGCAGGGTCAACGAACTAGTGCATCAACACCGGCAACTGGCTCTGCGGCTCGACGATCAGGAAGGTAGGGCTCGGAGGAGCAATATACGTGTGGTAGGTGTGGCGGAAGGACTCGAAGGGGACTGTACGGAGCTCTTTCTTGAGGATCTGATCCTTCGCCACCTGAAACCCAAGAGACTATCGAAGCTCTTCACTGTTGAAAGGGCCCACAGAGCCCCGATCCCGAAACCCAGACCGGGGGCCCTACCACGAACAATTATTGCTAAAATTCTAAACTACCGAGATCGCGACGCCATCCTCCAGGCCGCCAGACAACATGGTGACCTTCAGTACGAGGGGGCCACGATTCGCTTCTTTCCAAACTTCACGCTCCAGGTTCAGCAGGAGAGGCGCTCCTTCCAGGGGGTCAAGACGGCGCTCCGAGATCGCGGGATTCGGTACATGATGTTCTTTCCAGCCAAACTGAAGGTCATCGCTGGCGGTAAATCCCTCTTCTTCACCTCGCCTGCGGCGGTGCAGGAGTGGCTGGACACGGCCGAGATGGCAGGGCCTCCTCGGCAGGATGGCGCACAACGGCGAGACACAGGACATCCCTCCCCCGGGTCAGTAGGGGGCTGAGTGGAGCCAGCGGTCATGGCGTTCGAGATCGAATAGTCCCCGTTGGGACACACCCAGCGACTCCACAGTGAGATAAGGCCATGGACGCTTGACTGAGAAGCCGCCGGACCGTAAAGTATAAACTGTGTTGATGTGAGACTTGTTAGCTCCACGGAGCGGTGTGACTGGGTTTCGGAGCCATGCTTACTGTTTAGCTGCTGCGCTGCTGGTCTGGGGGGTTGACCGAGTTGGGGCACCACGGGCGGGCGGCCAGCCAGGATGGGGCTGGCCCACGTACTTCCCATGTAGAGTTTCCTCGGTGGGATCTCACCAGGGTGGGTTGGGCGACAGGCGCTCTGCTAATTGGGGTGGTGGGTAGTTTTGGACCCACGGAGCAGGGGGCAGGGAGGGGGGGGGTTGTTCTTGCAGAGGGGGGTAGGATGTTGGGAGCAGTCGAGGGGGGGGAGGGGGGAAGGTATGGTTCTTCTGGTTCTTGATTGTTTGCATTGAGTACACCGGGGAGGGGTGGGGAGTTGGGGGTCTTTTATGGTCACACGTACTATGTTGTCATGGAGTCAGCCACGATGCCGGGGTGGTGGGACGAAGCACCTTACGATGTAACGGATTTGGCTAGGAGATGGGAAGAAAGTTTGAAAGTCCTCAGCTGGAATGTTAATGGATTAGGGGACAGACTTAAACGCACTATAGTTCTACAATTCATCAAGCGGCACCAGCCGGACGTAGTACTACTGCAAGAAACTCATCTGATGGGGAATGTATGTAAGGCCCTCAACAGATGGGGCTACACTCTGGCAGCTCACTCTGGCTTCACCTCCGGCTCTAGGGGGGTGGGGATCCTCCTGCGTCGTTCCCTTCCCCTCCATATTGACCTTACTAAAACTGACCCACAGGGCCGCTTCACGGCTGTATCGGGACGGTGGGAGGGCCGCATACTTAACCTACTCTCGGTCTATATTCCGCCTGGCCTTCAAACCCGGGCCTTCGAGGACCTGGGCACGATGCTCCTTTCCCTTCCTGATGGTCTACTGGTGCTGGGGGGGGACTTTAACGCAGTGGTGTCTGGGACACAGGATAGGCGGCCCCCTAGAGACCTGCCCCGGGGGCAGAGGTGGATGACGGATTTTTTGGAGGCCTTTGGACTCACGGACGTTTGGCGACTGCTTCACCCCACAGACAGCCACTTTACCTTTTTCTCTGGGTCACACCACTCCTTCTCGCGTTTAGATTACATCCTTACCTTGCTACAACAGGGCATAACAATCCGGGAGGCAACACTTCTGCCTAGAGGCATCTCAGACCATTCGCCGGTCCTTACGCACATAACACTTGGGAATAAACGTGAGGGCTGCATTGTCCCAGTACACGCCTGGCATTTTAAACATGAGGACACCAGGAAACAGATCTCCGACTCAATTACACACTACTTCGACAACAATGTAGGCTCAGTAGACTCCCCCGTCACCCTGTGGGAGGCATTTAAACCCGTGATAAGGGGGGAGGCGCTCTCCGTCATTTCGCTCTGGTGGAAGGAGCAGCGCGGACAGGTCACGGCGCTTGAGGCAGAACTGGAGGACCTAGAGAGAGAGGCATCGGAAACCGGGACCAGGGGCGTCAGGTACACGTATCAGTTAAAGGCGGCGGAGTACAGGGCGCTGGTTACCCAAGAGGCTCAGACTTTAGCTCGGCATAAGATGGGTAGACTCTACGATCAGGGCGATAAGGCCGGGAAACTTATCGCCTGGCTCGAGAAAAAACAGCAGGCTAGGAAGGTGGTGCCGGAACTTCGCACCGAGTCGGGGCGCGTGATTACAGAGCCCCGGGGAATAGTGGAACAGTTTGCAAGGCATTACCGCCGGGTCTACAAGCGGGAGTCGGACCGCCCGGAGGAAGACTCTATAGTCCTCCTAACCGATATTCGAATGCCTTCCCTAACAGATGTAGATCGGGAGGCCATGGATAGCCCGCTTACCGAGGATGAACTGCAGCGTGCTATAGGCGACCTCCGCCCCGGTAAGGCCCTAGGACCCAATGGCCTTCCCATAGAGCTTTATAAGTTGCAGCCCGACGTCACCAGTAAATATCTGAAACTGATGTTCGACCGAAGCAGGGAGATAGGGGTGCTGCCTCGGGACCAGCGCATAGCGACCATAGTGGCCATACCGAAAGAGGGGAAACCCAAAGACTCATGTGCGTCATATAGACCAATCTCGCTTCTCAATGCTGAGCCCAAAATACTGGCCAAGACGCTTGCCAATAGACTCAAATTGGTTCCTCCCTCGTTGGTCCACCCCGACCAATCAGGGTTCATGCCCCATCGCAACACAGCCCTTAATATTAGACGGCTACACGGCATATTGGGGCAGCGCCACAGACTACAGGAGGATGTGGTGGTGGTCTCATTGGACGCCGCCATGGCCTTCGACACCTTAGAATGGCCATATATGTTTGCAGTCTTGCGTAAACTGGGCTTTGGGCCCCATTTTATAGCTTGGGTATGTCTATTATACGCCGAACCCTTGGCGCAGGTGCTGGTGAACAATGAGGTGTCTGAGGTTTTCGCACTCGAGAGAGGGACTAGCCAGGGATGCCCCCTCTCTCCCCTTCTCTTCGCCCTTGCCCTTGAACCGCTGGCGGCCTGGATACGGCAGGACGTCTATCTGAGGGGTATAGTCTGGGCGGACGGTTGGGAGGACAGAATATCCATCTACGCCGATGACATCCTCCTGTACCACTGCAAGCCGCGCAGGTCGATAATTGTGTTGCTCGACATACTTGCCAGTTTGGTCGTAACTCCGGCTTCCGGATCAACAAGAATAAATCATATCTCTACGTACTCCGTGGTGATCCTCCGAGGCTCCCGGACACGTGCCCTATCACGGTGGCAGAGGACGGGTTCAAGTATCTGGGAGTATACATCACCGCCAAAAAAGCCCTACTCTATGACCAGAACCTCAAACCACCGCTAAGTCGGCTCCAACGGGAGGCTAAATCCTGGCAGCACTTACCGCTGTCTCTATTGGGCCGAGCAGCCCTGTTTAAGATGCTAGCGCTACCGCGGTTCCTCTATGCGCTACAAAATTATCCAGACTTAGTCCCTAACACCTACTTCGTAGCGATTGAGGCGGCACTGCGCGACCTCCTCTGGGCTGGGTCGCCCCGAATCGCCCTGACTATGCTCACGCTGGGGTGGTATGATGGCGGTTTTGCCCTCCCAGACATTCGCAAATATTACTGGGCAGCCCACCTCTCAGCGATCAACCAAGGGACGTATGGCGATGGGAGCGACCCCGCCTATGGTATGGATAGGTGGCTGCTTCCCGGGGGGAATTACGAGATAGCGCTCTATTCCACACGAGGTGCGCGTCACCTTGCTGGACCTACACTACATTCGGTGCAGGTATGGCATATTGCGCAGAAGAAGCTCCGGTGGTCCGGAGTGCTTACACTGGCCACGCCGCTCTGGGCCTCCGAAAAACTAGGTAATCTGGGACGTACCAAGGGCTTCCGTAACTGGGACTTGATCGGAATCTCCCAAATCAAGGATATCTGGGGCCCCACAGGGATCCACACGTTCGCCCACTTACGTGACACATATGAGCTGGCGCAAACCGAATACTTTAGATAGCTACAGGTGCGACACTCCCTGCAGGCTAATATCCCACCTGAGACCAGACTACCACAAACCTCCCCGCTTGAAGATAGATTACTAGACGGGCACATTACAGAACACGCCATCTCACTCACATACAAAAAACTAATTAATAACCCCCCGGACATGCTCTTACCACTTAGAGAGAAATGGGTGGCTGAGGGGCTGGAGATAGACGACGAGGAATGGCTTTATGCTTTGGCTTCCCCGCGTGAGGTCGCGATATCAGCCCGACTGCGGCTCATCCAACTGAAGATACTACATAGAACATATATATCCTGTACCAGGTTACATTTAATGGGGAGGGCAGACACGGTACTCTGCAGGAGGGGTTGTGGGGGCACGGGTACCTTCTTCCATATATTATGGGATTGCCCCAAAATTCAACGGTACTGGTGAAGGGTGGTGCACTGTATGCAGGAGGTGTGGGAGGTGGAGATCCGCCCAGAGGCCAAGAGGTGTCTCCTCAATATATGGGAGCCAACGGACCTGACGCCGAAAGGGCGGCTTTGGGTGACGCTCGGACAAATGGTAGCAAAGCGGAACATTGCCAGACTCTGGGGAAGCCCTGGTCCACCAAAACTGACAGACTGGCACAGCGACATGGACTGGTGTATGATACAGGAAAAAACTGTGTACGTAGCGAGGGGGTGCCCCCGGAAGTGGGTGGAAGTGTGGTCCCATTGGAATGATTTCAGGGGAGGCATTTGCGAGCCTCCGTCCACTGCGCAATACAGCTCAGGAGAGGCGTGACGAACCCGGCGTCCCTGTGGCCCCCGGGGCTGCAGGGGGGGCGCTATAGCGGCATCCCCTGGTATAGGGGAGGACTCACTGTGCTCAACAATGTGACCTTTGATTGGGTAGATTGGGGGGGGGTGGGGGGGTGTTCGGTTGCGGGGCTCACTGGCGCTATCCTCGCAACATGTTCTGTTTTTCTAGTTAAAATTGAAAATGAGTCCTTCACTATCCTCACTGAAACTGTGAGACATCTGCACTTTACCGCGCCGCCGTACCCCCGGGTTGACGGCATTGGGCTGCGTGCTAAACGAAGCAATGCATGTGTTACTACTGCGCGGCCGGCCCGAGGGGTTGTAGGCTGGAAGCTGTGTATTGTGAAAGAATGTAATAAAGGACTTTTAAAATAAAAAATAAAAAGATACTTCATCCCGCCGGTAACCACCCGAACCGACGAAGCCCAGGAGCCAAGACCCGATGTGTCTCCAAGAAGCGACAAGGTAGACTTGCGGGAGTTCAAGTAGAGACCCGACGATTCCCCAAAAATCTGAATAATTCGGAGAAGCAGCAGCCTTGTCTGATCCATGTCAGTGAGAAAAAATAAAACATCGTCGGCATATAAAGCAATGCGATCCGACAATCCGTGCGTCCATTGAAAGCCAGTCACCTGCGCATCCACACGCACCCAGGCGGCCAAAGGTTCATCCGCCACTGCAAACAAGTAAGGAGACAGAAGGCAGCCCTGCCGGGTACCCCGTCCAATAGAAAAGGTGGAGGAGGTAGATCTGGCAACACGTACCGATGCAGTGAGATCACTGTAGAGTAGGGACAGGTAGGACAAAAAGCACGATCCAAGATTCAATCTGCGTAGCAACGTGAATAAATACACCCAACTAAGGGAATCAAATGCCCTGTCCATATCTGTCAGCAAGAGCGCCGCCCGTTCACTTAGCTCCCGAATAGTCGCAACAGCTACCTGTGCCCGTTGACTATTATGTCGGGTCGCCCTCTGGGGCATAAACCCAGCCTGATCTGGGTGCACCAAGGTAGTAATGTGGGACTGCAAGTGGTTGGCCAGTGCCTTGGACAATATTTTAGCTTCTACATTCAGGAGAGAAATGGGACGATATGAGGCGTGCTGGTCTGGGGGTCTGCCAGCTTTATGAAACACCACCACCTCCGCATGTCTCTAGTCGTGAGGAAGACAGCCCCGATCACGGGACTCCTCCACCACACTAAGGTAATGGGGTCCAAGCTGCAGTGTGTATTCCTTTAAAAATTCACAGGGAAACCCGTTAAGCCCCGGAGCCTTACCCGTGTGAAGGTCCCACAGAGCTGCACCCAATTCCTCCTCTGTGAGCGGGAGATCCAGCTCCGCACTCGCCTCATTGGACAGAGCCCAAGGCGGGAGGTCGTCCAAAAATCAGCCTAACACGTCTTCGTGGAGACATTATCTGGGGGCATAAAGCTCCACAAAATATGCAGAAAAGCTTTCAGCAATGTCAGAGGAGTCTGCAAGGGGCACTCCATTCAGGCCTACTATACCGGGGAGGGGCTGGGAATAAAACATCCCCTGACACAACCGATGGAGCATCTTGCTAGATTTATCCCCCATTGGTACACCCTACTGCGTGTCGCCAGCCAAGTAAGGCAGGCCTCATCCATAAGAAGAGCTGCATTGTTCTGTTGAACCAGCAGCAACTGTTGCTGGACTTGGTTTCCCCCGGCACCTCTACTGCGATGATCCAGATCTGCAATATTTGTCTCTGCTTGTAGCAGAGCCTCCCTCCGAGTCCTGCGGGCTGCCGCGCAAAAAGAGATAGCGACACCCCGTAAAGTGGGCATCATTGCCTCCCACAGAGGTTCGGCCCCAGAAACCGAACCCACATTGAGCGTCAAGTATTGATTGAGAGCGCTCTCCATATATCCCTGTAGTCTGCCTTCTGGAGGTTTCACTTCGAGAGGCGCCAGCGGAAGGGCTGTTTCACCCAGGCCATCTGAACCGTAAGAGTAATCGGCGAATGATCAGAAGGACCCCACGGAAAGATATCCGCCTCCATCACCCTCCCAGCTGCCGCCCGGGGGACAAACAATAATCGAGGCGAGAGTAGGAATTGTGGACCGTGGAAAGATATGTGTATCCCAGAACATTTCTATGTAACCGGCGCCAAGGGCCACCCAATCGAGCCCCGACACCAACAAGGAAAGTTTTGTGACACACACCCCGGGCCTCCAACGATCCCAGGACACATCAATCACGTCATTCCAGTCACCCCCAACCACGGACAGGCCATCTGGAATATGCGCCCATAATGACATAAGCCACTCTACTAGGCCCCATGAAAGCGGAGGAGGAGCATAGACACAGCCCAGTCCCACTGGTTCCTCCCTGACCATGCCCTGCAGGAATAAGTATCGCCCCTGAATGTCCGCCCACGTCTTGACATGTGTTGGACTTGGCCCTTCTGGCAGGTTCCCCCCCGAGACTTTTTTTGCTCTTTTTTGGTAACTTGGTGTAGTGATTTTGGGTTTCTGCGCACTTTACCGCTGTGTCCCAGGGTAAAGTGCGTGCGTGTTGTGAGGTTGGCCTGCCCTCCCATAGGAATGCATGGGGGAATGTATGTGTCCTGGTAGTTCCTGATGCGTGGGGTGTGCAGGCCCGAGTTTGGTATGTGCGGACTCATGTGATTGAATGCTGCGCGATGATGTGTGCGGCGTGCATGTACCTCGTGTGGAAGTGCCACTTCTAGAAGTGGGCACTTCAGTGTGCAGTATGAAATGTGTGGCTTGTCTGGCGATTGGCTGGTGGAGGTCATGTGACGGACTAGGGAAATCCCCAGGGACAGGAGGAGTCACCCAGTGGTGAATGGGAGTTTAGCATACTGATGGCTGGGGAGGAGTATACCTGGGTCCTGAATAGGACAGGGCTTTCCCCACACACTGCTGGCTCCGGCCCCTGTGGTGCGTCTGATGGCCCTGGCCTGCCAGTGAATAGGGAGAGGGGCTGAGCAAAACAAAGTGCTCAGGAACCTGTTGGAACTGGTTCGCCCCTTCCCTGCACCTTCAGACAAAGACTTTTTACTGTATAAAAAGGGGCTGTGTCCCCTTACAATTGGTTCTCTTGCAGGATCATCTGGAGGGGGCCTGCTGCTGCTCGGTGCCAGGAGAGACCGCCACTGGGGACTGCCTCCCTGCTGGAGGGCCCTGTGTGCTGGCTCTGGGCCCAGCCTTTGCCCCCCCCTGTTCTTGGAGGACTTTCTGCTGGACCTTTTTGACTTGAAGCGCCTGGGAGCGCTTTTATGGGCTTAGAGCGCTGTTTTCCTGGACTTGCTATTTCTAAGCGCCTGGGAGCGCTTTTATGAGCTTTATAGCGCTGTGAGCGCTGTCTGACTTTATAGCGCTGTGTGCGCTTTGATTTCGTTGGCGGGTGCCCACCCCGCTTATTCGTTTTGCTTGCGAGGGAGCCTACCCCTCTGACGGCCGAGAATCACCGCTGCAGCCCGGACCGGAAGTCAGGCGGGCCGGGGGCGGGCCTCCAGGACAACCGGAACTGAGAATAGGAGGGCGGGAGCCTACCCCGCCTCCTACGAAGTGTCGCGGCTGCTCAGGGCCCCGGAGCAGGCAGGAGCCTACCCTGCGCCCCGGGGCGCTCGGCCTTAGAGAGGAGTGCGGCAGGAGCTGGAGCGGAGGGGGCGCGAGGCACATTGTCGGTGCCTGCCCCCTCCATGTAGAGAAGCAGCCCCGGAGTCCGCCGGGACCGAGAAAGAGCAGACGACGCGGGAGTCCCCCGAAGACAGCCTGGTGAGTGATTAAGAGGGCTGGGGGACTCCGCGCACGTGCTGGGGGGTGCGGGGGCAGTATCAGAGCCCCGTGAAGGCTCCAACGTTGCCTGACAGAATAGGTGGCAATCAGAGCGGCCCCGGAAGGCAGCGGGCCGCTCCAACGTTTGGGGGCATTGTTTCTAGAGCCCCGTGGCTCCAACCTCGAGGGCAGTATTGGCTCAGAGGGACTCCTACGACGGGGCACTGTTCGTTAAGGGCCACGAAGGCTCTAGGGGGCATTTTGTATGGACAGAGCCCAGAGGGGGCTCCAGAGGCACGCAGAGTGCCTGAGTTCTTTCCCCCCAGCTGCCCAGCACTTAGTGGGCAGCTGCCACGTTTAGGTGGAGGGACATTTCTCGTTTTGGTCTGCGCAGCTGGCGCAGCTTGACCGGACACAGGGCGTCTTAGCCCTGACAAGGCCAGTTGGCCTAGGGACTGCCACAGGTGGTGGCTCATGTGAGTTTCTCGCTAATGTTCCTACCTGCACCTCTGAATGTATTTTTGATGCATCATATGTTTCCTTTTATGACACCGCTGAATGTAGTTTCTGCATCATGTGTTTTCTTTCAGAACACCGCTGAATGTTTTATGCGTCATGTGTTTACCTGCCCGGCACCTCTGAATGAGTTTATGCGTCATGTGCCATGTTCTGCACCTCTGAATGTTTTTATGCATCATGTGTAATGTGTGTTTTCCCCTACAGGTATTGTGATACTTAGGGGGTTGTGTTCCCCTGGTACCGGTGGTACTAGGGAGGTTCTGAGTCCCTGCGTGATAGTCTCCTAAAGTGGTTAGGGTTGCGTAGGTGGTAGTTTCTTGTTACCAGTAAGTACTGGTTGTGTGCTATATATGTTATTTTTGTGCTACAGTAATTTTATATTTGGTGCTAAGTGCTAAATATCTAAAAGTGCTAATTCCGGTCAGTGGTCCATGTGGCCCTGTCCCCTGTACATATAATCCCTTGTAAATTCTGCCCGTGCCTGTTGGCACATTGTAAAGTGTGTGTTTTTATCTAATGTGTTGTGTATAATACAAAGGCTATTTTTATAGAATACCTTGTGTGGAGTTTCCTTTGTGGTGGGCCTTGGGTGTTGTTGCTGGGTGCGCGCGCAAACGCTTTACACATTGCCTCAGAGATAAGCCTGACTGCTCGTGCCAAGCTACCAAGGGGGTGAGCAGGGGTTATCTTTGGCATGTAACTTCCTTGCCCTGACTAGAGTGGTGGTTTCTGCCTGGCTTTGGCGCAAGCCCTAGCCAACCAGAAATCGCCAGTTCTAACATTGGTGATCAGCGGTGGGATTTGGACTTGCGTTTGCGCTGTACCGCAGCAGCGACTGGCTACACCACAAAACTCTGCATTAGATAACCACATTTTAGGGATTATTGTTTTTTTTTTGAAGTTCCATTATTTCCTCTCCTAAAGGTGTCCTTTGTGAATTATGTACCCCTGTGCTAGCTCAGACACTCAGGTTCCTTGTGTTAAACTCTTCTCAGGAACGTCCGCCAAAATGGAGCCTGCTTTTAATTTCTGTGGTCTGTTTAGATACAGTAGGTTGGAGTTGGTAAGGTTCTGTGAAGAGAGAGACATAGAGGTGGGTGAGTCAGATACCCAGTCCAAACTGAGGGACAACCTGATCCTATGGCAAAAGGATGAGTGGGAGCGAGAGCGCAGTGAGGAAGATAGGGCCCGGGCCGCACGCAGAGAGGGTGGTGGGTCTGAGGGGAGCCCTGAGGAATCTGAAGAGGAGGAAGGTTACCTGACAGGGACGCCAGTAGAAAGTGAAGACCCCATAGATAGGGAGTCCCTTGCTGGGTCCAGTGTCAGGAGCAGCACCCCATCCCTTTACCTGTCCCCAGAGGAGTGGATAGATAGGAGGGAAGAGAGGGAGCATCAGCTGGCCATGGAGAAGCTCAGGTTAGAGCATGCCAAGGAGATGGCGCAGCTGGGTGTGGAGGAGAGGATGGCGGAGGCTGAGAGGGCTTTCGCCAGGGAGAGATTAGCTCTGGAGGGTAAGTTGTCCCCTGAGCGCATTGGTTTTCTGGGTTCACCAGTGAGGGTGGAGTCCAGTGGTGGCAGCGATAGAGAGCCCAGTGCAGAGAGTCCCATTCCCCATTCCCAGAGTATGGTACCTGTTTTCCTAGAGGAGGAATGTAGGTTGAAATTCAGGGGCAGTAAGAAACTGCCTCACCAGTCTTGGGGCACGTTTGTGGGTGAATGTGAGGATGCACTGGACGATTGGTTAAGGGTACACACGAAACGGGCTTTTGACGGACTGTATGCTCTGGTTATCAAGGAGCAGCTGCTTGGTAGTTGTTATCCCGGGTTGCGCCAACACCTGTTGGGGTATGGCTCTTTTTGCCCATGGGAGCTTGCAGACCATTGGGAGGGTGCCAAAGGTTCTGATGAGGTATGGGAGAGTACTTCCAATAGCAGTGGCTCAGGGATCTTCCCGTCTTGGATGGGGGTGGAGGCTCAGAGTAGCCCAGCTAGGTCCCAGAGTAGTGAGAGGGGTGTAGGGGCTCATGGCCTATCTCAGTGGAGTGGGAGTGAGTGGGTGACTTTGAGTCCCCAGAGGCCCGAAACCCAGTCTCAGAACCTGGATGGTTTCTCAAGGGAACACCAGGTTGGGGGCCTAGGCTGTCCTGTTAGGTCACTTGAGGAATCTCGCCTAGGGTATGGAGAACCTGGAGTCTCTGTAAATGGAGCTCCAGTGGTTCTGGTGTCAGGCAGTTCCGCTCCGGTAGGGAGGGTACAGAAGTCCAGTGAGAGGAGTGGCATGGGGCTGTGTTCCCCGGTGGAGGAGCCAGTGGGTCAGGGACCAGCCGGGAGGGCTGAGTCTCCTAGAAGTGACCATGGCGACTACACGTCTGTCCTGGGGGATCTTCGCGCACTGTCAGGTGGACAGGGGACGGGGGATCTGCGCCAGGCAGACTGTCATGCAACATATGAGGCATATGTTACTCTTGGGGGGATACTGTGTGAGTCCCCAGAAGTCCTGGAGTGCCAGGCAAGTATGCAACCAAAGGTTCTAGACCAGAGGTTGGGAGACCAGTTCTCAGGGAGAGGTCCTGAGCTGGTGGGAAAGTTGATTTCTGAGGGTGCCTCTCAGAGGAGGAGAGGACGGAACCCTAGAAGAAGAGGTAGGGGGAGGAGAGCCTCACCCGTGACTGTTGGTCAGCTTGAGGGTACGGACCCTGGGCTGGAAGATCAGTGGATGTTTAGAACAGCCCTGATGAGGGGAAGAGTGGAAAATGGTCACTATGTGCCAGGGGTTACTACCCCCCACTCTGTGGTTAGGCAAGGATCAGTGGCGCCTAGATGGCCTAGGGCCTGGTCCTGGCCGCGGACAACTGAGGAGTACCAGTGGGGTAGCCCAGTTGGTCCGCCGGGTTCTTTTAGAAGGAATTCCATGGGTTTAGAGTGGCGTAAAACCGGAGAGTGTCCCTGCCGTTGCGGGCCTGCGTCCGTGTTTTGTCGCCCAAAGCAGGGAAGACCTTCACGGTGGTGATTGGTCTACCCTGCGTTTTGGCTGGAAGGGGGTTGTGTTGGACTTGGCCCTTCTGGCAGGTTCACCCCCGAGACTTTTTTTGCTCTTTTTTGGTAACTTGGTGTAGTGATTTTGGGTTTCTGCGCACTTTACCGCTGTGTCCCAGGGTAAAGTGCGTGCGTGTTGTGAGGTTGGCCTGCCCTCCCATAGGAATGCATGGGGGAATGTATGTGTCCTGGTAGTTCCTGATGCGTGGGGTGTGCAGGCCCGAGTTTGGTATGTGCAGACTCGTGTGATTGAATGCTGCGCGATGATGTGTGCGGCATGCATGTACCTCGTGTGGAAGTGCCACTTCTAGAAGTGGGCACTTCAGTGTGCAGTATGAAATGTGTGGCTTGTCTGGCGATTGGCTGGTGGAGGTCATGTGACGGACTAGGGAAATCCCCAGGGACAGGAGGAGTCACCCAGTGGTGAATGGGAGTTTAGCATACTGATGGCTGGGGAGGAGTATACCTGGGTCCTGAATAGGACAGGGCTTTCCCCACACACTGCTGGCTCCGGCCCCTGTGGTGCATCTGATGACCCTGGCCTGCCAGTGAATAGGGAGAGGGGCTGAGCAAAACAAAGTGCTCAGGAACCTGTTGGAACTGGTTCGCCCCTTCCCTGCACCTTCAGACAAAGACTTTTTACTGTATAAAAAGGGGCTGTGTCCCCTTACAATTGGTTCTCTTGCAGGATCATCTGGAGGGGGCCTGCTGCTGCTGGGCGCCAGGAGAGACCGCCACTGGGGACTGCCTCCCTGCTGGAGGGCCCTGTGTGCTGGCTCTGGGCCCAGCCTTTGCCCCCCCCTGTTCTTGGAGGACTTTCTGCTGGACCTTTTTGACTTGAAGCGCCTGGGAGCGCTTTTATGGGCTTAGAGCGCTGTTTTCCTGGACTTGCTATTTCTAAGCGCCTGGGAGCGCTTTTATGAGCTTTATAGCGCTGTGAGCGCTGTCTGACTTTATAGCGCTGGGTGCGCTTTGATTTCGTTGGCGGGTGCCCACCCCGCTTATTCGTTTTGCTTGCGAGGGAGCCTACCCCTCTGACGGCCGAGAATCACCGCTGCAGCCCGGACCGGAAGTCAGGCGGGCCGGGGGCGGGCCTCCGGGACAACCGGAACTGAGAATAGGAGGGCGGGAGCCTACCCCGCCTCCTACGAAGTGTCGCGGCTGCTCAGGGCCCCGGAGCAGGCAGGAGCCTACCCTGCGCCCCGGGGCGCTCGGCCTTAGAGAGGAGTGCGGCAGGAGCTGGAGCGGAGGGGGGCGCGAGGCACATTGTCGGTGCCTGCCCCCTCCGCGTAGAGAAGCAGCCCCGGAGTCCGCCGGGACCGAGAAAGAGCAGACAACGCGGGAGTCCCCTGAAGACATCCTGGTGAGTGATTAAGAGGGCTGGGGGACTCCGCGCACGTGCTGGGAGGTGCGGGGGCAGTATCAGAGCCCCGTGAAGGCTCCAACGTTGCCTGACAGAATAGGTGGCAATCAGAGCGGCCCCGGAAGGCAGCGGGCCGCTCCAACGTTTGGGGGCATTGTTTCTAGAGCCCCGTGGCTCCAACCTCGAGGGCAGTATTGGCTCAGAGTCCAGAGGGACTCCTACGACGGGGCACTGTTCGTTAAGGGCCACGAAGGCTCTAGGGGGCATTTTGTATGGACAGAGCCCAGAGGGGGCTCCAGAGGCACGCAGAGTGCCTGAGTTCTTTCCCCCCAGCTGCCCAGCACTTAGTGGGCAGCTGCCACGTTTAGGTGGAGGGACATTTCTCGTTTTGGTCTGCGCAGCTGGCGCAGCTTGACCGGACACAGGGCGTCTTAGCCCTGACAAGGCCAGTTGGCCTAGGGACTGCCACAGGTGGTGGCTCATGTGAGTTTCTCGCTAATGTTCCTACCTGCACCTCTGAATGTATTTTTGATGCATCATGTGTTTCCTTTTATGACACCGCTGAATGTAGTTTCTGCATCATGTGTTTTCTTTCAGAACACCGCTGAATGTTTTATGCGTCATGTGTTTACCTGCCCGGCACCTCTGAATGAGTTTATGCGTCATGTGCCATGTTCTGCACCTCTGAATGTTTTTATGCATCATGTGTAATGTGTGTTTTCCCCTACAGGTATTGTGATACTTAGGGGGTTGTGTTCCCCTGGTACCGGTGGTACTAGGGAGGTTCTGAGTCCCTGCGTGATAGTCTCCTAAAGTGGTTAGGGTTGCGTAGGTGGTAGTTTCTTGTTACCAGTAAGTACTGGTTGTGTGCTATATATGTTATTTTTGTGCTACAGTAATTTTATATTTGGTGCTAAGTGCTAAATATCTAAAAGTGCTAATTCCGGACAGTGGTCCATGTGGCCCTGTCCCCTGTACATATAATCCCTTGTGAATTCTGCCCGTGCCTGTTGACACATTGTAAAGTGTGTGTTTTTATCTAATGTGTTGTGTATAATACAAAGGCTATTTTTATAGAATACCTTGTGTGGAGTTTCCTTTGTGGTGGGCCTTGGGTGTTGTTGCTGGGTGCGCGCGCAAACGCTTTACACATTGCCTCAGAGATAAGCCTGACTGCTCGTGCCAAGCTACCAAGGGGGTGAGCAGGGGTTATCTTTGGCGTGTAACTTCCTTGCCCTGACTAGAGTGGTGGTTTCTGCCTGGCTTTGGCGCAAGCCCTAGCCAACCAGAAATCGCCAGTTCTAACAACATGTGTGTATGGAACTCGGCGGTGAATCAAGACTGCCACCCCCTTGTGACCCCTGCACAAATCCCGAATGGACCACCTGAGCGTAACCATAACGCTGGAGGCAAAGCGCCCTCGAACCCATAAGATGTGTTTCTTGTAACATGAGTATGTCGGCATGGGCCCTTTTAGCCTGCTGAGAATGGCCCCTTGTTTGATTTTATCTAGTACCCCCCTGACATTCCAGCTTACTATTCTGAGAGTCCCGGGAGATACCTGGGATCTATTAGTTGGGTCACCCATGAAAGACCCTGGTAGGATACGCTGGTTCGAACGAAAGTATGTGGTGCGTGCATACAGGCCAAACAATACCGTAGCAAAGTGCGACTTGATGACTAAAACAAGAACAACCCAACAACCCCCCCACCCTATACTTCAATAACAATGAAGCATTAGTTGCGGCAGGTGCAGCCTGCAGACCCCAATGAGGAATCCCGGTACACCTCGACCAATGGATCCCCAACTTACAGCCCACTGTCAGTAGGCACCCTCTCTGTCGGAGAAGATCCAACAGAGAAGCCGGCCCTCACATGAGCTTCTCCGATCAAAGCAACAGTGTCAAAGTTACATAGGACTGCGATCTCCCCTTCCAATTAGGATGCATTGCAGGAGTGGGATCGATGGCTGGAGCGTCTGCGATCTTTAAACTTCGATTGAGGCTGCTTACGAGCTGCCTCGCTGGATGAAGAGTCTGATTCCTGCCGAGGCGGTGTGTGGGGACGCAACCTCACCATCTCAACTGTCCACTGAAACACTTCCTCCGGCGAGTCAAAAAAATGAGTGCGGGATCGTTATACCACCCGAAACCGGGCCGGATACAGCCGAGCATATGGGAGTTTAGGATCACGAAGATGAGCCTTGGCCGCCAAAAATTACTGCCTTCGTTGCTGGACCAGCTTCGTGTAGTTGGGAAAGATTAGTATGCGCGCATTGTCAAAGAGCAGAGGTTCCGTGGCCCTGGCCTGTTTAAGAATGACATCACATTCATGATAGTTCAGCAACTTTGCGATGACCGGCCTCAGACAGGCCCTAGGCAGAGGCTTCTGCATAAGAGCCCTACGGGCACGCTCAACCATGAGCGGGACAAGGACTCCGGGGGAAGCCAGCTCTCCAGCCACTGAATAAGAAACTGCTCCATATCCCCCCTCACATCCCTCCGGGAAGCCCACAAAGTGGAGGTTGTTACGCCTGGCCCTTCCCTCGGCATCCTCCACTCGTGTCGCGAGGCCCCGCTGGGTTGTCTCAAGGGTGGCCACCCACTTCTGTAGAGTGGCAACATCGTCCTCCACTCCAGAGATCCGTGTTTCAGCCTCGGTGATGCGAGCAACAGAATTACGCAGATCCTGTCAGAGGAGCATGACATTGGAGCCGACCGCCCTGAGTTCCTAGACTGCGTGATAGCGGACATTAGCGCAGCGTTATCTGGCATGTCCGGCACAGCCCCCTGCGCCCCTCCAGGCGCCGCAGCGGCGGCCCCAGGGCCTGTATATTTGTCGAGTGTGCTCTGTTTGGCAGAGCCCCCACTCGCCTTGTCCCTCGTCATGGCGTCCACTGAGCCCTCCTGTTCCCAGGCTACCCAGCACTGGTTCTCCAAGCCGCTGCGTCAGAGGACTGCGGGCCCGTCTGCGTAAGGGAAAATAGAGGCATGCTCCTTCACGCGTAATGGGCCTACACAACCCCCCAGGTCAGAGGATACGCAAGGCGGAGAGTGGCCACAGGGATGTAGACCCAGGGCCCGCGCGACCCGATCTGGCCGCTGATCGTGGGACCACCAGCAGACTGAGGGGAAGGAGCAATAAAAGAAGGGGGCCCCGGGGACGACCAATGCCAGGCTAACTGAAGTCAAGGGCAACCACCCACTGCAGAGGGGCCACACTGCTGCATCGAAGCCCCCTACACTGTCTCAAGGATGATTATGGCCACAGCAAACAGAGTTCATAGTCTGTGAGCCAGGAGCTCACCAACACTCTCCCCAGGGCCCCCTCATGCGTCCACCTCCTACCTACCTAGGAAATGCAGTAATGACCAATGACCGTTAAGAGCTCTGGCCGTCCCACAGCACACCCAAACCACCGCCGACTCGCACAACCTGGAGCGAGTGCACAGCGCCGTCAATGTAGATCAAGGCAGAGGGTGGCTCTCTAAGCGTCTGAGAGCTCAGGGGTCATGGACCCAACACCGGACCTAGGGCAGTATAGCAGCCGCTGGACACGGTCTGTGGCACCACTCCCTACCAGCACCCCGGCGGACTGATGGGACCGCCGATAGTTCAGCTCGTTACCCCCCGTGGCACGATGAGACCGCCGAAAGCTCTGCCGCAACCCAAGCGGGAGAGCGGGGGGCCTCGCACAAGACTCCTGCGGCTGAATCCAAGTAGCCGCCGCCGCCCGACAGCCTCACCTCACGAGCAGTCTCTGCGAGCTCCCTGCCACCGGCTCAGCATGTCATCGGGGACCCCAGGTAAGTCATACTCTGTTTGCCAGCCACCGCTCCAGGCTATGGCGCAGTACCGTTTCTCCCGGGGTGCTTCAAACTGAAATGCAGAGCCAAAACGGGGCACAGATCGCAGCCCCCACACAGGCCCCCACCGGGACACAATCCGGTGGCAAAGTGAGCAAGGGACTCACGTCTGAGCATACCCTGCCAACTTATGGCGAACAAAGCGGTACAAAAGGGGGTGGTGATGGACGGAGCATCAGAACCAATCAAACACTCACACCCAGACAACAGATCTGGGTTTGATCCATCACCGTTCTTTAGCCCACTCTGCCACCCCAGTTCAGACATGGCCATATGCAAATCAGTCTGACCCTGTGCCTCATGGGAACAGTCCAGCCCGAACTGCCAAGCCATGTCTTCCCTGGACCGGAAACAAGCTTCCTAGGACCGGTTTCTGGCATTTCAGCCGTCTTCAGCCAGGCTTGCTTGAATCCAGTGGCAAAGTGAGCAAGGGACTCACGTCTGAGCATACCCTGCCAACTTATAGCGAACAAAGAAAAATCAAAGGAAATGATGGACGGAGTGTTGAACATTGCAAGCACTCACCCCCAGTCAACTGATCTGGGTTTAATCCATCACCGTTCTTTAGCCCACTCTGCCACCCCAGTTCAGACATGGCCATATGCAAATCAGTCTGACCCTGTGCCTCATGGGAACAGTCCAGCCCAAACTGCCAAGCCATGCCTTCCCTGGACCGGAAACAAGCTTCCTAGGACCGGTTTCTGGCATTTCAGGGGTCTTCAGCCAGGCTTACTTGAATCCAGTGGCAAAGTGAGCAAGGGACTCACGTCTGAGCATACCCTGCCAACTTATGGCGAACAAAGCGGTACAAAAGTGGGTGGTGATGGACAGAGCATCAGAACCAATCAAACACTCACACCCAGTCAACAGATCTGGGTTTGATCGATCACCGTTCTTTAGCCCACTCTGTCACCCCAGTTCAGACATGGCCATATGCAAATCAGTCTGACCCTGTGCCTCATGGGAACAGTCCAGCCCGAACTACCAATACCAAGCCATGCCTTCCCTGGACCGGAAACAAGCCTCCTAGGACCGGTTTCTGGCATTTCAGCCGTCTTCAGCCAGGCTTGCTTGAATCCAGTGGCAAAGTGAGCAAGGGACTGACGTCGGAGCATACCCTGCCAACTTATGGCGAACAAAGCGGTACAAAAGGGGGTGGTGATGGACGGAGCATCAGAACCAATCAAACACTCACACCCAATCAACAGATCTGGGTTTGATCCATCACCGTTCTTTAGCCCACTCTGCCACCCCAGTTCAGACATGGCCATATGCAAATCAGTCTGACCCTGTGCCTCATGGGAACAGTCCAGCCCAAAATGCCAAGCCATGCCTTCCCTGGACCGGAAACAAGCTTCCTAGGACCGGTTTCTGGCATTTCAGCCGTCTTCAGCCAGGCTTACTTGAATCCAGTGGCAAAGTGAGCAAGGGACTCACGTCTGAGCATACCCTGCCAACTTATGGCGAACAAAGCGGTACAAAAGTGGGTGGTGATGGACAGAGCATCAGAACCAATCAAACACTCACACCCAGTCAACAGATCTGGGTTTGATCGATCACCGTTCTTTAGCCCACTCTGTCACCCCAGTTCAGACATGGCCATATGCAAATCAGTCTGACCCTGTGCCTCATGGGAACAGTCCAGCCCGTACTACCAATACCAAGCCATGCCTTCCCTGGACCGGAAACAAGCCTCCTAGGACCGGTTTCTGGCATTTCAGCCGTCTTCAGCCAGGCTTGCTTGAATCCAGTGGCAAAGTGAGCAAGGGACTCACGTCTGAGCATACCCTGCCAACTTATGGCGAACAAAGCGGTACAAAAGGGGGTGGTGATGGACGGAGCATCAGAACCAATCAAACACTCACACCCAATCAACAGATCTGGGTTTGATCCATCACCGTTCTTTAGCCCACTCTGCCACCCCAGTTCAGACATGGCCATATGCAAATCAGTCTGACCCTGTGCCTCATGGGAACAGTCCAGCCCAAAATGCCAAGCCATGCCTTCCCTGGACCGGAAACAAGCTTCCTAGGACCGGTTTCTGGCATTTCAGCCGTCTTCAGCCAGGCTTGCTTGAATCCAGTGGCAAAGTGAGCAAGGAACTCACGTCTGAGCATACCCTGCCAACTTATGGCGAACAAAGCGGTACAAAAAGGGGTGGTGATGGACGGAGCATCAAAACCAATCAAACACTCACACCCAGTCAACAGATCTGGGTTTGATCCATCACCGTTCTTTAGCCCACTCTGCCACCCCAGTTCAGACATGGCCATATGCAAATCAGTCTGACCCTGTGCCTCATGGGAACAGTCCAGCCCGAACTGCCAAGCCATGCCTTCCCTGGACCGGAAACAAGCTTCCTAGGACCGGTTTCTGGCATTTCAGCCGTCTTCAGCCAGGCTTGCTTGAATCCAGTGGCAAAGTGAGCAAGGGTCTCACGTCTGAGCATACCCTGCCAACTTACGCCGAACAAAGCGGTACAAAAGGGGGTGGTGATGGACGGAGCATCAGAACCAATCAAACACTCACACCCAATCAACAGATCTGGGTTTGATCCATCACCGTTCTTTAGCCCACTCTGCCACCCCAGTTCAGGCATGGCCATATGCAAATCAGTCTGACCCTGTGCCTCATGGGAACAGTCCAGCCCAAACTGCCAAGCCATGCCTTCCCTGGACTGGAAACAAGCTTCCTAGGACCGGTTTCTGGCATTGCAGACGTCTTCAGCCAGGCTTGCTTGAATCCAGTGGCAAAGTGAGCAAGGGACTCACGTCTGAGCATACCATGCCAACTTATGGCGAACAAAGCGGTACAAAAGGGGGTGGTGATGGACGGAGCATCAGAACCAATCAAACACTCACACCCAGTCAACAGATCTGGCTTTGATCCATCACCGTTCTTTAGCCCACTCTGCCACCCCAGTTCAGACATGGCCATATGCAAATCAGTCTGACCCTATGCCTCATGGGAACAGTCCAGCCCGAACTGCCAAGCCATGCCTTCCCTGGACCGGAAACAAGCTTCCTAGGACCGGTTTCTGGCATTTCAGCCAGGCTTGCTTGAATCCAGTGGCAAAGTGAGCAAGGGATTCACGTCTGAGCATACCCTGCCAACTTATGGAGAACAAAGCGGTACAAAAGGGGGTGGTGATGGACGGAGCATCAGAACCAATCAAACACTCACACCCAGTCAACAGATCTGGGTTTGATCCATCACCGTTCTTTAGCCCAGTCTGCCACCCCAGTTCAGACATGGCCATATGCAAATCAGTCTGACCCTGTGCCTCATGGGAACAGTCCAGCCCGAACTGCCAAGCCATGCCTTCCCTGGACCGGAAACATGCTTCCTAGGACCGGTTTCTGGCATTTCAGCCGTCTTCAGACAGGCTTGCTTGAATCCAGTGGCAGAGTGAGCAAGGGACTCACGTCTGAGCATACCCTGCCAACTTATGGCGCACAAAGCGGTACAAAATGGGGTGGTGATGGACGAAGCATCAGAACCAATCAAACACTCACACCCAGTCAACAGATCTGGGTTTGATCCATCACCGTTCTTTAGCCCACTCTGCCACCCCAGTTCAGACATGGCCATATGCAAATCAGTCTGACCCTGTGCCTCATGGGAACAGTCCAGCCCGAACTGCCAAGCCATGCCTTCCCTGGACCGGAAACAAGCTTCCTAGTACCGGTTTCTGGCATTTCAGCCGTCTTCAGCCAGGCTTGCTTGAATCCAGTGGCAAAGTGAGCAAGGGACTCACGTCTGAGCATACCCTGCCAACTTATGGCGAACAAAGCGGTACAAAAGGGGGTGGTGATGGACGGAGCATCAGAACCAATCAAACACTCACACCCAGTCAACAGATCTGGGTTTGATCCATCACCGTTCTTTAGCCCACTCTGCCACCGCAGTTCAGACATGGCCATATGCACATCCGTCTGACCCTGTGCCTCATGGGAACAGTCCAGCCCGAACTGCCAAGCCATGCCTTCCCTGGACCAGAAACAAGCCTCCTAGGACCGGTTTCTGGCATTTCAGCCATCTTCAGCCAGGCTTGCTTGACTCCAGTGGCAAAGTGAGCAAGGGACTCACGTCTGAGCATACCCTGCCAACTTATGGCGAACAAAGCGGTACAAAAGGGGGTGGTGATGGACGGAGCATCAGAACCAATCAAACACTCACACCCAGTCAACAGATCTGGGTTTGATCCATCACCGTTCTTTAGCCCACTCTGCCACCCCAGTTCAGACATGGCCATATGCAAATCAGTCTGACCCTGTGCCTCATGGGAACAGTCCAGCCCGAACTGCCAAGCCATGCCTTCCCTGGACCGGAAACAAGCTTCCTAGGACCGGTTTCTGGCATTTCAGCCGTCTTCAGCCAGGCTTGCTTGAATCCAGTGGCAAAGTGAGCAAGGGACTGACGTCTGAGCATACCCTGCCAACTTATGGCGAACAAAGCGGTACAAAAGGGGGTGGTGATGGACGGAGCATCAGAACCAATCAAACACTCACACCCAGTCAACAGATCTGGCTTTGATCCATCACCATTCTTTAGCCCACTCTGCCACCCCAGTTCAGATATTGCCATATGCAAATCAGTCTGACCCTGTGCCTCATGGGAACAGTCCAGCCCGAACTGCCAAGCCATGCCTTCCCTGGACCGGAAACAAGCTTCCTAGGACTGGTTTCTGGCATTTCAGCCGTCTTCAGCCAGGCTTGCTTGAATCCAGTGGCAAAGTGAGCAAGGGACTGACGTCTGAGCATACCCTGCCAACTTATGGCGAACAAAGCGGTACAAAAGGGGGTGGTGATGGACGGAGCATCAGAACCAATCAAACACTCACACCCAGTCAACAGATCTGGGTTTGATCCATCACCGTTTTTTAGCCCACTCTGCCACCCCAGTTCAGACATGGCCATATGCAAATCAGTCTGACCCTGTGCCTCATGGGAACAGTCCAGCCCGAACTGCCAAGCCATGCCTTCCCTGGACCGGAAACAAGCTTCCTAGGACCGGTTTCTGGCATTTCAGCCGTCTTCAGCCAGGCTTGCTTGAATCCAGTGGCAAAGTGAGCAAGGGACTCACGTCTGAGCATACCCTGCCAACTTATGGCGAACAAAGCGGTACAAAAGGGGGTGGTGATGGACGGAGCATCAGAACCAATCAAACACTCACACCCAGTCAACAGATCTGGGTTTGATCCATCACCGTTCTTTAGCCCACTCTGCCACCGCAGTTCAGACATGGCCATATGCACATCCGTCTGACCCTGTGCCTCATGGGAACAGTCCAGCCCGAACTGCCAAGCCATGCCTTCCCTGGACCAGAAACAAGCCTCCTAGGACCGGTTTCTGGCATTTCAGCCGTCTTCAGCCAGGCGTGCTTGACTCCAGTGGCAAAGTGAGCAAGGGACTCACGTCTGAGCATACCCTGCCAACTTATGGCGAACAAAGCGGTACAAAAGGGGGTGGTGATGGACGGAGCATCAGAACCAATCAAACACTCACACCCAGTCAACAGATCTTGGTTTGATCCATCACCGTTCTTTAGCCCACTCTGCCACCCCAGTTCAGACATGGCCATATGCAAATCAGTCTGACCCTGTGCCTCATGGGAACAGTCCAGCCCGAACTGCCAAGCCATGCCTTCCCTGGACCGGAAACAAGCTTCCTAGGACCGGTTTCTGGCATTTCAGCCGTCTTCAACCAGGCTTGCTTGAATGCAGTGGCAAAGTGAGCAAGGGACTCACGTCTGAGCATACCCTGCCAACTTATGGCGAACAAAGCGGTACAAAAGGGGGTGGTGATGGACGGAGCATCAGAACCAATCAAACACTCACACCCAGTCAACAGATCTGGGTTTGATCCATCACCGTTCTTTAGCCCACTCTGCCACCGCAGTTCAGACATGGCCATATGCACATCCGTCTGACCCTGTGCCTCATGGGAACAGTCCAGCCCGAACTGCCAAGCCATGCCTTCCCTGGACCAGAAACAAGCCTCCTAGGACCGGTTTCTGGCATTTCAGCCATCTTCAGCCAGGCTTGCTTGACTCCAGTGGCAAAGTGAGCAAGGGACTCACGTCTGAGCATACCCTGCCAACTTATGGCGAACAAAGCGGTACAAAAGGGGGTGGTGATGGACGGAGCATCAGAACCAATCAAACACTCACACCCAGTCAACAGATCTGGGTTTGATCCATCACCGTTCTTTAGCCCACTCTGCCACCCCAGTTCAGACATGGCCATATGCAAATCAGTCTGACCCTGTGCCTCATGGGAACAGTCCAGCCCGAACTGCCAAGCCATGCCTTCCCTGGACCGGAAACAAGCTTCCTAGGACCGGTTTCTGGCATTTCAGCCGTCTTCAACCAGGCTTGCTTGAATCCAGTGGCAAAGTGAGCAAGGGACTGACGTCTGAGCATACCCTGCCAACTTATGGCGAACAAAGCGGTACAAAAGGGGGTGGTGATGGACGGAGCATCAGAACCAATCAAACACTCACACCCAGTCAACAGATCTGGGTTTGATCCATCACCGTTCTTTAGCCCACTCTGCCACCGCAGTTCAGACATGGCCATATGCACATCCGTCTGACCCTGTGCCTCATGGGAACAGTCCAGCCCGAACTGCCAAGCCATGCCTTCCCTGGACCAGAAACAAGCCTCCTAGGACCGGTTTCTGGCATTTCAGCCGTCTTCAGCCAGGCTTGCTTGACTCCAGTGGCAAAGTGAGCAAGGGACTCACGTCTGAGCATACCCTGCCAACTTATGGCGAACAAAGCGGTACAAAAGGGGGTGGTGATGGACGGAGCATCAGAACCAATCAAACACTCACACCCAGTCAACAGATCTGGGTTTGATCCATCACCGTTCTTTAGCCCACTCTGCCACCCCAGTTCAGACATGGCCATATGCAAATCAGTCTGACCCTGTGCCTCATGGGAACAGTCCAGCCCGAACTGCCAAGCCATGCCTTCCCTGGACCGGAAACAAGCTTACTAGGACCGGTTTCTGGCATTTCAGCCGTCTTCAGCCAGGCTTGCTTGAATCCAGTGGCAAAGTGAGCAAGGGACTGACGTCTGAGCATACCCTGCCAACTTATGGCGAACAAAGCGGTACAAAAGGGGGTGGTGATGGACGGAGCATCAGAACCAATCAAACACTCACACCCAGTCAACAGATCTGGCTTTGATCCATCACCGTTCTTTAGCCCACTCTGCCACCCCAGTTCAGACATGGCCATATGCAAATCAGTCTGACCCTGTGCCTCATGGGAACAGTCCAGCCCGAACTGCCAAGCCATGCCTTCCCTGGACCGGAAACAAGCTTCCTAGGACTGGTTTCTGGCATTTCAGCCGTCTTCAGCCAGGCTTGCTTGACTCCAGTGGCAAAGTGAGCAAGGGACTCACGTCTGAGCATACCCAGCCAACTTATGGCAAACAAAGCGGTACAAAAGGGGGTGGTGATGGACGGAGCATCAGAACCAATCAAACACTCACACCCAGTCAACAGATCTGGGTTTGATCCATCACTGTTCTTTAGCCCACTCTGCCACCGCAGTTCAGACATGGCCATATGCACATCCGTCTGACCCTGTGCCTCATGGGAACAGTCCAGCCCGAACTGCCAAGCCATGCCTTCCCTGGACCGGAAACAAGCTTCCTAGGACCGGTTTCTGGCATTTCAGCCGTCTTCAGCCAGGCTTGCTTGAATCCAGTGGCAAAGTGAGCAAGGGACTCACGTCTGAGCATACCCTGCCAACTTATGGCGAACAAAGCGGTACAAAAGGGGGTGGTGATGGACGGAGCATCAGAACCAATCAAACACTCACACCCAGTCAACAGATCTGGGTTTGATCCATCACCGTTCTTTAGCCCACTCTGCCACCCCAGTTCAGACATGGCCATATGCAAATCAGTCTGACCCTGTGCCTCATGGGAACAGTCCAGCCCGAACTGCCAAGCCATGCCTTCCCTGGACCGGAAACAAGCTTCCTAGAACCGGTTTCTGGCATTTCAGCCGTCTTCAGCCAGGCTTGATTGAATCCAGTGGCAAAGTGAGCAAGGGACTGACGTCTGAGCATACCCTGCCAACTTATGGCGAACAAAGCGGTACAAAAGGGGGTGGTGATGGACGGAGCATCAGAACCAATCAAACACTCACACCCAGTGAACAGATCTGGCTTTGATCCATCACTGTTCTTTAGCCCACTCTGCCACCCCAGTTCAGACATGGCCATATGCAAATCAGTCTGACCCTGTGCCTCATGGGAACAGTCCAGCCCAAACTGCCAAGCCATGCCTTCCCTGGACCGGAAACAAGCTTCCTAGGACTGGTTTCTGGCATTTCAGCCGTCTTCAGCCAGGCTTGCTTGAATCCAGTGGCAAAGTGAGCAAGGGACTGACGTCTGAGCATACCCTGCCAACTTATGGCGAACAAAGCGGTACAAAAGGGGGTGGTGATGGACGGAGCATCAGAACCAATCAAACACTCACACCCAGTCAACAGATCTGGGTTTGATCCATCACCGTTCTTTAGCCCACTCTGCCACCCCAGTTCAGACATGGCCATATGCAAATCAGTCTGACCCTGTGCCTCATGGGAACAGTCCAGCCCGAACTGCCAAGCCATGCCTTCCCTGGACCGGAAACAAGCTTCCTAGGACCGGTTTCTGGCATTTCAGCCGTCTTCAGCCAGGCTTGCTTGAATCCAGTGGCAAAGTGAGCAAGGGACTCACGTCTGAGCATACCCTGCCAACTTATGGCGAACAAAGCGGTACAAAAGGGGGTGGTGATGGACGGAGCATCAGAACCAATCAAACACTCACACCCAGTCAACAGATCTGGGTTTGATCCATCACTGTTCTTTAGCCCACTCTGCCACCGCAGTTCAGACATGGCCATATGCACATCCGTCTGACCCTGTGCCTCATGGGAACAGTCCAGCCCGAACTGCCAAGCCATGCCTTCCCTGGACCGGAAACAAGCTTCCTAGGACCGGTTTCTGGCATTTCAGCCGTCTTCAGCCAGGCTTGCTTGAATCCAGTGGCAAAGTGAGCAAGGGACTCACGTCTGAGCATACCCTGCCAACTTATGGCGAACAAAGCGGTACAAAAGGGGGTGGTGATGGACGGAGCATCAGAACCAATCAAACACTCACACCCAGTCAACAGATCTGGGTTTGATCCATCACTGTTCTTTAGCCCACTCTGCCACCGCAGTTCAGACATGGCCATATGCACATCCGTCTGACCCTGTGCCTCATGGGAACAGTCCAGCCCGAACTGCCAAGCCATGCCTTCCCTGGACCAGAAACAAGCCTCCTAGGACCGGTTTCTGGCATTTCAGCCGTCTTCAGCCAGGCTTGCTTGACTCCAGTGGCAAAGTGAGCAAGGGACTCACGTCTGAGCATACCCAGCCAACTTATGGCAAACAAAGCGGTACAAAAGGGGGTGGTGATGGACGGAGCATCAGAACCAATCAAACACTCACACCCAGTCAACAGATCTGGGTTTGATCCATCACCGTTCTTTAGCCCACTCTGCCACCCCAGTTCAGACATGGCCATATGCAAATCAGTCTGACCCTGTGCCTCATGGGAACAGTCCAGCCCGAACTGCCAAGCCATGCCTTCCCTGGACCGGAAACAAGCTTCCTAGGACCGGTTTCTGGCATTTCAGCCGTCTTCAGCCAGGCTTGCTTGAATCCAGTGGCAAAGTGAGCAAGGGACTCACGTCTGAGCATACCCTGCCAACTTATGGCGAACAAAGCGGTACAAAAGGGGGTGGTGATGGACGGAGCATCAGAACCAATCAAACACTCACACCCAGTCAACAGATCTGGGTTTGATCCATCACTGTTCTTTAGCCCACTCTGCCACCGCAGTTCAGACATGGCCATATGCACATCCGTCTGACCCTGTGCCTCATGGGAACAGTCCAGCCCGAACTGCCAAGCCATGCCTTCCCTGGACCGGAAACAAGCTTCCTAGGACCGGTTTCTGGCATTTCAGCCGTCTTCAGCCAGGCTTGCTTGAATCCAGTGGCAAAGTGAGCAAGGGACTCACGTCTGAGCATACCCTGCCAACTTATGGCGAACAAAGCGGTACAAAAGGGGGTGGTGATGGACGGAGCATCAGAACCAATCAAACACTCACACCCAGTCAACAGATCTGGGTTTGATCCATCACCGTTCTTTAGCCCACTCTGCCACCCCAGTTCAGACATGGCCATATGCAAATCAGTCTGACCCTGTGCCTCATGGGAACAGTCCAGCCCGAACTGCCAAGCCATGCCTTCCCTGGACCGGAAACAAGCTTCCTAGGACCGGTTTCTGGCATTTCAGCCGTCTTCAGCCAGGCTTGATTGAATCCAGTGGCAAAGTGAGCAAGGGACTGACGTCTGAGCATACCCTGCCAACTTATGGCGAACAAAGCGGTACAAAAGGGGGTGGTGATGGACGGAGCATCAGAACCAATCAAACACTCACACCCAGTCAACAGATCTGGCTTTGATCCATCACCGTTCTTTAGCCCACTCTGCCACCCCAGTTCAGACATGGCCATATGCAAATCAGTCTGACCCTGTGCCTCATGGGAACAGTCCAGCCCAAACTGCCAAGCCATGCCTTCCCTGGACCGGAAACAAGCTTCCTAGGACTGGTTTCTGGCATTTCAGCCGTCTTCAGCCAGGCTTGCTTGAATCCAGTGGCAAAGTGAGCAAGGGACTGACGTCTGAGCATACCCTGCCAACTTATGGCGAACAAAGCGGTACAAAAGGGGGTGGTGATGGACGGAGCATCAGAACCAATCAAACACTCACACCCAGTCAACAGATCTGGGTTTGATCCATCACCGTTCTTTAGCCCACTCTGCCACCCCAGTTCAGACATGGCCATATGCAAATCAGTCTGACCCTGTGCCTCATGGGAACAGTCCAGCCCGAACTGCCAAGCCATGCCTTCCCTGGACCGGAAACAAGCTTCCTAGGACCGGTTTCTGGCATTTCAGCCGTCTTCAGCCAGGCTTGCTTGAATCCAGTGGCAAAGTGAGCAAGGGACTCACGTCTGAGCATACCCTGCCAACTTATGGCGAACAAAGCGGTACAAAAGGGGGTGGTGATGGACGGAGCATCAGAACCAATCAAACACTCACACCCAGTCAACAGATCTGGGTTTGATCCATCACTGTTCTTTAGCCCACTCTGCCACCGCAGTTCAGACATGGCCATATGCACATCCGTCTGACCCTGTGCCTCATGGGAACAGTCCAGCCCGAACTGCCAAGCCATGCCTTCCCTGGACCAGAAACAAGCCTCCTAGGACCGGTTTCTGGCATTTCAGCCGTCTTCAGCCAGGCTTGCTTGACTCCAGTGGCAAAGTGAGCAAGGGACTCACGTCTGAGCATACCCTGCCAACTTATGGCGAACAAAGCGGTACAAAAGGGGGTGGTGATGGACGGAGCATCAGAACCAATCAAACACTCACACCCAGTCAACAGATCTGGGTGTGATCCATCACCGTTCTTTAGCCCACTCTGCCACCCCAGTTCAGACATGGCCATATGCAAATCAGTCTGACCCTGTGCCTCATGGGAACAGTCCAGCCCGAACTGCCAAGCCATGCCTTCCCTGGACCGGAAACAAGCTTCCTAGGACCGGTTTCTGGCATTTCAGCCGTCTTCAGCCAGGCTTGCTTGAATCCAGTGGCAAAGTGAGCAACGGACTGACATCTGAGCATACCCTGCCAACTTATGGCGAACAAAGCGGTACAAAAGGGGCTGGTGATGGACGGAGCATCAGAACCAATCAAACACTCGCACCCAGTCAACAGATCTGGGTTTGATCCATCACCGTTCTTTAGCCCACTCTGCCACCCCAGTTCAGACATGGCCATATGCAAATCAGTCTGACCCTGTGCCTCATGGGAACAGTCCAGCCCGAACTGCCAAGCCATGCCTTCCCTGGACCGGAAACAAGCTTCCTAGGACCGGTTTCTGGCATTTCAGCCGTCTTCAGCCAGGCTTGCTTGAATCCAGTGGCAAAGTGAGCAAGGGACTGACGTCTGAGCATACCCTGCCAACTTATGGCGAACAAAGCGGTACAAAAGGGGGTGGTGATGGACGGAGCATCAGAACCAATCAAACACTCACACCCAGTCAACAGATCTGGGTTTGATCCATCACCGTTCTTTAGCCCACTCTGCCACCCCAGTTCAGACATGGCCATATGCAAATCAGTCTGACCCTGTGCCTCATGGGAACAGTCCAGCCCGAACTGCCAAGCCATGCCTTCCCTGGACTGGAAACAAGCTTCCTAGGACCGGTTTCTGGCATTTCAGACGTCTTCAGCCAGGCTTGCTTGAATCCAGTGGCAAAGTGAGCAAGGGACTCACGTCTGAGCATACCATGCCAACTTATGGCGAACAAAGCGGTACAAAAGGGGGTGGTGATGGACGGAGCATCAGAACCAATCAAACACTCACACCCAGTCAACAGATCTGGCTTTGATCCATCACCGTTCTTTAGCCCACTCTGCCACCCCAGTTCAGACATGGCCATATGCAAATCAGTCTGACCCTATGCCTCATGGGAACAGTCCAGCCCGAACTGCCAAGCCATCCCTTCCCTGGACCGGAAACAAGCTTCCTAGGACCGGTTTCTGGCATTTCAGCCAGGCTTGCTTGAATCCAGTGGCAAAGTGAGCAAGGGATTCACGTCTGAGCATACCCTGCCAACTTATGGAGAACAAAGCGGTACAAAAGGGGGTGGTGATGGACGGAGCATCAGAACCAATCAAACACTCACACCCAGTCAACAGATCTGGGTTTGATCCATCACTGCTCTTTAGCCCACTCTGCCACCCCAGTTCAGACATGGCCATATGCAAATCAGTCTGACCCTGTGCCTCATGGGAACAGTCCAGCCCGAACTGCCAAGCCATGCCTTCCCTGGACCGGAAACATGCTTCCTAGGACCGGTTTCTGGCATTTCAGCCGTCTTCAGACAGGCTTGCTTGAATCCAGTGGCAAAGTGAGCAAGGGACTCACGTCTGAGCATACCCTGCCAACTTATGGCGCACAAAGCGGTACAAAATGGGGTGGTGATGGACGAAGCATCAGAACCAATCAAACACTCACACCCAGTCAACAGATCTGGGTTTGATCCATCACCGTTCTTTAGCCCACTCTGCCACCCCAGTTCAGACATGGCCATATGCAAATCAGTCTGACCCTGTGCCTCATGGGAACAGTCCAGCCCGAACTGCCAAGCCATGCCTTCCCTGGACCGGAAACAAGCTTCCTAGGACCGGTTTCTGGCATTTCAGCCGTCTTCAGCCAGGCTTGCTTGAATCCAGTGGCAAAGTGAGCAAGGGACTCACGTCTGAGCATACCCTGCCAACTTATGGCGAACAAAGCGGGACAAAAGGGGGTGGTGATGGACGGAGCATCAGAACCAATCAAACACTCACACCCAGTCAACAGATCTGGGTTTGATCCATCACCGTTCTTTAGCCCACTCTGCCACCGCAGTTCAGACATGGCCATATGCACATCCGTCTGACCCTGTGCCTCATGGGAACAGTCCAGCCCGAACTGCCAAGCCATGCCTTCCCTGGACCAGAAACAAGCCTCCTAGGACCGGTTTCTGGCATTTCAGCCGTCTTCAGCCAGGCTTGCTTGACTCCAGTGGCAAAGTGAGCAAGGGACTCACGTCTGAGCATACCCTGCCAACTTATGGCGAACAAAGCGGTACAAAAGGGGGTGGTGATGGACGGAGCATCAGAACCAATCAAACACTCACACCCAGTCAACAGATCTGGGTTTGATCCATCACCGTTCTTTAGCCCACTCTGCCACCCCAGTTCAGACATGGCCATATGCAAATCAGTCTGACCCTGTGCCTCATGGGAACAGTCCAGCCCGAACTGCCAAGCCATGCCTTCCCTGGACCGGAAACAAGCTTCCTAGGACCGGTTTCTGGCATTTCAGCCGTCTTCAGCCAGGCTTGCTTGAATCCAGTGGCAAAGTGAGCAAGGGACTGACGTCTGAGCATACCCTGCCAACTTATGGCGAACAAAGCGGTACAAAAGGGGGTGGTGATGGACGGAGCATCAGAACCAATCAAACACTCACACCCAGTCAACAGATCTGGCTTTGATCCATCACCGTTCTTTAGCCCACTCTGCCACCCCAGTTCAGACATGGCCATATACAAATCAGTCTGACCCTGTGCCTCATGGGAACAGTCCAGCCCGAACTGCCAAGCCATGCCTTCCCTGGACCGAAAACAAGCTTCCTAGGACTGGTTTCTGGCATTTCAGCCGTCTTCAGCCAGGCTTGCTTGAATCCAGTGGCAAAGTGAGCAAGGGACTGACGTCTGAGCATACCCTGCCAACTTATGGCGAACAAAGCGGTACAAAAGGGGGTGGTGATGGACGGAGCATCAGAACCAATCAAACACTCACACCCAGTCAACAGATCTGGGTTTGATCCATCACCGTTCTTTAGCCCACTCTGCCACCCCAGTTCAGACATGGCCATATGCAAATCAGTCTGACCCTGTGCCTCATGGGAACAGTCCAGCCCGAACTGCCAAGCCATGCCTTCCCTGGACCGGAAACAAGCTTCCTAGGACCGGTTTCTGGCATTTCAGCCGTCTTCAGCCAGGCTTGCTTGAATCCAGTGGCAAAGTGAGCAAGGGACTCACGTCTGAGCATACCCTGCCAACTTATGGCGAACAAAGCGGTACAAAAGGGCGTGGTGATGGACGGCGCATCAGAACCAATCAAACACTCGCACCCAGTCAACAGATCTGGGTTTGATCCATCACCGTTCTTTAGCCCACTCTGCCACCGCAGTTCAGACATGGCCATATGCACATCCGTCTGACCCTGTGCCTCATGGGAACAGTCCAGCCCGAACTGCCAAGCCATGCCTTCCCTGGACCAGAAACAAGCCTCCTAGGACCGGTTTCTGGCATTTCAGCCGTCTTCAGCCAGGCTTGCTTGACTCCAGTGGCAAAGTGAGCAAGGGACTCACGTCTGAGCATACCCTGCCAACTTATGGCGAACAAAGCGGTACAAAAGGGGGTGGTGATGGACGGAGCATCAGAACCAATCAAACACTCACACCCAGTCAACAGATCTGGGTTTGATCCATCACCGTTCTTTAGCCCACTCTGCCACCCCAGTTCAGACATGGCCATATGCAAATCAGTCTGACCCTGTGCCTCATGGGAACAGTCCAGCCGGAACTGCCAAGCCATGCCTTCCCTGGACCGGAAACAAGCTTCCTAGGACCGGTTTCTGGCATTTCAGCCGTCTTCAACCAGGCTTGCTTGAATCCAGTGGCAAAGTGAGCAAGGGACTCACGTCTGAGCATACCCTGCCAACTTATGGCGAACAAAGCGGTACAAAAGGGGGTGGTGATGGACGGAGCATCAGAACCAATCAAACACTCACACCCAGTCAACAGATCTGGGTTTGATCCATCACCGTTCTTTAGCCTACTCTGCCACCACAGTTCAGACATGGCCATATGCACATCAGTCTGACCCTGTGCCTCATGGGAACAGTCCAGCCGGAACTGCCAAGCCATGCCTTCCCTGGACCGGAAACAAGCTTCCTAGGACCGGTTTCTGGCATTTCAGCCGTCTTCAACCAGGCTTGCTTGAATCCAGTGGCAAAGTGAGCAAGGGACTCACGTCTGAGCATACCCTGCCAACTTATGGCGAACAAAGCGGTACAAAAGGGGGTGGTGATGGACGGAGCATCAGAACCAATCAAACACTCACACCCAGTCAACAGATCTGGGTTTGATCCATCACCGTTCTTTAGCCTACTCTGCCACCACAGTTCAGACATGGCCATATGCAAATCAGTCTGACCCTGTGCCTCATGGGAACAGTCCAGCCCGAACTGCCAAGCCATGCCTTCCCTGGACCGGAAACAAGCTTCCTAGGACCGGTTTCTGGCATTTCAGCCGTCTTCAACCAGGCTTGCTTGAATCCAGTGGCAAAGTGAGCAAGGGACTCACGTCTGAGCATACCCTGCCAACTTATGGCGAACAAAGCGGTACAAAAGGGGGTGGTGATGGACGGAGCATCAGAACCAATCAAACACTCACACCCAGTCAACAGATCTGGGTTTGATCCATCACCGTTCTTTAGCCCACTCTGCCACCGCAGTTCAGACATGGCCATAAGCACATCCGTCTGACCCTGTGCCTCATGGGAACAGTCCAGCCCGAACTGCCAAGCCATGCCTTCCCTGGACCAGAAACAAGCCTCCTAGGACCGGTTTCTGGCATTTCAGCCGTCTTCAGCCAGGCTTGCTTGACTCCAGTGGCAAAGTGAGCAAGGGACTCACGTCTGAGCATACCCTGCCAACTTATGGCGAACAAAGCGGTACAAAAGGGGGTGGTGATGGACGGAGCATCAGAACCAATCAAACACTCACACCCAGTCAACAGATCTGGGTTTGATCCATCACCGTTCTTTAGCCCACTCTGCCACCCCAGTTCAGACATGGCCATATGCAAATCAGTCTGACCCTGTGCCTCATGGGAACAGTCCAGCCCGAACTGCCAAGCCATGCCTTCCCTGGACCGGAAACAAGCTTCCTAGGACCGGTTTCTGGCATTTCAGCCGTCTTCAGCCAGGCTTGCTTGAATCCAGTGGCAAAGTGAGCAAGGGACTGACGTCTGAGCATACCCTGCCAACTTATGGCGAACAAAGCGGTACAAAAGGGGGTGGTGATGGTCGGAGCATCAGAACCAATCAAACACTCACACCCAGTCAACAGATCTGGCTTTGATCCATCACCGTTCTTTAGCCCACTCTGCCACCCCAGTTCAGACATGGCCATATGCAAATCAGTCTGACCCTGTGACTCATGGGAACAGTCCAGCCCGAACTGCCAAGCCATGCCTTCCCTGGACCGGAAACAAGCTTCCTAGGACTGGTTTCTGGCATTTCAGCCGTCTTCAGCCAGGCTTGCTTGAATCCAGTGGCAAAGTGAGCAAGGGACTGACGTCTGAGCATACCCTGCCAACTTATGGCGAACAAAGCGGTACAAAAGGGGGTGGTGATGGACGGAGCATCAGAACCAATCAAACACTCACACCCAGTCAACAGATCTGGGTTTGATCCATCACCGTTCTTTAGCCCACTCTGCCACCCCAGTTCAGACATGGCCATATGCAAATCAGTCTTACCCTGTGCCTCATGGGAACAGTCCAGCCCGAACTGCCAAGCCATGCCTTCCCTGGACCGGAAACAAGCTTCCTAGGACCGGTTTCTGGCATTTCAGCCGTCTTCAGCCAGGCTTGCTTGAATCCAGTGGCAAAGTGAGCAACGGACTGACGTCTGAGCATACCCTGCCAACTTATGGCGAACAAAGCGGTACAAAAGGGGGTGGTGATGGACGGAGCATCAGAACCAATCAAACACTCGCACCCAGTCAACAGATCTGGGTTTGATCCATCACCGTTCTTTAGCCCACTCTGCCACCCCAGTTCAGACATGGCCATATGCAAATCAGTCTGACCCTGTGCCTCATGGGAACAGTCCAGCCCGAACTGCCAAGCCATGCCTTCCCTGGACCGGAAACAAGCTTCCTAGGACCGGTTTCTGGCATTTCAGCCATCTTCAGCCAGGCTTGCTTGAATCCAGTGGCAAAGTGAGCAAGGGACTGACGTCTGAGCATACCCTGCCAACTTATGGCGAACAAAGCGGTACAAAAGGGGGTGGTGATGGACGGAGCATCAGAACCAATCAAACACTCACACCCAGTCAACAGGTCTGGGTTTGATCCATCACCGTTCTTTAGCCCACTCTGCCACCCCAGTTCAGACATGGCCATATGCAAATCAGTCTGACCCTGTGCCTCATGGGAACAGTCCAGCCCGAACTGCCAAGCCATGCCTTCCCTGGTTCGGAAACAAGCTTCCTAGGACCGGTTTCTGGCATTTCAGCCGTCTTCAGCCAGGCTTGCTTGAATCCAGTGGCAAAGTGAGCAAGGGACTGACGTCTGAGCATACCCTGCCAACTTATGGCGAACAAAGCGGTACAAAAGGGGGTGGTGATGGACGGAGCATCAGAACTAATCAAACACTCACACCCAGTCAACAGATCTGGGTTTGATCCATCACCGTTCTTTAGCCCACTCTGCCACCCCAGTTCAGACATGGCCATATGCAAATCAGTCTGACCCTGTGCCTCATGGGAACAGTCCAGCCCGAACTGCCAAGCCATGCCTTCCCTGGACCGGAAACAAGCTTCCTAGGACCGGTTTCTGGCATTTCAGCCGTCTTCAGCCAGGCTTGCTTGAATCCAGTGGCAAAGTGAGCAAGGGACTCACGTCTGAGCATACCCTGCCAACTTATGGCGAACAAAGCGGTACAAAAGGGGGTGGTGATGGACGGAGCATCAGAACCAATCAAACACTCACACCCAGTCAACAGATCTGGGTTTGATCCGTCACCGTTCTTTAGCCCACTCTGCCACCGCAGTTCAGACATGGCCATATGCACATCCGTCTGACCCTGTGCCTCATGGGAACAGTCCAGCCCGAACTGCCAAGCCATGCCTTCCCTGGACCAGAAACAAGCCTCCTAGGACCGGTTTCTGGCATTTCAGCCGTCTTCAGCCAGGCTTGCTTGACTCCAGTGGCAAAGTGAGCAAGGGACTCACGTCTGAGCATACCCTGCCAACTTATGGCGGACAAAGCGGTACAAAAGGGGGTGGTGATGGACGGAGCATCAGAACCAATCAAACACTCACACCCAGTCAACAGATCTGGGTTTGATCCATCACCGTTCTTTAGCCCACTCTGCCACCCCAGTTCAGACATGGCCATATGCAAATCAGTCTGACCCTGTGCCTCATGGGAACAGTCCAGCCCGAACTGCCAAGCCATGCCTTCCCTGGACCGGAAACAAGCTTCCTAGGACCGGTTTCTGGCATTTCAGCCGTCTTCAGCCAGGCTTGCTTGAATCCAGTGGCAAAGTGAGCAACGGACTGACGTCTGAGCATACCCTGCCAACTTATGGCGAACAAAGCGGTACAAAAGGGGGTGGTGATGGACGGAGCATCAGAACCAATCAAACACTCGCACCCAGTCAACAGATCTGGGTTTGATCCATCACCGTTCTTTAGCCCACTCTGCCACCCCAGTTCAGACATGGCCATATGCAAATCAGTCTGACCCTGTGCCTCATGGGAACAGTCCAGCCCGAACTGCCAAGCCATGCCTTCCCTGGACCGGAAACAAGCTTCCTAGGACCGGTTTCTGGCATTTCAGCCGTCTTCAGCCAGGCTTGCTTGAATCCAGTGGCAAAGTGAGCAAGGGACTGACGTCTGAGCATACCCTGCCAACTTATGGCGAACAAAGCAGTACAAAAGGGGGTGGTGATGGACGGAGCATCAGAACCAATCAAACACTCACACCCAGTCAACAGGTCTGGGTTTGATCCATCACCGTTCTTTAGCCCACTCTGCCACCCCAGTTCAGACATGGCCATATGCAAATCAGTCTGACCCTGTGCCTCATGGGAACAGTCCAGCCCGAACTGCCAAGCCATGCCTTCCCTGGTTCGGAAACAAGCTTCCTAGGACCGGTTTCTGGCATTTCAGCCGTCTTCAGCCAGGCTTGCTTGAATCCAGTGGCAAAGTGAGCAAGGGACTCACGTCTGAGCATACCCTGCCAACTTATGGCGATGAGACCGCCGACAGCTCTGCCGCAACCCAAGCGGGAGAGCGGGGGTCCTCGCACAAGACTCCTGCGGCTGAATCCAAGTAGCCGCCGCCGCCCGACAACCTCACCTCACGAGCAGTCTCTGCGAGCTCCCGGCCACCGGCTCAGCATGTCATCGGGGGCCCCAGGTACATCGTACTCTGTTTGCGAGCCACCGCTCCAGGCTATGGCGCAGTACCGTTTCTCCCGGGGTGCTTCAAACTGAAATGCAGAGCCAAAACGGGGCACAGATCGCAACCCCCACACAGGCCCCCACCGGGACACAATCCGGATGCAGGAGAAGGATCGAAGGACAGGATAAATGCAGGATAAGTGCTTAGGCTGGACGGAGCTCACCAAGCACACGTCCGCCATCATGGCTTGCCAGGCCACGCCCACTCGTGGTTCGTAGTTTTTGATGTCTAAAATATCACAAAACAGCTGCAGACAAACTCCCGTAAGTACCTACCCCACACATAAAGACAAACACAATGACACGACTCCTGCAGAGATACCTTAGTTACACACACACACAGACGCAGCAGACACATACACAAACCCAGAGACACGAAAGCAACAACCCATATTGTTAATGAGCAGCAGAGTGATTTTAAATTTCAACTACAATTATGGGTGAAATAAAATGACATCAGCACCCAGCACACTCCCACTCTGGAAGCACGGCCGCCCCTTTAAGACTCGGGCTTGTGCGCTTTGTGTGTTCACAGAGACCCGAAAGTAACAACGCTCATTGTTAATGAGCAGCAGAGTGGTTTTAAATTTCAACTACAATTATGGGTGAAATAGAATGACATCGGCACCCGGTACACTCCCACTCTGGAAGCACTGCCGTCCCTTTAAGACTCGGGCTTGTGCGCTTTGTGTGTGCATCCTTATGGGCGGCAACAAAAGGAGACATGGTGGTAACAAAAGGAGACTGGGTGTTACAGAGGCGGAACTAACAAGCCTCATAATGAATCAGAAACCAGCGTTTACCAAGGACAATGCCACCAGCCAATTACAAATATGGGAGGAGAGTGAGCGAGGCTTCCACAGCACTTCCACATCTAACCCTACTACAGCATGCCTCGCAAAGTGAGCAGCGCATGCGCTGCAACACTAGGCTCAACCTAAAAAGGGAGGCAACCCAGTAGTCCACAAAGTGAGAAAGGCACTGCTTCTTTTACAAAATCCACTGAAAGATGGACTTCAAAAATTAAAACTTAAGGAGCTGTAAAAGAAACAGAGGCTTTCTAGGGACTCGTGCTAGTGTTGCTGATGGCTAGAGCACAGGGTAAGGGCCTTAGGATATGTATGGATCTTTGAAATCTGAACAAAAATATATGGATTGATAGAGCGTTGTTGATCAACGTCTCAGAGATGGTGAGGATTTTAGGGGCGGCCCAGCTGATCAGTGCCATGGACCCATCCTTGGAGTATCACCAAGTGGTACCGAATGACGAAACTAGGTATTTAGCCTCCTTTCTAATACCTCTAGGAATATTACAATTCAAATGGATGGCCTTTCGGTTAGCATCAGTTGTGGCCTACTTCCAGAAAATTATAAAGATTGTATTGGAAGATGTGAAACATTGACTGTTTCACGTCTTCCAATGCCATCTTTATGAGCTTCTACGATAATATCTTGGTGTACGAGAACGATAGAATACATTTTGATAACATTCTCTTGGAGGTTTTACTAAGGTTGGAAAAGGGTAGGATGACAGACAGTAGAGAAAAATGCCTTGTTTACTGCGGGCACAGAAAACAATCTAGGGCACAGAATTTTTGGGAAGGCATCTAGTTGAAATTTGACTTGGTAGAATCGATTGTAGATACTTCTGTTTGTAAAGACAAAGAATAGATTAGGTAATTTCTAGTCCTACCAGTGTACTATTCTAAATTAATCCAAGACTTTGCTAGTTTAGTTAATTTGCAGTGATTAAGAAAGGGAACGAAACACGTAGCCGGGGAAGTATTAAATGCCTTTCGACAAGATGAAAAGTGGGATAAGGAAAATGCCTAGGGTACCTTGATGTACATCAAAGACTGCATTGACCACTGAGAAGGTTGGGTATATCGCTTATCCAGTTTATGGAACGAGAAGAGAAAGTGGTTGCATTTATCTCAATCAATCAATCAATCAGGGAATTGTGAAGCACGCTACCCGCCTGTGAGGGCCTCAAGGTGCTGGGGGAGGGGGGTGCATCTCCAGGTCAGCCGAAGAGCCAGGTCTTGAGGCTCTTCCTGAAGGTGTGCAAAGTGGGGGAGCGTCTGATGTTGATCTGGGGCTTGTTCCAGGTCTTTGCCGTAGTGTAGGAGAAGGCTCTTACGCTGACTCTGGCTTTGCAGATGCGCAGGGTATTGGCACGGGCAAGGTCGGCGGAGCGGAGGTTTCTCTTGGGTACGTGGAAGGAGACTCTTTTGTTTATCTCTCATTTCTTAAGGGGTGAATTACAAATATTCAGTAACAGTGAGGCATTGGGCTGTGAATAGGCAATCGATCACTTCAAATTCTTCCTGTTCGGGATTCTGTCTACTGTCAAGTTGGATCATCGACTGTCAGTACATATCTTTTTGTGAAGGAGTGCCGAACTTGTTAATCTGAGGACTGAGAGATGGTCGGAGTGACTACTGGAATTACATTTTGCTGTGGAATATTTGCAAGGATTGAAGAATGCAGTAGCCAACTGTTTGTCAAGAATTCCAACTGGTGTTGCGCTGTTTTGTTAAGGAAAGAAAATAATGTACTAGCAGTGTTGGAAGAACAGTGAGCTGTCATGTGAGTAGGAGAGTCAGTGTAAGTAGAAAAGAGTGGAAAAAGGCATGGGATTAGTGATGCTGTGCAATCAGTGGGCAAAGAGTATGTGTTCGAGAGATGGCCAACAGTTTAAAGTTTGTACAGAGCAGCGAAATAATTTTGTAATGTAAAGGAGGACTGTGCATATACAAGGGTGCGCTCAGAAGGAAAATAAGGCAGATTAGCTGGAGAGTCTTGGAAAAGGAAGTGCCTATCTGACCAATGATTTTTAAACACAGTGTCCCTAAACAAGGACGATGAACTTTAAAGAATGAATATATAACCAGAGTCAGTACTATATTTGAAGCTGTCCAGCCGGACAGAAATGCTTTTAATTCGTAAAATTGACACGAAAACAATAAAATGGGACTCTGCGTCCTACTAAGCATACATACAGCATTTACAAAAAACAGAAAGGACAAACAGGAAGGCTCAGGCAGAGCAACTTGCTTGTATATTACATATTCAATTAGTACAAGCAAAGATGTGGTGGGACACCATTACACATGGGTAATATTGGTCAGGCAAGAGATTACAGTGTACGTATAGTCGACGACATTTCGATCCCTTTTAGACAATATTGGTATCATCATCAGGACATAGTATTTACATGCCCGAGTAAAAATTGCCTGTAAAGACATAATGAAAGAGAGGGAGAAATGGGAAAGACAGTTAGGATGAGCTTAAAAAACGGCGTACGACGTCATGCAGACGCAAGTGAGACGGTGAGAACTTTGGCGTAACTGTCTTTCAATCTGTGTTAAGGATCATAGGGTGGGCGTTGTGATGTGAGAAGGGCCGCTTGTATCATGCTTGTATCATGGTAAGTGAATGTGGTGCAACAAAAGGACCAATGGCCATCTGTGGCTGTGTAGGTGTAGATTAGACCTGATTGGCATGGTGGGCACGTGCCATGCGAGGAACCATGTGTCCAAAGGCACACGATGTGAAAAACAATGGAAAATGACCCTGGATCATGGCCGATGGCATATTGGTAAGAGTCTTACCAAAGCTAGGGTCAGGGAGGTGTGTTGGTGTCTGAGCATAAACAAAGCAGTGGAGGGCTAGCGGGACACTGTAGAGTGTGCAGGTAGTAATAAGTCCACGGGGGTCTTGAATGTACCACTTTCACTGTTGAAGGTTTCAGAGGTACCTTGGAGCAAGTTAGGCTTCAATATGGAGGGGGGCTAGTGAAATTAGTGCATCCTTCACAGCGATGCGTATTTGTTCCGGTTGACTATATGCCTAAATGGATTACCTTAAGGAGTGTGAGTGTCATGAATACAAAAATTATCATTGAGTTTTTTAGAGATGAGTTTGCAAGAGAACTCAGGGGTGGAACATCACAGTGTTGTACTCTCAGCAGACCAATGACTTCGCAGAGATGGCAAATAGGTTAGAGAAAGCTTGTGTGTAAGGAGCCCTTGGGTGAAGGGTTTCTTTGAAAGTAGTAACTTCTAAGTGTGACAGGAGTGTTACATTTTGTTTGAGAGAAGGGCCGAATGCCAGGATCCAAGCCGAATCTAATCTGAAGACTGAGGAAAGAGTGGGTGGCAGCGTGGGAACCACAGAAAGCACTAGGAGGCATATGAAGTACTGTCAAGACTGTTATGCCTGTCGTCATAGGACTAAATCTATGAAGAGAAGGTTGGTGGTGTACTGTATGTGAAGAAACCATGGTTGGTAGAAAAGGGGAGATCAGGATACTCTGGTTCTTTTTCTACTAATGATGTGACAAGTAATATGGTTGAATTGAGCTTGGGAGGAGTGTGCAGCATGTGATGGTAGTGAACGCCGATGGTCAAGATTAACACAGATACAAGAAATTAGCATGATGGTGTATGAAAACATGTTGGAAGGAGTTAGAAGTGAGGGACGATTGTGGAGGAAGAGAGCAAAAAATATGATTGATGAAAGATTATGTTGTAGCATAAGGTTAGGTATTGGATACTACTAGTAAGCTAGCTAACTTAGGTAACAAAATTGTATGATGCTAAAGTACCTATTAGAATGGGTATCTATTGTCTTGATGACGCATTTTCAAATGTTATTCCAGATGTCCTTCCTTTGCCAAACAGTTAGATGGTGTGTTCATAGTGTATTTGATATTTATTGCATAACTGGGATGTGATGGGCGATGTGTCATAGTTGGGTTTATGTTCTAATGAAACGTGATGAGGGCACGGGATGTCATGCCTTGAGGGATGGAGTGTAGCCATGGGTAGTTGCAGGAAAGCTTAGTGTGGAGGGACATCGGTTGTGTTGCTGTACTGATCAAAGGCTGTTTATGAAATCATGCCTACTTAACAAACCTTGACTTGGATGATGTGGGGACAGCATGAACTGACACCCTATTATCGTTCAGTTGAGTGGAGTAATTTTGCATCCACTAAACACTTGGCTAACACTTTCCGGTGCATGTGTACTCCAACGCATGCACCCAGAAGTAAAAAACCTGGGAAGAAGGCAGTTGTGAGCCGCGCATGGTGGAAGCCAGACACATTGATCACCGCTCCTCAAGAACTATGATTAATACTGCTTCCCTGCAGATAGGTGGCATTCATTAATCAATATAATAATTTTATGGTTAAAGTTATATATTTTTCTTAAGTACACTTGATATATAACCCATTTTTTCATGTTATTACCTTGTTATTTCCTTGCCCTAGCTGCTCCTCGGGTTCTGGTACTCGACATTAGACAACTGTCACCTTTGTTGTGGTAAGCTTACCTTAGCATGTGGGGACATATCATCAAGCCCCAGAGATAAAATTATCGCCACTTTAGCGTCCACTTTCGGACGGAAAGCAGCGATAATTTTATCGCCTAATCAGCAAGGTTACGCTATCGCGTGAATCCTTGCATTATCGCCCTTTCCCCTAACGCCCATCTTTGCATCTCTAATGAGATGCAAAGTGGACGTTCCTGCCCTGACAATTAAAGCGACATTTCTCCAATTATCAATGGGCACGCCAACCTGCAGAGCGACAAGCAAAGTAGCGATAACCTCTGTTATCGCTACTTACCTTATGCCTGCTTCAAGACTAACTTAGCCATGATATCCTATGTAAGGTGGATATCATGGCTAAGTATGCCTCGCCCTATCAGCAAGCTTTCGCCAAACCTTGTGCGATTATCGCTGTATTTCCAGCGATACCCGCACAATTGGCAGCTTGCGCTCTGAATTTTATTCCTTTGGAGATAAGCGTTGCTGATAGCACGCTATCTCCGTGATAAAATTCAGAGTTGGCCGGCGATAATTATCCTCGCGCTAAGAGCGCTGAGCGATAATTATCACATGACCTTGATGATATGCCCCGAAGTGTGTTGCAAACCACCCATTTGATTTTCACAACATTGACCAGTATGAGATTTACCAGATTCATTTGAGAGAGAGTGTGTGTGTGTGTGTGTGTTTGTGTGCGCAGTTCTATTACTTGCACGACTGGTGAGCAGTGTCGGGCTAGGACAGAAAATCTGCCAGGGACCAAAATAAAAGTGGCCCCTAGTAGTTAATTAAGAAAGCTAAAAATGCTAGCAATGTTTACAAATTGGGACACTTTTAATCTTTTAACCCTTTCGCTGCGGCGGGAATTCCGCCGCAGCGCTGGGGGGGTTTGGGGGCAGCGCGGTGCTTATGACGGAACCACTCCGTCATGAGCCGCGGTTGAGCTGTGCTCATGACGCAGTGGTTCCGTCATGACTCCGCCCACTGCGCTAATCGCCCGCACAGGCGGGGAATTAGCGCCGCGTGGGCGGCGCGGCCGCCAACGGCCGCAGCATGACGGATCCACTCCGTCATGAGCACACGGCGACCGTGGCTCATGACGGAGTGGTTCCGTCATGAGTGGGGAAGGGGTTAAAGACATGCTGTAAAGGGGTTTTGCAAAGTATTGAAGACTGCATGGATTTGAGCTTGCAACAGGCAATCTTTGTTTTAGTATCAGGGATATCAACAGTAAAAACAGTGCTCCAAGACCATAAACAGGCCCACAAAGTGCCAAAAACACAGGCCACACACTGACCTGTCAAACCAGCCCCTCGGGCACTGCCTGACTGCCCTATAGACCAGTCGGTAATGGTGAGAAAGCATTTGTAATAATGATAAGAAACCTTGTTGTCTTTATCCAGGTCAACTGAGATGAAATCATTGCCTACAGGATCACCTCGTCAAGCAGTAGGCTTGTTCAATTTTGTGTTTTACCTACACACCCTCGGTAGAGTTCAATTCAATTCAATTCAATTACCTTTATTCGCATAAAAGCATATCCATAAAAGAGGCACGCACATGTAATAAATAATTACATACACAATCATGAAATTGTTAAAAGCAAGGACATGATTTATCAATGCAGAATAAACTATAAAGTGCATTTACACAGAGGTCATTGAGATGCGGGCTCTGACTGCGATTTTCAAAAATGTGCCCACACAAATTATTAGCTCATCCTCACCCAGTGCGAGTAGAGTTTTGTAGGCGTCTCTAAAATTGGCATGGGATCTTTTTTTTAAACAAGGGAGCAGGAATGATTTAGTATATTGTTCATAGAACAGGGTTTGTCCCGAGTGCCCATTACATGGACAAGGAATAAAATCTAGATTTGCTTGAAAGTCCAGGGGGAAGCATAGTAGATGCTTGACAGTGCCAGCTCTTAGGTGGAACAGGAGGCCAAGCTCCCATCGACCCATAGGATTAGTCAGATTGCTGGGCATGTGTTGATTATTCTTAATAGTCAAGTGTGCAACTATGCTAGATTTACTGAACTGTGTGGCCATTCTATCCTTGTTATAGCACCTATATAGGGCCACCCCTACCTCTTTTTTTATTTACAGTATCTACATCATTCAGATTATTAAAATCATTTCAGTAACTAATCCTGCGTATACTGGATCTCACCTCCGCTAGCCATGGGATTTCCATGATTTCTCGCATTTAAGACAGTCAACTATAATATCTCTAGTGAGGGACGCTGCCTTGTTTTTCCATATGCTTTACCAAAATAGAGCAGGGCGAGCTCTAATATAATTTTCGAAATAGTGTAGAACCTATTCTCCTCAAGCTGAATATCATGACATTTGGCAATGCCCCAAACCTCGGCGCCATAGGTAGCTATCGGTGTGCACTGGCTTTATAAAAAAATGAAAATAGGAAAATTAGCCCCTCCCCCCTCCTGGGTTGGGGCAAGCTAAGTACTGTGTTAACTGACCTAGAAAACTAGGTCCTGCAATGAGCAGTATAGTCTGTTCAGAGACCATTTGCAGCAAAAACCAAACCCAGGTAAGAAAAAGTGCTGCTGACAGTCAGCGCGTGCTTCCTTGGTCTGTAGGCTATAATAAAAGATTTTTTTAAACTTGTACATAAATCTAAAGGGGCCATAGAATCAACAAGCCTCGCACAAAAAGACGCTGGGCTTTGGGATGCGGTCCATTAGGACCGTATCATCAGCGTATAATAAGGATGGAAGTGTAAACCCGTTAATTCTTGGGACATCATTAGTATGCATTACTAAAAACGTATGTAAATTATTAATTTTGTAAAATAAAAAGTGATGGGGCCAGAACACAGCCATGCCTTGCTCCTCTAAAAACACCAATATTATTGGAAACTTCCCCTTGTGTGTTGATTCTAATTCTAGCTTCCATATTTCGATGTAGATAGGCTAAAGAAAATGCACTATTGTCTCTTCCATTCCAGTTTCCAACAGGACAGACCATAACCGCGAACGGTTAACAAAATCAAATGCAGAGGTCAAGTCCATAAATGCCAGGTATATTGGTGAGCACTGGGCGATTGTGTTTTTCCTGAATATCAAATTTAAATTGAGACACTGTTCTATTGTGCCCACCTTATTTCTAAAACTCAGTTGGCAGGGATGCAGAATAGTGTTCTTCTCTGCCCAATCTTTGATCTTATTGTATAGAACCCTACCCAGTATGTTCAACCATGTATCTATGAGAGAAATGGGCCTATAGCAACTCGGTTGTGAACAGTCGCCCTTTTAACAAATAGGTACAATAATAGAAGTCGACCATGTGCTTGGCAATGAGGAGCTGGGTGAATTGTTTAAAACAGTAAGCAAGAGGGGGGCCCAGATATCAGGATTATGTTTAATAAGGTCTATCGGCACCCCGTCTGGTCCTGGGGCCTTGCTGCCTATGCTCCAAAGTTATAGCTTTCTCCACTTCTGAAAGAGAAATTTCGACTCCCTTAGAATTTGGCAGCTCAAGCATTTCCTTATCATGTGGTGGAGCTATATATATTGCTGACAAATGTGCCTCCCCGGCGTCACTAGTTATATTACAGCTTATCATTGAAACAACTTGGCCCATCGCCTGCATTTCTTTTATGGGGGTTCAAAAGAGTTGACCATTCTTTTGGCATGCAGTGTTGGCAAGCGAGTTCCATTGGGAGATCAGTAACTCTTCCCTCCTTGATGAGATTACCAGCTTATATTTTTTCCTCAACATTTGTACTGTCTGCAAACACCTTGAGTTCTCCACCAGGGCCCTACGCAGCAGTTGGTTTGCTACTGAGCATTCATGATTAAACCATCTAGGGGTGCAAGGTGAGGAGTGGATAGGTTTCATAAACTCAGTCCTGATGGTCAAATAAAGATTAGAGAATGCAATGACCACATCAGGATTAGGATCAGCCGGTGTCAGACAAACCTCAAACAGTGCAAGGTTTTCCCTTACCACTTTATTAAATAACTGCTCAGGGTCAACCCCTCGCCACACCAATCAGAGTCCATCTGTAGAAGATACCAAGTTCCTTGCGCTACACACTATTTTGTATGCAGGTTTAGGTGACAATTTGAAAGCCACTTCAATTGGATTATGATTAGGGCTCCCGGTTTTATGGTATTTATTTTTTGGGCATTTCCGTCTGTATTTATCCATATTTATTTTTTCCTAATTTTGTCTGTATTTATCTGTATTTATTTTGGTCTTTGTGAAAAAATAATGCTGAAATTAGTATATTTCCATATTTATTTAATTAATAAAAATGCACTCATGCTTGAATGCCTGCCAGGTTTCAGTGCTGTGAGCACCTGCAGAAGGTAAATCAATGCACTTCTATGAAAATATGCAAATTTCAGTATCAGCCTTGCCAGACAGACTTTAGAATTACTTAAAAAACAACCCAATTTCCGTTTTTATCCACATTTAAAAATAAATACAGACACGAAAATAAATGTTTTCTGTCTGTATTTATCTGTAAAAACCAGTAAAAACAGAAAACAGGGAGCCCTAATTATGATCACTATACAGTGTTGCAACGACTTTGTGATACAAGAGAAGATCCTCTAGATTAGGGGAGATAAAAATATAATCAATTGTTGTGGCACAGCCCCTTCCTCGAAACGTCAGGAGCAATATATCATTACTTACAGGGGCGGCAATATCCATGACATTACTCAAATTTTTAATTAGCAGTTGTTCCATTAACTCTACACCTCTATTACAAGTTGGAGCTCTGCTAGAGTTGCTAAAATAAGTATCCTTTCCTGCCAATTTAGCATTAAAATTGCGTCCCAGACAAATACCTCCTGTATTAGGAAAGTCTTTTGAGTTTCTTACGGCAGTGATATAATCAAAAAGATTAATAACATTAGTATTAGGTTTATTATGGAAGTCCTTGTTATAAAACATTAGCAGATAAAGTATCATGCTTCTTTTATATCTTAGAACTTGAAAGTTATCATTATGGGTGGGTATAATCTTGGTACAACCCCCTGCAGTAATGTTCACCCATATTGCTTAAAAACCAGTGGGTCGGCCCGTTTTGGATAGTGCGGCAAGGATGCTATAACACTTCAACCCTTCAAGATAGATATTTTTAGTGGTCCAGGTTTCCTGCAACATTAAGATGTCATATTGCCTAATTAGCTGAAGTCAAGCATCTATGAATATCACTTTTGAGGGTGGGGCAAGGGCCTGTGACTGGGAAGAGCCCAAAACATATGGAATAAGGGTATAGCACCGAGAATTCTAAGCGCTACATTTAAAAAAAAAAATGTTTTTAGCTAATTCTGCTATGGACACTGTAGGAGAGTAGGATCTGCACTTATGTTGCCCCCACTTTTTTTCTGATGTATACACTGGTTTCTAGCTATTGTCAGGCTGGGTCCCTGCTAATCAGGGCCACAGTCTCTCTGTTCTCTCTAAATGACTTGGAGTGCATATTAGATGCACTAGTGATTGGTTACTGTGGTGCCTTATGAGCCCCTAGTATATGGTACCTTAGGTACCAAGGGCATAGGTACTTTACAGGCCTACCAGGGGCTGAAGCATGTATTATGCCACCACTGGGAAGCAGATTAAATCTGACACCTCAGGCCTGCTACTGCAGCCTGGGTGAGGTAGTGTGAGCACTCCTCACAGAGGTATAGGTTCCTATACCTCACCATACACACACATATAAACCTATCAGTCACCCCTATGGCAGGCCCTATCAATTCTGAGGGCAGGGTGCTTGGTTTACAATGTGAGGGGGTGCCTCTGCCTGAGCAGGGCCCCTCTGCAGCTGGCAGGGTCTATTCCCTGTGGCTGTTTGTGGATGCGATTAAACCATATACTCTAAAGTGCATTATAACCTCCCGGTTAATGCTAACTTTGGAATGACTGCATCAAAACATATTGTGTTTGGTGTCAAACATTTTGGAATCATACCCCCACACCAGTAACTGGTGTAAGAGTATGATCCCACCCTTCTAGAGGGGATGACATGTACCTACTGTGGTAACACGGTAGAAATCTGAAAGAGCCCTGGTATCACAAAATGGATGCCACCAGCACAGACACTGGGCTGCCCTCCTGCTGCAGACCGAAACTCACAGTGGAGGAAGCCCAACAATAGGCATCCTGTCACAGGGAGGTTTCACCACCTTCCAGACAGGATTTAGTGTATTGGAGCTGGGTGGGTGCACTCTTAGAGTGCTTTGAAGTCCTGCACTGGGGGAGCAGTAGGCTCCTCTGTGCATACGCCAGCTCAAACCGGTTCAGGGGCTACCAGCCCCTGCTCTGGCGTGAAACTGGACAAAGGGGAGTGGGAGTAACCATCCACCCTCCTGACCCTCCTAGAGGAGTGGTCATAGAGCTAGTCCCTCCCTTTCTTTCACTATAAGATAGGTACACCTTGCCATTTCAAGTTAGATAAGCCCTGGATGACACTTTACAAGAAGAATCCTGGCCCTTCGACGTTCCACTACCTTTGGAAGACAGAAGAATCTCCCTTGGAGTCAAGGAGTGACTCCCCTGCTTGGCAGGCACCAAAACTTGAAACAACGGTCGCAAACTTTCCCGCTCCCGCCAGAGTCCGAACTTCCTGCCACCCCAGAAGTAAATTTCCTGACCTCTCGTTGGACATTTTGAGTCCCCAGCGAAGCTGTGGCGTCTGGACCCCACGAGTGACGAGGAACTGCAATACCAGGGAACCATGCACTATTGTCAAGTGCAACCACTTCACAACGTTCAATGAACTTGTGCTTTGGACCATTTGTGGCCCAAGCCTCCAGCAGGTTTTGCAGCAAAAATCAAAGGCCTACCACATCCCGAGTGACCGTGGGCTCCTGTTGAAGAACCAGGGCCTTATGGGCCTGGCGGCGCAGGGCACGCCTGAATCTCCTGAGTTCACCTGCTTTGTTGAACAGAGACACAGGACATTCTGTTGAGCGTAGAAGATCAGGTTTATTAGCTGCAGCTAAGTACAGTTGTCCCAGAAGTACACTTAGTATGTTCTTAGGAGACTGCCACTTTACTCCGTGGCGCACAATCTTTTATAGCACATAGATTCACCAAGAACACTCCCAATGCATACATGGTTATCCAATGAGAAGAGTTTGAAAACAAGATATAACCAATGAGAAAAGTTTGAAAACAAGATATCAAGTAACCCAAATAAACCTCTCTTCCAACTGTTTTTATCACCCCTCCCCACAAGTTAATCAGTGGTAGTGTCTACAACTCAACTTGCAGGTTGCAGGACATATGTGTATGCTTTGGAGGACAGTTGTGAAATGAGAGAATACAAGTAGAGAATAGCGAAGGCCAGAAGATAAGATAAAGTCAGGAAAGAATGGTGTGAACCGACAGACAGTTGAGACAGGGTTTAGTCAAACCAGACGAGGATTAGTGGACTCAGCCAGTCCCTGACATCAGTCTCGTAAACAGAGGCAGAAGGTTATTTGACACGTCGCAGTAAGATCAGCAGAAAAACTTCGTTCATTGTGCTGCCTGAGTGAGGGCAACACAAAATGGCGGTGGTGGCTGAATACAAGCGAGATCGAAACTCGAATTTCCTCAGACCCTCCTTTTGCCATAACTCAGGCAAAACACACAGATTCACGTTAATCTGAATCAATGTCAATAGCCATGAGGTCGTCAAACTGTTGCTGCAACATAATTTTAATGTTCTCTGTTTTCTGTGACTCAGGTCTTGGGACACACAGAGTGGCACAAAGACCGTAGATGGCGGGGCCACACTGCATACAGAGACAACAGGAAAAAATGATGGCCAAAACCACTCCAAGGAAGGTTAGTACCTTCCATCCCCATTTAGATAGTAATCCCCAAAACCATCCTAATAAAGACCAATCTTCTTCGTCTTGATGAATCGATTCGGAGATCATGTGTAATTTGGAGATGGCTTGGTATACCGTAGGGGCGTCGTCAGGTATATGAATACAACAGCAAGATCCGATCAATTTACAGACTCCACCACGATCTGCAAGAATAACATCTAGTGCAATCCGGTTCTGCAAAGTCATGAGACGATCCGCCTGAAGTTCAGCTGTGAGATTACTCAAGGCTCCTACAGTGACATCTATGGTAGTCTCAACAACACGAACCAGCTGTCTCATGTTTCTGCTGTTGGCCATTGGGCCCCAAAAAGGAAGAAATCCTTTGAGGAAATCACTTCCCTCTTGTCCTGCCGTGTCTTTAGAATCAATAATCCCTCTGCCATATCTGTTTCTATGATGGCCTGAAGGAGCAGTGTATGTAGGAGGGAGAAGAAAAGCTATATAGCATGTTCCTCAAAAATCCGTTGGTAGCCGCGTATAAGCTCTATCGTGGCAGACAAAATATGTGCCCTGGGATGGCACTAACGGCGGTGAATTATGAGACGTGTAGATGTATGTATGGGAACAAAAGCTTTTTCTTTGTCCAGTGTCAGTAGTCTGGCCATTCATTTGTAAACAGAAATTACCTTGATGAGGGACAGTCCAAATTGGTGGAGATTTTCCCTGTTTAGTTTTATCTGTACTGCTAGTAATGTAACGAGTCACGTTCCAATTAGTATATGTTTGTCTCTCGTCAACAGGAACCTTATTATTCTCCACAATTTTAGTCATAGCCACCATTCCCTTTATCAGAGAATTATGACTAAAATCTGGCTTACTACCATAGGAACCAACTGGACGTCTAAATCGGCTCTGATATGCATTTGAAAATATTACAAAATAGGCCCAAGCGGAACCTTCATAAGAAAATGGAAGGACTAAATATGGCATCCCTTTATCTGTGGTATGAGGCATAAGTCCACACACCCAACAGTCGGTTGTGTTGACTACCAATTGGTGTTGGTGCAACAATTGGATAAATGAATTATTAAAATATTCTGTTCTCCTGATTAGTTCATGTTGGGGAAGTGTATATAATTGATGTGGGGAGATAGTAGAATGAAGAGGCAAGGAGATAGAATTAGGGACAACTTTGTGCTGCATAGCATGAATAACCCAACCTACACAAGCCAATAAGATACACAAAAATATAGAAACACACAATGTTACGCCACATCGACTGTACAATATTTTACAATATTTCTTTCTCATCTCTTCCTTATTATCCTTCTTTCCTAATTTAACATCCATCCTCTAAAATTGTTGCTCACGGCAATCTTCCTTACTCACTTGGCTGTGATTATTAGCCGTCCTATGACACTGCAAGTCCTGGGGGCCTAGCCACTATACAGGTCACAAACCAAGACTCCTACCGTGACCCTGCAACCTGGACATATGATAAATGTAGCATAAGAGATGGAAATCTCAGGTGTCCTTGACCAATCTAGGTCTTAAATTGTATCTAGTCCTTGTTGGTACAGTTTGGTCTTGAAATAGGGTCTGTGGCTCTGTAGTGTTTAATCGGAGATGGGAAGGTACGGCTTCTTGTAGAATGTCGTCATCTTCTTTCTCCGATCGAGTTCCATCCAGGTGTGCACTACTGAAAGGTATAAATCGTGGGACTTTTTCTCCTTCAGAATCACCTATACCCTTACGAACCCACTGATCAAAAGGCAAGGGCAAGTGCACTTTCTTGCAGTGCACGCCGTGGATCCAGTTCTTTTTCCCTTCGACTTTTACTGCTGTGCGAGTTGTCAGGAGAACGTGTCGAGGCGTCTTCCAGCGAGGTTCCAAATTCTTTGTCCTCTGAAATTTTTTCACACTGACCCAGTCTCCAGGTTGGATAGAATGACCTGGGTCTGTGGAGGCTTCTGGTAAAGCGTTTTGAACCTGTTGGTGAAGAACACATAATTTAGTGGTGAGGTCATGTAAATAGTCAATCAGCATTGGATACTGTATATCAGAATATTTTCTAGGGCGAGGGACTCCCCATACATTAGCTGGGTGCCCAAAAACAATCTTGTATGGGCTGAGTCCCAAACGAGAATGTACAGCTGTTCTAGTGGACAGGAGAGCCCAAGGTAAAGCATCGGGCCAATTAAGACCTGTGCTGGCTTGTACTTTTGCAAGCTTAAGTTTGAGAGTGCCGTTATAGCACTCTACCAAACCCGCGGACTGAGGATGATTTGCCGCATGAAACTTCTGCCTTATACCAAGACCGGTACACACCTTTTGCATAATTTGGCCTACAAATTCACTTCCATTGTCACTGTAGACAATGCGCGGCAAACCAAACCTAGGGAAGAACTCTTTTAGAAGAACCTTGGCAGAGGACAAAGCAGTGTTGTCTTTCAGGGGGTAAGCCTCTATCCATCTGGAAAAGGCACATACCACTACCACAACATATTTAAGATTGTTACATCGATCCATGTGAATGTAGTCGATTTGCAACACCTCAAAAGGATATGTTGGGGGAGCAAAATGACCTGCCGGAGTTGGGGTTCCCTTTCCCAGATTGTACATCAAGCAAATGATACAATGCTTCACCACATTATCTGCACATTTTGGAATCCCTTCGTTCAGCCACACTGGAGCCAGAAGTTTACATATTCCTTTTGCACTGATGTGGGCTGGACCATGCGCCATAGTAACTACAGGCAGTACGTAGGCGTCTGGTAACAGCCAACGCTGGTGTTCTGACAATTCTATCCAACATCCTGTTGCGTCTAACATTCCTGTACTCTCTTTCCACTTTCTCAACTCTTTCTCTGTAGCATCTCCCTGAATCGATCTCACACTTTCTATTGTGTCCTCACACATCCCTCTTTCCCTGACCCAATTCGCAGGGCCCGCAACATACATGCGACTTGTAGCATCTCTGGCTGTCCTTTTTGCTACCTCATCCGCAAAAGCATTTCCGCGACCAACATCATCAGTAATCTTCTTATGCGCACTACATTTTACAATTGCTATCTGGGTAGGCAAAACAAGTGACTCAAGAAGATCAGTTACCAATTGACCATGCTGTATTTTAGTACAATGGGAGGTAAGGAATCCTCTTTCCTTCCACAATCGACCGAACCTATGCGCCACACCGAACGCATACTGGCTGTCGGTATACACATTCACTCTCTTTCCTTTAGATAACACACACGCTCTGGTCAAAGCTATCAGTTCAGCTGCCTGAGCTGAATTATGTCTGATGCGTGCTGTCTCCACGATTGTATACAAGGTGGTAACAGCATAAGCTGAAGTTGTCTCACCATTTGGGAGTTTGAAACAAGACCCATCCACCCATAGGATCCCATCTGGATCCACTAATGGCGTATCTTTCAAATCAATACTGCCTTTTGTCTCCTCCTCAGTATGGAGAAAACAATCATGTTGTTTCCGAATATCTTTCTCTTCTGGAAGAGGTAACAGTATGGCTGGATTTAAAATATTACATTGTTTGATGTGCACATGACTAGCCAAGAGCGTCAGCTCATATCCAGACAATCGAGCACTTGTAAGATGTTGTGTTTTCATCCTATTTAGCAAGGTATCCACTGCATGTGGTACCATAACAATGAGAGTATTATCTAGCACCACTCCAGCAGACTGACGAATAGAAATCGCTGCTGCTGCTGTAGCTTTAAGACAACTAGGCAATGCCTTGGCTACTGGGTCTAACGTAGCTGAAAAATAGGCAAATGGCCGCTGTTTGTCTCCAAATCGTTGTGTTAAGACTGACAACGCACAACCCTCTCTTTCATTGACATATAGCGTGAAGGGCTTACTGTAATCTGGAGTACCCAACACAGGAGCAGAACACAGAGCAGTACGTAAATCAGAAAAACTCTTCTGACATTCGTCAGTCCAAGGAAGGGGTTGGGGTGTGTCTTTCAAAGTGAGTGCTAACAAAGGTTTGGCCAACAAAGACAAATTCGATATCCACTGTCTACAATAAGAAGTGATGCCCAGAAAGGCGCGCACCTCTCTTTGTGTAGATGGCACAGACATTTGCGCAATTGCTTGAATTCGTTCTGGGGTTAATCGCCTTCCCTCCTTTGATAAGAGATGACCCAAATAGGTAACTTCTCGACGGACATATTGTAGTTTAGAAGGCGAAACCTTATGATTAAGATCAGAAAAGTGATGTAACAGTGCAACAGTCACATTCTTGCAGACATCCTCTGAATCAGCAGCAATCAACAAATCATCCATATATTGAATAAGAGTAGCACCTGGGGGCAAAGGAAAAACATCGAGCTGACATTTCAGAGCTTGACTATAAATGGAAGGGCTTTTACAATAGCCTTGGGGTGCGCACTTGAACCGGAAACTTCGGCCTCCTAGAGAGAAACCAAAAATATCCCTACTCTCTTTGGCAATGGGAATGCTGAAGAAAGCATTTTTCAGATCAATAACAGAAAACCAAGCCGCTGAGGCAGGTATCATAGTTAACAGGGCAGTGATATCTGGAACAACAGGAAACTGTGGTACAACAATTTTATTGACCTCCCGAAGATCAATCACAAAACGATAAACAGGAGGCTTAGAAGGATCAGTGCATTTAAGAACAGGAAGAATAGGACTATTACATACATTTCCTCTCGTTTCCTCAATCACACCCTTCTGAACCAAATCATAAATGATATCCAAAAGCGCTCTTTCACCTTCATTGGAAATTCTGTATTGAGGAATGCATGGCAATTTAGCATTGGGCTTGAGAGTAACAACATAAGGCGGAATCTCAAGACAACCAACATCATTTGGATCCGTAGCCGAGAGCGTTGCAGGAAGAGAGAGCAATTCAGGTGGGAATTGATCTCTAGACAAATACATTGAAGAAGTCAATTCTGCCCTAAAGTAAGATGCACACCAGAAAGAGAACAATATATCGTTGCATGCATTCTTTTCAATAGATCCAACCCAACAGATTCTCGCCGCAACCAGTCGTTAAAAGAAGAGGAGCTTCCATATCATAAGGGCCAATTGAAATAGGCAAAGGACAGGAGACCGGGTTACGAACTGGGGCGCCAGAAAATCCTACCGATACATTTGTTAAGCCAGACAAAGGTGCCCCAGGGAGTTTAGATTGAATGATAGAACTTCTCATCGCACCAGTATCTAAAAGAAATGGCTCTGAAACACCCATTGTAGTGACATTGACATAAGGCCCATCCTGATTTACTGGAATCCATACAACTCCCTCACTTTGTCCATGGCTGTCCTAGTTAGCGTGAAGGCTTTCATTTTCACCTTCAACATGATAATCATCATTGTAATACTGTGTAGACTGAGTATTCTGCTGATCGAAGTAGTTCGTAGAATTTGGAGGGGGTAAGGAACGCTGTTTTTGAGGCATCACACCTCGACCTCTACCCCTGTATATTATCTGGAAACCACCACGGCCTCGTGGAGCAGATAGTTCTCCCTTATGTTGCAATAAAACCGGGCAGCTATTCTTAAAATGACCTTCCTCTCTACAATAGGCACATTGGTTAGGACCTAATAAAGGTCGCGGAATAAAGGGCTCAGGCTTTTGATACACCCTCTGAAACTGTGGAGGCTGTTGAAACTGGCGCTGAGTATAACGAGGAGGATAAGCTTGTTGCAGAAGAACCTTCGTTTTTAATTCTTTCGTCTTCTTCTCTTGCTTATCTTTCTCCTCTTTATCCCTGTTCTCATAATATTGAGCAGTAGCCAATATCTGGGTAGAAGAAGAAACAGCCCATGAACTCTCGGAGTCTTTCAACTTATGTGACAGTTCGGGAAGCAAATTAAATACGAATTTATCTACAAATAATCGCTGTCCACCCTCCGTAGTCATATCCTGACCACTGTGATCAATAAACGTCTCCTCAAAACGAGTGAAGAAATCAGAGACACTCTCATCTTTCTTCTGCTTACACGCAGCTAATTTATCCCAATTAACTCGCAAGGCGGGCATCATCGTTTTCATTAAAGTAATAATTCTACCAGGGAGTTCTGAAATCAAAACATCAGGCTTAGCACCACCCACTTGGGCTTCATCAGCGGCAGTTATAGCAGCCCAATTGCCACCCAATGCTTGGGCGTGATCCTCTCTACGAATCCGAGCCCATAATGCTTGTGGGACTACATTTCCCATCAACATATCAATATCGGCTAAATTCATAATACAGGTATCAACAGTCTGGGACAACTCCTTATAATAGCCAGCAGGGTTTTTACGGGGATCCGGTAGAGACTGTTTAAGAGCCAAAACTTCAGATCTCTTCCAGGGGACATGTACCCATATACGCTGGAAGTGCGCGGGAACAGCTGGATTAGCACCTGCTTGTGCAACCGCTTCTCTCCACACTGGAGGAACTTCTCTCATGGGATAATGTTTGGATGTCAGCCTAACAGCAGGATCGGAATCAAAAAAAGTCTGTGAGGAAAATAAGGACCTAAAAGTGACAAGTGTCCTTACGGCATCCTCAACCTTAGAACCCAAAATGAGTCCCTTATCGAAATTAGCCTGAACATCTAACAAACCCTGAGGAAGTAAACCCAAATCCATTTCCTCCCATTCTTTAGCGAGAGAGTCACACATAACATTAAATACATATCTCTGCGTGGGCGCATCCCACTGTTGAAAGGTGGTCATGATATCTTTCACACTATACTGGGGACCCTTCTCGATCCATTTGCGAGCGAGAGAGTCCAATACCACCCGTTCGTCGGAACCTGGGAGTTGACTACGAGACTGTCTTCGAGAAAAAGCCGGAGACATATTCAAAGTCTCAAAGAAAGGAGACAGAAACCCAGAGACAGTATCTGTGATTCGTTTGCGCACAGTAGGAGAATTAGACATAAGAACAGGGGACAAGGTATTAGGTGAACTAACAGAAGAATTAACAGTTATAAGGGGAGCCGAAGGCAAAGGAGATTGATGTTCAGGAAACGGAGGCAAAGAAGTCGGTGGCGGAAGAGGTGGGGGTGGCACTATCAGAAGGGGCAAATGCGGAAGGGCCGGAGCAGGCAGAGGCGCAACTAATTGCTGAACTGGTTGTAACAATGGGGGTGCATTAGCACCTTGTACATAGGAAGGAGGTAATCTCAATAAGTGAGACATCAAAGGGTCTTCCTCCGGATCCGTACTTTTATCAGAAGGGGAAATAGGCAACACCGGATAGCATTTATCAATCGCCATACGATGCTGTCTCTCTGAAATTTCCATTTCATGATTAATCTCATTATCTTTAAACTGTTGGGCAGCCTGTATAATCGTCATACTTTGTGTTTTCTTATCTCGTTTTGCCTGTTTAATTTCTCTCTGTTTGGCTTCCTTACGCCAGAGGCGGAAAGAGTCAAACATTGCTTCCAAATTATCTAATATGTCAGGCTCAAAGCTACCATTCTGTGGCCACTGTAGAACACCATCGTTCTTTGTGTATCGGATCCATGCCTCATTAAAGGCAATGGGGCCACCACCATGTTTAGAATAAAGCTCATAAGTGGGAGTTCCAACCGGAGGAATTGGACAAGAGTCCTCCAACCGGGAATCCCTATCACAACCAAAACAACAAAACTTTCTAAACCTACTCAGACCAGGCATCGTTATTTCACTGGACTGTTCACAAACATCAAGGGGTTAAATCAAATAATATAGCACAAACGTACTCACCCCTCGGCTTCGGCTTTTGCAATAGCCGAATCAAAGACCCAAATCAAAACAAAATAGTGGGAGCTACCCACCAATACTTAACTAAGTGTCTTCTTACGCCAAGAGAAGCCCGTTTAACGTCTCGCGATACCATACATCACCAAAAGGGGCCAAAGCAAGGCGGCAGTCAGGGCAGCAGTCGTCAGCAGCCGTCAGGAAGGAGAAACCGCGCTGAAAAAGACCTTCGGACCACTTCGACATACAGGGGTCGCTTGACGTGGTTCGCGATTCCTCCAGAATTTTCTTGCGGGGTTCCTCACGACCCTCAGGCAAAATCGCTACCTCTGAAGCCGCCTCACAGAGGGCACCAATTGAAGAACCAGGGCCTTATGGGCCTGGCGGCGCAGGGCACGCCTTAATCTCCTGAGTTCACCTGCTTTGTTGAACAGAGACACAGGACATTCTGTTGAGCGTAGAAGATCAGGTTTATTAGCTGCAGCTAAGTACAGTTGTCCCAGAAGTACACTCAGTATGTTCTTAGGAGACTGTCACTTTACTCCGTGGCGCACAATCTTTTATATCACACAGATTCACCAAGAACACTCCCAATGCATACATGGTTATCCAATGAGAAGAGTTTGAAAACAAGATATAACCAATGAGAAAATTTTGAAAACAAGATATCAAGTAACCCAAATAAACCTCTCTTCCAACTGTTTTTGTCACCCCTCCCCACAAGTTAATCAGTGGTAGTGTCTACAACTCAACTTGCAGGTGGCAGGACATATTTGTATGCTTTGGAGGACAGTTGTGAAATGAGAGAATACAAGTAGAGAATAGCGAAGGCCAGAAGATAAGATAAAGTCAGGAAAGAATGGTGGGAACCGACAGACAGTTGAGACAGGGTTTAGTCAAACCAGACGAGGATTAGTGGACTCAGCCAGTCCCTGACATCAGTCTCGTAAACAGAGGCAGAAGGTTATTTGACACGTCGCAGTAAGATCAGCAGAAAAACTTCGTTCATGCCTGAGTGAGGGCAACACAAAATGGCGGTGGTGGCTGAATACAAGCGAGATCGAAAATCGAATTTCCTCACTGTGAAGCATTTCCTCAAGAGGCGTCTTTGTGATCCCTTGCCTGTTGGCTAGTGGGTCCCCCGAAGACTTTCTTATCAACTCAAAGGGCTCTTCTGGTTGCTCTGGGCCTGCCCTCACTCACCCTTGCTGGGTGAGTTCCTCAGACCTTGCTGCTCTGCACCATCAACTTTCTTCACTCTACACAAGACTTGCTTTTGCCAAGGCTTGTTGGCTTCAATCCCGTTGCCGACACCGCCATCAGCTGCAGACATTACGGGACACTCCGAATCCAGCTGCTGATCATCATCGACCTCTCCTGGACCTCGTGAGCGAAGAGCCAAAACACCATCGACGACCTGAAATCACCTGACATCCGTGGGCATCCATCTTCCTGGCCCCGGGTCACTGGCAAGTGACTGTGAACACTGTCCCTTCAATTTCCAGGTCTTCTACATCTTGAATCCAGCCGTGGATTCCACCGGACACTTCTCCAGTCACCGCAAGTAGCAAGTCTTCTTTGGTCTCCATAGAAAACAGCGACGCGACCCGACACCAAAAGACACCTATGCACCCGGCTTCCCTGGGTGAGGTAACTCGTGCACTCCGGTGCCCTAGTGTGTGTTGGCCCTCAAATTACTTACCTTGTAAGTGGCTTGCTTGTAGACTTCCTCGAAGTACCCTAAAACTTTAAAAATCAAACCGCGACTTGCTCCATTGTAATCAATAGGGAACCCGCGTCTGTGTTCTCACACTGCACGCATCTCCCATGGGTCTGTTACTTACCTGCAGTCGTGAAGCCCAAGTGATTGTACAGGCCCTAGGCCTTGTCATTCTGCAAGTCAACTTTCCTAAACCTCTTTTTTAGTATATGGTCTGGTACGCCCCTAGGGCCCCAGCCATATTTGTGCTTAACTTATTGTGAAACGTTGATATTTGAATGTGTCCTTGGCTTCTAATCTCATAAAGAGATTAGTAGAGTGTGTCTAGAAATAAATACATATATATTTGATATATATACCTGTGTGGTGTCCTTTCATTTGGTAATTCAAGAGATTATAAGGTAAAACAAGCTGCTTTACATTCCTCTGAGACTTAGCCTGAAGGCTGCTCTCCACAGCTACCACTAGGATAGCTTTCTTTAAAAGGTTGTCTTAAACCTATCTACCATAAGAGTCGAATTGGACTGGTGCAAGGTGGCCACTATAACTAGTGACCAGCATATGCCAGGCCAACTTCTCACAGACACCCACACAAGAGAGGTATCATTTTACTCGGAACACTAAGGAGAACGCTGTGGGGTAGGACATATGTGCCGCCACTGTGATTATACACAAAACTATGTGGAAAATGTGTTTTTTTCAGCTAAGTTTGAGGTTTGTAGGGGATTCTGGGAACGGAAACGTTGGGGGATCCATGCAAGCCATACCTCATTGGACTCCCCAGGGTATCTAGTTTTCAGAAATGTGTGGGTTTGGTAGGGTTGCCCAGGTGGTCGCCAAGCCAGGGGCCAAAAACTCATGGGACCCCCCTTGCAAAACCAGGTTGTTTTGTAATAGGTAATTTCGATGTCACCTCAATAGGTTTTGTGCTCTTGCCTGTCGTGGGTACTTGACCCACCCACACGAGTGAGGTACCATTTTTATAGGGAGACCTGGGGGAATGCTGTGTAGAAGGAAATTTGTGGATCCACGCAGATTCCAAAACTTTCCCACACAGAAATTTGAGAAAAAAGTGACAACTATTACAACAAATCTTTTACCTCGCATACCATCACCCCGCATACCATGACAATGCAAATACCATTACTCTGCAATGACATTACAACGCATGGCAGTACATTTTATATGCTTTTACCCTGCATGCTTTTACAACGAAATTGCATGCTTTTACAACGAAATTTGTTGTAAATGCATGAATGGTAAAAGCATATGTTTTTTATATGTAAGTATAAGGTAAGTATAGGGTTTGGGGTTTGGGGTGTAGGGTTATATGTTATTGGGGTTCAGGGGTAAATTTAGGGTTAAGTGTATGTTTGGGTTTTGGGGTGCTGGGGTATTTTTAGGGTTTAGGGTGGGTTTAGGTTTTGGGGTGTAGGGGTTAATTTTAGGGTTCAGGGAGGGTTTAGGTTTTGGGGTGCTGGGGTATTTTTGGGGTTCAGGGTGCATTTAGGTTTTGGGGTGCAGGGGTAATTTTAGGGGTGTAGGGGGTAATTTTAGGGTTCAGGGTGCTTTTAGGTTTTGGGGTACTGTGGTATTTATAGGGAACAGGGTGGGTTAGGGTTTTGGGTGTAGGGGTAATTTTAGGGTTCAGGGTGGGTTTAGGTTTAGGGGAGCAGGGGTATTTTTGGGGTTCAGGGTGCTTTTAGGTTTTGGGGTGTAGATGGTATTTTTAGGGTTCAGGGTGGGATTAGGTTTTGTGGTGCAGGGGTATTTTTAGGGTTTAGGGTTTTATATATATATATATATATATATATATATATATATATATATATATATATATATATATATATATTATCTACTGGCGGTCGCCAGTAGATAGTTATAGTTAGGACCGTGTTTCCATAGGAAATCCGCAACATTCTATTTGGAATAACTTTGGCGCCGGTTGACGAATCCTCCCGAAATTTTCAAAACGAATGGGGCGCTACGCTCCGCTCCTACCCTGAAAGTCTCGGGGGGATTCTTCAAGCGGGGGCTGAGAAAAAAGGGGGGTCCCAAAACGCGTTTTTCCCCATGCATTTTCCCATAGGACCTTTAGTCCGAGCTACAGCCCAAACGGCTGAACAGAATTACTTGAAATTGGGCAGAGAGGTAGTCCTCAGGTCAGGGATGTGCCCTTTGCAGGTCTGGTGTAAATCTGTTCAGTAGGTCCTGAGAAAATAGCATTTAAATCAATATATATATCTGTAAGCGCGCTCCGTGCGCTTACGGTAAGCATACCGTACGCGTACGGTGCCGTGCGCAAGCTCAATTGTGATTGGTGGTTACATGACTGTAAACATTCGAATCGGTCGAAATCAGAAAGTATCGGCCGCCATTTTCTGTCTCTCGCACTGAAAAACAAAGGTTGATAACATGAAAAGGGGGCAACGAAGAGAGTTGCAGACCCCCTAGCGTTCGTCAGGGGGTTCACGAAGGACCAAAAAGTATGAAAAATAAATTTAATAATTTTAAAAAAAAATCGCGGAGTGCGCGTACGGTAAGCTTACCGTACGCGTACGGTAAAAAAAAAAAAAAAAAAAAAAAGAATTAACAATCACATTTAATATATAAATCTAAGGACCCCCAAGGGAGAAAAAAACAATTGATATTTTGTAAAAAATGGCGAGGCGTGCACGGTACGAAATGCGCAACGTGGGTGCTCGGTGCGCGAAGCGCATCGTGTGCCCACAGCGCGCGCACGGTGCGCTTCGCGCACCGTGCGCGCAAAAATTAAAAATAAATACATAACTTAGCATTTAAAAAACCGTACAAATTCACTGAAAAAACCATAGGTTTCACACACGTTATAGTTAGGAATTAGCATTTAAAAAACCTTGCAAATTTACTTAAAAAACCATAGGTTTCACACAAGTTATAGTTAGCTGTACATTTCACTCGTAAAAAACCAATGAAATTCCACGTTATAGTTAGATCAGGTAACTATAACTTGCGCGACCGCAATGCACAATGTGTCATTTCAGATGTCATCATTGATGTCATGAGTGATGTCACTGACCATGTCATAAGTGATGTAATATGTGACATCATCAGCAGTTCATTGTGGGCGCGCAAGTTATAGTTACCTGATCTAACTATAACGTGGAATTTTATTGGTTTTTTACGAGTGAAATGTACAGCTAACTATAACTTGTGTGAAACCTATGGTTTTTTAAGTGAATATATATATATATATATATATATATATATCACTAAAAAAAACATAGGTTTCAGGGGTGTTATAGTTAGCTGGACATTTCCCTCGTACAAAACCCTTTAAATTCCCCTGTTATAGTTAGTTCAGCTAACTATAACTCGCGCCCCCGCAATGCACTGCTGATGACGTCACATATTACATCACTCATGACATGGTCAGTGACATCACTCATGACATCACTGATGACATCTCAAATTACATCACTGATGACATCACTGATGACTTCATCCAGTGAATGTGTGTTTTTCTGAAAAGTTTAAATAAGTTTTATATATTTATAGTGAAAGGCCTATGGAAGAATGAGTGGGTGTATAAGTGTGTGAATGGGTGATTTTCTAGGTGCGTAACTGACTCTATAAGTGAGTCATTAAATGTATCTTACTGCAGACTAGTGACTAAACTGTGTGAATGTCTGTATGGGTGCCTGTGTGTTTGTGTGGGGAGGGTGTGTGTGACTCTGTGCATAGATGTGTGAGTGGGTGATTCAGTGGGTGCATGGTTCTAAGAGTGCATCTGTGATGGAATGTATGGTTGGGTGACTGTATGTAAGGGTGTGTTAGTGATTGAATGTATATCTCAGTTGTACATGTGTCAGTAACTACATATGTGAAACACAGTGTATATGTGTGTAAGAGTATATAACTATTTATATGTGAGAGTGTGTGATTTTGGGAGTGGCTGTATGGATGAGTGTGTGCTTGTATCAGTAATTGTATAAGAGCGTCCGAATTTGTTAGTATTTTTATGAGTAAGTGAACTTGAGTGTGTTTAACTGTATAGGTGAGTAAATTGGACTGTAATTAATTATTTGCATGACTGACTAGGTGTGTCTGTACCTCAATGGATGATTGGCGGTGTGTGAGTGTCTATATAGGTATATAAATGCATATGATTGTCCTGTACTGAGTGACTGTAAGTATGAGTGACTGTACAGGTGAGTGAGTGGAGGTGTATGTAGACCTAAGAGTCAATGAGTGTATATCTAGTTATTTGTATTGGAGTATCTATGGTTTTCAAAATGGCCATCTGAAATTTTGAGTCGGTGTATCAAAGGTTATTTTAGGGTGTAAGAAGATGCACTAATTTATCACATGGATGACGTCATCAATGATGTCATCAGTGATGTCATTTGAGATGGCATCAGTGATGTCATCAGTGATGTCACTGACCATGTCATGAGTGATGTAATATGTGACGTCATCAGCAGTGCATTGCGGGGGCGCGAGTTATAGTTAGCTGAACTAACTATAACAGGGGAATTTCTCGGGTTTTGTACGAGGGAAATGTCCAGCTAACTATAACACCCCTGAAACCTATGGTTTTTTTAGTGAATTTCTAAGGTTTTTTAAATGCCAATTCCTGACTATAACGTGCATGAAACCTATGGTTTTTTCAGTGAATTTCAAAGGTTTTTTAAATGCTAATTCCTATCTATAACTTATCTCTAAAGATATCATGTTTAATGATTTTCATTGGATTTCTATATTTTTCAAATTCAGTGTGTCAATTTCATTAATTATGTTTTTTTGAAATTCAATTTTTATCACCATTTTTTTTTTTTAAATTAATTCTTTTAAAAATTTAAAAATCTTATTTGTTTTTATTGGGTTCTTCAAACATATTTTGTAAATATTTTTAAAAATATTTCTTTAACTATATGTTCAGAACTTTATTTTATATATATTTTTCCCATGTTTTTGGATCCGCGCACCCTATGCGCACCGTTCTCGATCCCTATGCGTTAGCATCCGCGCATGGTATGCGTTGGGTATGTGTTTAGTGCGCGATCGCAATGCGACAGGTACGCGACTCCCAGCCTATACGCGACACGTTCGATGTACGTAACGCGATGTTTACACGCTTCCGCGATGCGTCATCTGCGTCTATGACGCGGTAGGTGCGCGGATCCCACGAAATATTTAACATTTAAAAAAACATATATATATGTATTTCATGTGAATATTAATTGAAGACAAACTCTAAACGAGTCTTAAAACTAATATATTTTTACCTCTAACCCTATAATTTTTTTTTATTTAATTTCGCGGATGCGCGCTGGGTGCGTGCTGCCTATGCGCAGGGTGCGCGGATCCCATGTGACCTGCAAAAAAAGAGATTTGATTGGTTCATTACACTTCCTCTTCTAACTATTAAAAGACCCCACCCAATTCAATCATTCTTATTTGACCTTCTTTGGAGGAGCATCTCTTTGCAGAGAAGAAGATTTTTTAGACTAAGTTTACACTTAGCTCTAACTTTTTTCTACTAAAAATGGCTTCAGGGCAGCAGGCATCACCTGCATCTCCTCATACATCTGAGGATGAATTTTTGGAGGAGGCACCACGCAAAGAACGTTTTTCTTCAGTGGTGTGGACATTTTTTACTTTTCCCGAGGGGCAGAATAAGACCAATGCCACCTTGGTCACATGCAAGATTTGCAAAAGAGTGCTGTCGCGAGGGGATCCTAACAAGAAATACTCGTGCGGCACGGCTAGTATGATGAAGCACCTAAGGACCCTTCATCCAAACAATCTTGCACGAGAAGAATGCCGACGGATGAGAGACACTCCTGCTCCTGCGCCTTCCACCTCATCGCAGCCAAGCACTTCAAGAGTGCATCCATCAGCCCAAAATTTAGACCTCCGTCTTCAATTTGAATTTTTAAAAGTGCAATGCGACTTTGTGCTACGGTGAGCAGTCAATCGATCTGATCTGCCGCCGGCAAGAAAGTCACATTTGCTAGTTTTTTTTTGGTTTTTTTATTGTTCCCTGAAATTCATTGTTTGGTTCCTCCTGTTTTGTTTTTTTCTTTTTTTTTTTGCAATCACAAAACCCCCCAAAAAATATAAAAGAAGAAAGAAGAAAAAAAAAAGTTCTTGTAAGAACTAACTTTCCTGGTTTAAAAAAAGAACTACATTTCTTTGTTAGTGTGTGAAAGTTTAGATGAATGTATGTGTAGTACGTAATTGACTGAATGAATGCATTAGTAGCGTATGGTGAATGTATAAGTGCAGAACTATGAGGAAGTACTGCAGCATCACACAGTAACCTCTTTAACTGCAGTATGCTGTAGTACTTCCGAAGCACAGGGATGCAACATATGTACAAATATGTTGCAAATCTATGCTTCTCTCTGCACGGCTGCTTAAACTGCAACCATGTGCTGACACAGGAACCCTTGCAAGATAGTGCAAGGATATCTGTGTCATGTGCTGTTTGTTTTTGTGCAGGAAGACACACCTTCCTGCACAAAAACAATCAGTAAAGGCATTTTTCTCCTTCAATGTATGCTGAGCATTGTAGCATGCATTGAAGATATAAAAATGTGGAGAAATGAAAACAATTCTCCTTGTTGTGCTTTCCTACACCAATTTTAGAATGGTGCAGCATTCACACACATATCGAGATTTATGATTTCTGACAAATCTAGACATGTGTCTTGTTCTGTGAGTATTCAGTGCAATCATGCACAACAACACTTATAGAACACCCTTTCAACGCAAACTGGTGTGCATAATGAGGTTGTATTTACATGGAGTATAAAAAGTGCACAGAGTGCATTTTCCTCTCTTTGTAAATATGAGTGTCTTGCGCAATAACTATGTTACAAAAAGTGACATATTTCCAGTTTTAACCCCTTCGCTGCCAGGCCTTTTCCCCCTCCTGTGCCACGCCCTTTTTTGGCTATTTGGGGTAGTGCGCGCTGAGGCCCCTGTAACATTTTGACCACATAAGGTATCCACGTCAAATTTGCGTCCTTTTCTTCCAACATCATGGGTATTCTGAAGGTACTCAGGGTTTGTGGATTCCCCTGGAGGGGTCACAGAAATGAGCCAAAGTACAGAAAAATTTAGTTTTTTGGGGGGAAAATGGGAAAAACGGGCTGCAAATGAAAGCATCTGGGTTTTTCCCTGCAAGTGTTATCAAAAAAGGGTTTATGGGGCTGAAATCACCATTTCCCCAGCTTTTAGGGGATACCAGACTTTTGTCAGAAACCCAACATTTTTTACACAGTTTGGGCATTTTTCTGGGACATTGCCTATTTTTGCTATTTTTTGTCCTTTCAACCTCCTTCCAGTTAATGGTAGAAATGGGTACAAAAGCAATAATGGATCCTGGAAAGCTATACATTTTAGAGACGTAGACAAAATTCTGAATTCAGCAAGGGGTCATTTGTGTAGATCCATCAAGGTTTCTTTATAGAAACTAACAGTTAAATATAATTTTGTGTCAACGTTTTCACCTGTAACTTCTTCTAATTATGACAGCTCTTTGAAAGCAATATACCGTTACATCCGCTGGACATTACTGGTTGTGGGGATATATAGGACTTGTAGGTTCACCAAGAACCCGATGAACCCAGAGCCAAAAACTGAGCAGCAACTTGCAATGGTTTTTTATTATGTACCGGGTATATAGTAATTATTCTGTAAAAATGTGTACATGGAAAAAATGGGTATGAAAGACACCTATGTATTTCTGAAATGGGAACAAAATATAGAGTTTAGAAACAGTAGATATTTGCACATTTTCGAATTTGGGAATACTCATACTAGCATGAGAACTATCAGTCATTTTTTAGAATGACTTCTTTTTTACACAATGTCTTTCATTTGGAAGGCAGAAATGCATCGAAAGTCAATAGGTAATAACAGTTCCTTTACAAATCTGAATTACCCTAAGTCTCTCGATAAAAATGGTACCTCACTTGTAGGGGTAGGCATAGTGCCCACAACAGGAAATGGCTCAAAACCCAACGTGAACACACCACATTTTCACAATGCAAAATTACCCTTTTTTAGCAAAGTGCCTAGCTGTAGTTTTTTAACCCTAGCTCTGCCGGCACCTAGGGAAACCTAGCAAACCTATACATTTTTGAAAACTAGGCACCCAGGGGAATCCAGGATGGGGTGACTTGACTGCCTCCCACCAGGTTCTGTTACCCAGAATCCCTTGCAAACCTAAACAATTGCCCAAAAACACTTTTTCCCCACATTTATCTGGTGGAAAGTTCTGGAATCTGCGTGGATCCGCAAATTTTCACCCACCTCGCGTTCCCCAAAGTCTTCCGAGAAAAATGGTACCTCACTTGTGTGGGTCAGCCTAGTGCCCGCGACAGGAAACGGCGCAAAACGTTACATGAACACACCTCAATTTTGTAGCGAAAAATGACCCTTTTTTGGCAAAGTGCCTAGCTGTAGTTTTTGAACCATAGCTCTGCCGGCACCTAGGGAAACCTAGCAAATCTATACATTTTTGAAAACTAGACACCCAGGGGAATCCAGGATGGTGAGGAACTTCGATTTTTGATCGCGATCGAAGCGACCCGCCATTTTTGTGCTCCGCCGCCATTTTATGTTGCCATCACTCAGGCAGCACGGCGAACAAAGTCTATTCTGCTTTTTCTGCAAACCGGTGTCAAAATACGTATTCTGCCTCTATTTACAAAGCTGGTGTTAGAACTAGCCGAGTACACTAATCCCTGTCTGGCTTTTCTAATCCCCGTCTTAACTATCTGCTGGCTCACACTATTCTTTCCTGACCTTATCTTATCGTCTGGCCTTCACTGTCTTCTGCTAGCATTCTCTCGTTTCACAACTGTCCTCCAACACACACAAACGTATCTTGCCACCTGCAAGTTAGTTATGAGTCTGTTAATAAATTAGATTGAGGGTGGGGTGACAAACATAGTTAGGGGAGAGGTCTCTTCAAGTCATCCGACACTTTTGTTTTCAAACCTTTCCTATTGGTTCCATCCTGTTTTCTAACTTTTCTTATTGGCTCTTTCTGTGTGTTTTGGGAGTGCTTTTGGACAATGAATACGAACTGTATACAGTATAAAACCCTGTGCGCCACAGAGTGAAGTGGCAGTCTCCTGAGAACCTACTTTGTGTACTTCTAGGATAACTGTACTAGCTGCAGCTAAATAAATCTGATCTTCTAACGCCGACAGAGTGTCCCGTGTCTCTGTGTAGCTAAGCAGGTGAACTCCGGAGACTTGGGCGTACCCTGCGCCGCCAGACCCAAAAGGTTCTGGTTCTTCAACTGGCGCCCAACGTTGGGCGGCTTCAGTGGTACCGGTTCTGCCCGAAGGTCGCGAGGAACCCCGCAAGAAAATTCTGGAGGGTTCGCGAGCCACATTAAGCGACCCCTGTATGTCGAAAGTGGTCCGAAGGTCGTTTGCAGCGCGGTTACTCCTTCCTGACGGCTACTGACGACCGCTGCCCTGACTGCCGCCCTGCTTTGGCCCTTCCTTTGATGATGTATGGTAAGGCGAGACGATAGACGGGCCTCTGTTGGTGGAAGAAGACGTCCTTAGTTAAGTATTTTCGTGGGTCGCGCCCACAATTTTGGTTCTTTGATTGATTTCTTTGGGTACTTAGATTTATCCATTGCAATAGATAAAGCCGAGGGTAAGTGCATTTGTGCTGCGTAAACTGAGTTTTACTCCCTTGAAGTTTGTGAACAGACAGGAAAAATCGTGAGATGCCTGGTCTGACTAAGTTTGGAAGAATTTGTTGTCTTGGTTGTAATAGGGATTCCCGACTTGAGGACTCTTGTCCGATTCCTTTGGTTGGAACTCCCACATATGAGCTCTATTCAAAACATGGTATCGGCCCCATTGCCTTTAACGAGACATGGACACGATACACGAAGAAAGATGGTGTTCTAAAATGGCCAGAAAATTGTAGTTTTGATCCTGATGTGCTAGACAATTTGGAAGTAGTTTTATTTAAAAGAAAAGCCCGGCCGGCAATGTTTGACTCTTTCCGCCTTTGGCGAAAGGAAGCCAAACAGAAAGAAATTAAACAAGCAAAACGAGATAGGAAAGCACGGGGTATGACAATTATACAGGCTGCCCAACAGTTTAAAGACGATGAAATTGATAATGCGACTGACATCGTAGAAAGACAGCATCGTGTGGCAATAGATAAATGCTATCCGGTGTTGCCTGTTTCTCCTTCTGATAATAAGAAAGATATAGAAGAAGATCCCCTAATGTCCCATTTATTAAGGTTGCCTCCGCCCTATGCACAAAGTGCTAATGCACCTCAGCCTTTACAGCCTGTTCAGCCGCCAGTGGTACCTCTGCCTGTTCCGGCTCTTCTGCATTTGCCTCCTTCAGTATCACCGCCCTTGCCGGTTTTACCGTTAGCCTCAACTTCTTTGCCCTCATCTCCTGATCTTAGATCTCCTTTGCCTTCTGCTCCTCCTGCAATTACCAGTTCTTCTCCTGTCAGTTCTCCTAATACTCTGTCTCCAATTCTTATGTCTAATTCTCCGTCTGTGCGTAAGCGTCTCACAGACACTGTCACTGGTATTCTATCTCCTTTCTTTGAAGCTTTAAATGTGTCTCCGGCTTTTGCTCGAAGACAATCTCGTAGTCAGTTCCCAGATTTTGAGGAACGAGAGAGGTTGGACTCTCTTGCACAAAGATGGATCAAGAAGGGTCCACAATACAGTGTGCTTGATATTATGCCTACCTTTTCGCAATGGAATGCGCCTACGCAAAGATATGTTTTTAATGTAATGTGCGACACTCTCATTAAAGAATGGGAAGATGTGAGTTCGAGTCCGATACCACAAGATCTGTTAAATGTTCAGACTGGTTTTGAAAAAGGTCTTATTGTGGGTTCCAAAATTGAGAAAGCTGTAAGGACACTTATTTCTTATAGATCCTTGTTGTTCTCTCAGACTTTTCTTGATTCTGATCCGTCGGTTAGACTGACGCAGAAAAATTATCCTATGAGAGAGGTTCCTCCAGTATGGAAGGAAGAGGTTGCGGCAGTAGGTGCTAATGCAGCTATTCCTGCTCATTTTCAGCATATATGGGTGCATGTCCCTTGGAAGAGATCTGAAGTTTTGGCCCTTAAGCAGACTCTACCGGATCCTCGTAAAAACCCTGCAGGTTATTATAAAGAATTATCGCAGACAGTTGATGCTTGCATCATGAACTTAGCTGATATCGACATGTTAATAGGAAATGTAGTCCCACAGACAATATGGGCTAAGATTCGTAGAGAGGATCACGCGCAGGAACTAGGAGCTACTTGGGATGTTATAACTACTACAGATAGAGACCAAGTGGGTGGCGCAAAGCCTGACGCTTTGATCTCGGAACTCCCTGGTAGGATCATTACGTTAATGAAAACTATGATGCCTGCATTGAGAGTTAATTGGGATAAACTAGCAGCATGCAAACAAAAGAAAGATGAAAGTGTCTCTGATTTCTTTACTCGTTTCGAGGAGACATTTATCGACCACAGTGGTCAAGATATGGCTACAGAAGGAGGACAGCGATTGTTTGTGGACAAATTTGTATTCAATTTGCTTCCCGAGCTGTCACACAAATTAAAAGATTCAGAATGTTCATGGGCTGTTTCTTCTTCTGCCCAGATATTGGCTACTGCACAATATTATGAGAATAGGGACAAAGAAGAAAAAGAAAAGCAAGAGAAAAAGACGAAAGAATTAAAAACGAAGGTTCTCTTGCAACAAGCCTATCCGCCACGTCATGCTCAGCCTCAATTTCAACAGCCTCCGCAGTTTCAGAGGTTGTATCAAAAACCTGAGCCATACATTCCGCGACCTTTGTTAGGTCCTAATCAATGTGCCTATTGTAGAGAGGAAGGTCATTTTAAGAATAGTTGTCCGGTTTTATTGCAGCGCAATGGAGCATTATCTGCTCCACGAGGTCGTGCTGGCCTCCAGTCAGCAAACAGAGGTAGAGGTCGGAGTGTGTTGACTCAAGAACAACGTGCCCTTCCTTCTCCCAATTCCATGAACTACTTTGATCAGCAAAATATGAGGTCTACTCAGTATTACAATGAAGACCATTATGTTGAAGGCGAGAATGAAAGTCTTCATGCTAACTAGGATAGCCATGGACAAAGTAAGGGAGTTGTGTCGATTCCAGTAGATCAGAATGGACCTTATGTTAACGTCACTACAATGGGTGTTTCAGAGCCATTTCTTCTGGATACTGGGGCAATGAGAAGTTCTATCATTCATTCTAAACTCCCTGGGGCACCTTTGTCTGGCTTAACGAATGTTTCTGTAGGATTTTCTGGCGCCCCTGTTCGCAATCCCGTTTCTTGCCCTTTGCCTATTTCAGTTGGTCCTTATGATTTGGAAGCTCCACTTCTGATGACGAATGGTTGCGGTGAGAATCTGTTGGGTCTAGACCTATTGAAAACAATGCATGCTACGATATATTGTTCTCCTTCTGGCGTACATCTTACTTTAGGACAGAAATTGGTCTCCCCAATGTATTTATCCAGAGATCAGTTTCCACCTGAATTACTTTCTCTTCCAGCAGCGCTTTGGGCCACGGGTCTGAATGATGTGGGTTGTCTTGAGATACCACCTTATGTTGTCACTCTCAAGTCTAATGTTGAATTACCGTGCATCCCACAGTATAACATTTCTGCTGAAGGTGAGAAAGCACTTTTGGGAATCATTCATGACTTGATTCAGAAGGGTGTGGTTGAAGAAACAAGAGGTAACACATGCAATAGTCCTATTCTTCCTGTTCTTAAACGCACTGATCCTTCTCAGCCTCCTGTGTATCGTTTCGGAATTGATCTGCGGGAGGTAAACAAAATCATTGTCCCACAATTTCCTGCTGTTCCAGATATCACTGCTTTGTTGACAATGATACCTTCCACAGCGACTTGGTTCTCTGTTATTGATCGAAAGAATGCCTTCTTTAGTATTCCCATTGCAGAAGAGAGTAGGGACATTTTTGGCTTCTCTCTTGGAGGCCGAAGCTTCCGGTTTAAGCGCGCACCTCAAGGCTATTGTGAAAGTCCCTCTATTTACAGCCAAGCTTTAAAATGTCATCTTGATACTTTTCATTTGCCGTCTGGTGCTGCTCTCATCCAGTATATGGATGACTTGTTAGTCGCCGCTGATTCGGAAGATATCTGCAAAGATGTCACTGTTGCATTGTTACACCATTTATTTAAACTGAATCACAAGGTCTCACCTTCCAAACTACAATATGTTTGTCGAGAGGTTACCTACTTGGGTCATCTCCTATCAAAGGAGGGACGACGATTGACACCAGAATGAATTCAGGCGATTACGCGAATGTCTGTACCATCCACACAAAGGGAAGTACGTGCCTTTATGGGTATTACTTCTTATTGCAGACAGTGGATCCCCAACTTCTCTCTAATAGCCAAACCTTTGTTGGCACTCACTTTAAAAGATACGCCTCAGCCCCTTCCTTGGACTGATGAGTGCCAAAAGAGTTTCACTGACTTACGTACCGCTCTCTGTTCTGCTCCTGTACTAGGCAGCCCAGATTACACTAAGCCTTTTACGCTCTATGTTCATGAGAGAGAAGGTTGTGCATTGTCAGTCTTGACACAGCAATTTGGAGACAAACAGCGGCCATGTGCCTATTTTTTGGCTACGTTAGATCCTGTAGCTAAAGCATTGCCCATTTGTCTCAAAGCGACAGCAGCAGCAGCAATTTCTATCCGACAGTCTGCTGGAGTGGTGTTGGATAACACTCTCATTGTCATGGTACCACATGCAGTGGATACTCTACTAAACAGAACGAAAACACAGCATCTTACGAGTGCTCGTCTAACTGGATACGAGCTGACGCTTTTGGCTAGTCACGTACACATCAAACGATGTAATACCCTGAATCCAGCTACTCTGTTGCCCCTTCCAGATGAGGAAAATGTTGAGGAACAGCATGATTGTTTCTTCCGTACTGAGGAAGAATTGACCTAAGAGACACACCGCTAGAGAATCCGGATGGAACTCTATGGGTAGACGGTTCTTGTTTTAAAATGCCTAATGGGAATACAGTTTCAGCCTATGCTGTAACTACTTTACATACAGTTGTGGAAACTGCACGCATTAGACACAATTCAGCGCAAGCAGCAGAATTGATAGCATTAACAGAGCTTGTGTATTGTCGAAAGGGAAAAGAGTGAACGTGTACACCGACAGTCAATATGCTTTTGGTGTAGCGTTCAACTTTGGGCGTCTCTGGAAGGAAAGGGGTTATCTCACTTCACATGGCACCAAAATACAACATGGTCAGTTAGTGACTTATCTCCTCGAATCACTTGCCTTACCCACCCAAATAGCGATCGTGAAGTGTAGTGCACACAAAAAGATTACGGATGATGTTGGTCGAGGAAATGCATTTGCAGACGAAATAGCAAAGAAGACAGCGAGAGATTCAACAAGTCGAATGTATGTGGCAGGTCCTGCAAATTGGGTCAGAGAGAGAGGAATGTATGAGAATACAGTAGAAAGTGTAAAAGCGATTCAGAAAGAGGCTTCAGAAAGGGAGATAAGCAAGTGGAAAGAAAGTACGGGAATGTTAGATGAGATGGGTTGTTGGGTGGAATTATCTGAACATCAACGTTGGTTGTTACCAGATGCATATGTTCTCCCAGTGGTTACTATGGCACATGGTCCAGCCCACTTAAGTGCAAAAGGTATTTGTAAACTTCTGGCTCCAGTGTGGCAGAATGAGGGTATCCCAAAATGTGCAGACAATGTAGTAAAACACTGTATTGTTTGTTTAATGTACAAACCGGGAAAGGGAACCCCAACTCCAGCGGGTCACTTTGCTCCTCCGACATATCCATTTGAGGTGTTGCAGATCGATTATATTCATATGGAGCGATGCAACAACCTCAAATATGTTCTGGTGGTAGTATGCGCCTTTTCAAGATGGGTAGAAGCATACCCTCTAAAGGACAACACAGCCTTATCCACAGCTAAAATCCTTCTGAAAGAATTCTTCCCCAGGTTTGGTTTGCCGCGCATTGTCTGGAGTGACAATGGGAGCGAATTTGTTGGCCAAGTTATGCAGAAAGTTTGTGCAGGTCTTGGTATCAAGCAAAAGTTTCATGCGGCAAATCATCCACAGTCAGCGGGTTTAGTAGAATGTTACAACGGAACCTTGAAGTTAAAATTAGCAAAGGTTCAAGCGAGTACAGGACTCAATTGGCCCGATGCTTTGCCATTAGCTCTGCTATCCACCAGAACTGCAGTACACTCTCGTTTGGGACTTAGCCCTTTCGAGGTGGTTTTTGGATGTCCAGCTAATGTATGGGGAGTCCCTCGCCCTAAGAAATACTCAGACTTGCCATATCCAATGTTGATTTACTATCTGCATGATCTTATGACTAAATTGCGTGTTCTCCATCAACAGGTTCAGAGTGCTCTGCCGAAGGCTTCCACAGACCCTGGTCACTCCATCCGACCAGGGGACTGGATCTGCGTTAAGAATTTTCAGAGGACAAGCAATTTGGAGCCCAGATGGCGAGAGCCCCGGATGGTCTTGCTGACCACGAGAACAGCAGTTAAAGTCAAAGGAAAGAAAAATTGGATTCACGGTGTGCATTGTAAGAAAGATCAATGGGTACGCAGGGGTACTGGTGACTGTGAAAGTGAAAAAGTACCACGATTCATGCCTTTTAGCGATGCACACCTGAATGGGACACTGTCTGAGAAAGAGGACGACGACATTTTACAGGAAGCAATTCCATTACATCGTCGCTTGGATACGACTAACCCACGAACATTGTTCCAAGACCAGAGTGTTCCGGGGAAGGAACGATACGACTTAAGACCTAGACTAAAGAACACTTAAAAGACTTCTCTCTTGTGTAGTATTCTGTCCCGGTTGCAGGGTCACGGTAGGAGTCTGATTCACGACCTGAGTAGTGCCAATAGGCCTGCAGGACCTACAGTGTCATAAGACAGTAGACAATCGTGATTTAGCGATTGAGGAAGATTGCTGTGAGCATCCATTAGTAAGATGGAAACTACTCTAGGCAAAAGAGAGAGAAAACAAGAAATGAAGAAAGCATCCTGTAAAATAATGTACAGTCGTTTCAGCATAACTTTATGTATCATTATATCATTGTGTATTGTTTTGGCATTTGTTGGTTGGATTATTTATGCTTTGCAGCCAAAAGTTGTCTCCCCTTCTTCCTCTTTGTCTTCTTCTACTATCTCTCCACATCTCTTTCATACTCTTCCCCCACATGAACTCATTAGAAGAACTGAATATTATAACAATTCCTTTATCCAGCTATTACATCAACCTCAGTTAGTGGTCAATACGACTGATTGTTGGGTGTGTGGGCTTATGCCACACACCGCAGGGAAAGGAATGCCATATTTAGTTCTCCCGTTTTCTTATGAGGGTTCTGCTTGGGCTTACTTCGTCATTTTCTCCAATGCTTATCAAAGCAAATTCAGACGATCCGTTAGTTCACATGTTAGTGATCCAGACTTTAGTCATAGTTCTTTGATTAAGGGAATGGTAGCTATGGCTAAAATCATGGAAAATAGTAAATTCTCCATTGATGAAAGAAAAGTGTACACTAATTGGAACGTCACCCAATAAATGTCTAGTCTTAGTAGTAAAGTTAGAAAAGGAAAGTCCTCGCCGATTTGGACTATACCACATCAGGGCAACTTCTGCTTACAGATAAACGATCGCTCTTCTGACTCTATACAAAGGAATAACTGCTCCCACACGTACGTTTATTCCTCTCAGAACTTGCCTCCTCTAGTGCCATCTCAAGGAACCTATTTCATCTGCTATAATAGGGCTTATACTTGGTTACCAACGGGTTTCTCTGGTACTTGTTATATAGCTTTTCTTCTTCCCCCTACTTACACCGCTTCCGCCAATCATCATCGAACCCGATACGGCAGAGGGATTATTGATTCGAAAGACACAGCAGGACAAGAGGGAGGAGATTTCCTTAAAGGATTTCTTCCCTTCTGGGGTCCAATGGCTAACAGCAGAAATATAAGGCAACTAGTCCGTGTCGTAGAGACTACAATAGACATCACTGTAGGTGCCTTAAGTAACATCACTGCAGAATTACAAGCGGATCGTCTTATGACATTACAAAATCGAGTTGCCTTAGATTTTGTTCTTGCCGATCGTGGTGGAGTGTGCAAATTGATCGGGTCAAGTTGCTGTATTTTCATACCTAATGACGCTCCGACAGTATACCAAGCTATCTCCAAGTTGCGCATAATCTCTGAGTCTATTCATCAGGACGAAGGAGATTGGTCTTTTACGGAGTGGTTTTGGGGACTACTGTCCAAATGGGGTTGGAAAGCATTAACGTTTCTTGGTATAATCTTGACCATTATTTTCTCCTGTTGCCTTTGTATGCACTGTGGTCCCGCTATCTGTGACCTTTGTGCTACTATGTGCATCCCAAAACCCAAACCACAAGTAACCGAGAACATAAGAATGATGTTACAGCAACAGCTCGATGACCTCATGGCTATCGACGTGGACTCCGATTAGCATGAGTCTATTTTGCCTGAGTTCTGGCAAAAGGAGGGTCTGTGGAACTTCGATTTTTGATCGCGATCGAAGCGACCCACCATTTTTGTGCTCCGCCGCCATTTTATGTTGCCATCACTCAGGCAGCACGGCGAACAAAGTCTATTCTGCTTTTTCTGCAAACCGGTGTCAAAATACGTATTCTGCCTCTATTTACAAAGCTGGTGTTAGAACTAGCCGAGTACACTAATCCCTGTCTGGCTTTTCTAATCCCGTCTCAACTATCTGTTGGCTCACACTATTCTTTCCTGACCTTATCTTATCGTCTGGCCTTCACTGTCTTCTGCTAGCATTCTCTCGTTTCACAACTGTCCTCCAACACACACAAACGTATCTCGCCACCTGCAAGTTAGTTATGAGTCTGTAAATAAATTAGATTGAGGGTGGGGTGACAAACATAGTTTGGGGAGAGGTCTCTTCAAGTCATCCGACACTTTTGTTTTCAAACCTTTCCTATTGGTTCCATCCTGTTTTCTAACTTTTCTTATTGGCTCTTTCTGTGTGTTTTGGGAGTGCTTTTGGACAATGAATACGAACTCTATACAGTATAAAACCCTGTGCGCCACAGAGTGAAGTGGCAGTTGTGAGAAAGTGGCTCTGTATATACTGTTCCTTAATAGGTACAGGGTGTACAGAGTCCATAGACCCCAAGGGTTTAACAGAGGTTAAAGTTAGATATAACCTTACTCTCCAAAGTGGTAGCCTGGTCGAGCAGTAAGGCAGTATCAGAGGACGTGTAAAGCATTTGTTGTACACACTCAGTCAGCAAATAGTTCCACACACTCAATAACTGAACTCTAGGCCAATGGTTTGTATATATAAAAAATATATGCTTGTTTTATTTTAGAACCAACACTTGGAATTAAAATATACTTTCTCGACAAGAGATGTTTCATAAAAATACTTTTGTATATGCAATAGACTCTTTAGTAAACAGTTACAAATAGTTGCAGTAGGCAACTCTATTTCTAAACACAATACATTGAGCTCAATGATAAATTCAAATTATATGCAACAGATTACTTTCAGATTACTTTTGTAATTCCAGGCTTGGATCCTAGATCCAGTCCTGGGTCAGTTCTCAGAATCAGCTGTTGAAAGTCGACTTTGGTACTGTAGTGATTTTTAACTAATATTTAGCTATTTCAAAAGTGAGCACTTAGAAAATATTTCAGAGCAAACAATCAATGATTCCCTATGGAAGGAAATATAGGTTATCGTTACTTTTGTAATCCAGTACTGGGTGGCTAGACTCAGTACTGGGACATTTATTCAAAACAGGTAAGTAATTACGTTTTCAGATGTTATACGATTTTTGAGGAATATTTAGAAATTGCAGAAATCAACACTTAGAAGAAATTTCATAGAAAAGCAGTCAATGGTTTCCTATGGAAGAAAAATGAGTTAAAGGTAAGTATAGTTGTGGGTACTTTTCAGAGTCAGTGCTGGGCACCAAGATCCAGCACTGGGAGCTCACCTAAGAGCAGGTGAGTAAATTCGTTTTTAGTACTCGGCTGATTTTTGGTGAATATTTTGAGTTTTGAAAAGTTCACACTTAGAAGAATTTCCAAGAAAAAGCCAGTCAATGTTACCCTATGAGGAAAATGAAGTTCGCGGTTTAAGGGTAAGTTCTCGACTGGCAGAGTTGAAGTTCTGGCCATAGACTCAGGGGTCTCCCAGTGTCAGGTAGGTACAGTCAGTTCACCCTCAGCGGTTTCAGGATGGCCGGTTGCAGAGAGAGTTAGGCCCAATGTTAGCCTATGAGGAATAGGGGGGCCTGGTTTGGTGGCTGCTGACTAGCAGGCCACGCGGCTGTGGGAGCTGGGCTCCTGGTCACTCACTCAGGGCAAGTGGGGAAGTAGGCTAGTGTAGAGGTTGCACTGCCAGGGCCACTCGGGCGGCTGGGTGCAGGGTGCTTTTGAGCCGTCGGGCGCTTAATGGAAATCAATGGGAATGTTCCGGTTAGGAAAAAGGCTGCAAACTCGGGGACGAGGATACTTCAGGTGCCACCACCACTTCGAGAGGTAAGTTGGGTAGTTGTAGGTTAGGTGGGTACACCGGGATTGGGCACAGGGGGCCGCAGGGCGCCGCGTGCAGGGGTGCCTTTTGGTGTCGGGAAATCTTACCCTCTGATGATCGCGGTTGGGGGGGGCACCTTGTTCCGAGGCTGCAGGCTTCCTCCGGAATGTCGAGGGGGGTCCTTGGGTGCCGGACTCGGGGTCACAGTCGCCGTGGGGTCGTCCTCAGGGTCTTTGTCCACTCCGGCACTGGCCAGGCTTGGCTGGTGCAGAGTGTGCTGGGTTCGCGGTTCCGGACTGCTGCCAGGGGTTAGAAATAGGTTTCTCAGTAGAGCCTCTACTCATGGGAGTCCCAGGGGCTTAGAGCCAAAAGGTAGCCAGTTCCTCTGGGGTTGGTGAGGTTGCTGGCCACGAGAGATGCCGCGCTGGTGCAGGTCCGGGAGTCGACAGGCCGGTAGGGCTGGGGCCAAAGCAGTTGGTGTCTTCTTCCCTTTTTAGCAGCTGCAGGGCAGGTCTTTGTTCTTCTTGCTCTTCTTGTAGTTTCTCGAATCTGGAATCTGGGGAAGGAAGGTTCAGGGTGCCCCTAAATACTAGATTTAGGGGCGTTACAGGTAGGTGAAGGTCAGAGACCAATGGGTCCTTGTCCTGGGGTGGGTACACCCCCTATCCTGCCCCTCTCCTGTGGGAGAGGGGCAGTAGCCTAATCCTGATAGGGTAGGGCCTCCCATCTTCAAGATGGCGAGAGCCCGGAGATGTGCTTCACCTCGCCTCCCCCACCTGAGGGGTGGGGTGGGCAGGCTGACACATCCCCTGTCCTTGTATGGGGTTTCCGGCCAAGCTTCCCGCCAGAGTGGGGGGTTGCAGTGGCCTGGGGAAACTCCTAGAGGCGGCAGGCCTTTGAAGCTTCCCTTTGCTCATCCTGGGGGAGGAGATTTATCACCTCACCCAGGATGTGCATTGTTGCAGGCCCGGGAGAGCAGGGGCTCTCCCACCCAGGGGTCCAGCAACGGGTCTGCTGTGTGGCAGCCTGGGCAGCCTCAGAGCAGACGTGGATTGTAGGTTAGTTGTAAGGGGGCATCTCTAAGATGCCCTCTGGGGTGCTTGGTACATTAAATCTCACACTGGCATCAGTGTGGGTTTAGTGTGCTGAGAAGTTTGATACCAAACTTCCTAGTCTTTAGTGTTGCCATTATGGTGCTGTGGAGCTCGTGTTTAACGAGCTCTCAGCACCATGTACTCTTAAATGGCAGCACTGCACTTACAGTGCCCGGGAATGGACCTGGGTACTGTAGGGGCACAGGGCTCCTGCTCCTGTGCCCACACCATGGGCATAAGGCACCCAGCCAGAGGGGTGACTGACATATGTCTTGGCAGTGTGGGTGTTGGGCATGGCACACAGGGATGTGTGCCATGTCGACTCTTCATTTTGTCCTGCACCCAGACACTCAGACTGCAAAGGCAGTGTGTGTGTGTAAGGGTACAGGGCCCCTAAGGGTGGCACAATGAGTGCTGCAGCCCTTAGGGGCCTTCCCTGGTCACAAGGCCCTGGGTACCTAGGGTACCATTTACTAGGGGCTGACATGTGGCCAGGGTTTGCCAATTTGGAGTTTGTGTGTTTAAGGAAGGAACATAGGCCCTGGGCACCTGATTGGCAGGAGTCCAGGGTACACTCAGTCAAAGTACATTCAGCAATTTAGCAAAAAGTGGGGGCATACCATGCAAGAAAGAGGCACTTTCTCACAGCAGTCTCCTGAGAACCTACTTTGTGTACTTCTAGGATAACTGTACTAGCTGCAGCTAAATAAATCTGACCTTCTAACGCCGACAGAGTATCCCGTGTCTCTGTGTAGCTAAGCAAGTGAACGCCAGAGACTTGGGTGTACCCTGCGCCGCCAGACCCAAAAGGTTCTGGTTCTTCAACGGGGTGACTTGACTGCGTCCCACCAGGTTCTGTTACCCAGAATCCCTTGCAAACGTCAAAAATTGCCAAAAAACCCACATTTTCCCCATATTTCTGTGGTGGAACGTTCTGGAATCTACTTGGATCCCCAAATTTCCACCCACCCAGTGTTCCCCAAAGTCTTCCGATAAGAATGGTACCTCACTTGTGTGGGTCGGCCTAGTGTCCGCGACAGGAAACGGCGCAAAATGCAACGTGGACACACCTCAATTTCGCTGTGAAAAATGACCCTTTTTTGGCAAAGTGCCGAGCTGTAGTTTTTTAACCATAGCTCTGCCGGCACCTAGGGAAACCTAGCAAACCTATACATTTTTTAAAACTAGACACCCAGGGGAATTCAGGATGGGGTGACTTGACTGCCTCCCACCAGGTTCTGTTACCCAGAATCCCTTGCAAACCTAAAAAATTGCCCAAAAAAAACGCATTTTCCCTACATTTCTCTGGTGGAAAGTTCTGGAATCTGCGTGGATCCACAAATTTCCAACCACGCCGCGTTCCCCAAAGTCTTCCGAGAAAAATGGTACCTCACTTGTGTGGGTCAGCCTAGTGCCCGCGACAGGAAACGGCGCAAAACGTAACGTTGACACACCTCAATTTTGTAGCTAAAAATGACCCTTTTTTGGCAAAGTGCCTAGCTGTAGTTTTTGAACCATAGCTCTGCCGGCACCTAGGGAAACTTAGCAAACCTATACATTTTTGAAAAGTAGACACCCAGGAGAATCCAGGATGGGGTGACTTGACTGCCTCCCACCAGGTTCTGTTACCCAGAATCCCTTGCAAACCTAAACAATTGCCCCAAAAAACACATTTTCCCCACATTTCTCTGGTGGAAAGTTCTGGAATCTGCGTGGATCCACAAATTTCCACCCACCCCGCGTTCCCCAAAGTCTTCTGAGAAAAATGGTACCTCACTTGTGTGGGTCAGCCTAGTGCCCGCGACAGGAAACGGCGCAAAACGTAACGTTGACACACCTCAATTTTGTAGCTAAAAATGACCCTTTTTTGGCAAAGTGCCTAGCTGTAGTTTTTGAACCATAGCTCTGCCGGCACCTAGGGAAACCTAGCAAGCCTATACATTTTTGAAAACTAGACACCCAGGGGAATCCAGGATGGGGTGACTTGTCTGCCTCCCACCAGGTTCTGTTACCCAGAATCCCTTGCAAACCTAAAAAATTGCCAAAAAAAACACATTTTCCCCACATTTCTCTGGTGGAAAGTTCTGGAATCTGCATGAATCCACAAATTTCCACCCACCCCGCGTTCCCCAAAGTCTTCCAAAAAAATGGTACCTCACTTGTGTGGGTCGGCCTAGTGCCCGCAACAGGAAACGGCACAAAACGTAACGTGGACACACCTCAATTTCACAGCGAAAAATGACCCTTTTTTGGCAAAGTGCCTAGCTGTTGTTTTTGAACCATAGCTCTGCCGGCACCTAAGGAAACCTAGCAAACCTATACATTTTTAAAAACTAGACACCCAGGGTAATCCAGGATGGGGTGGCTTGACTGCCTCCCACCAGGTTCTGTTACCCAGAATCCCTTGCAAACCTAAAAAATTGCCCCAAAAAACACATTTTCCCCACATTTCTCTGGTGGAAAGTTCTGGAATCTGCGTGGATCCACAAATTTCCACCCACCCTTCATTCCCCAAAGTCTTCCGAGAAAAAAGGTACCTCACTTGTGTGGGTCGGCCTAGTGCCCACGACAGGAAACGGCACAAAACGTAACGTGGACACACCTCAATTTCACAGCGAAAAATGACCCTTTTTTGGCAAAGTGCCTAGCTGTAGTTTTTGAACCATAGCTCTGCCGGCACCTAGGGAAACCTAGCAAACCTATACATTTTTGAAAACTAGACACCCAGGGAAATCCAGGATGGGGTGACTTGACTGCCTCCCACCAGGTTCTGTTACCCAGAATCCCTTGTAAACCTCAAAAATTGCCCAAAAAAAACACATTTTCCCCATATTTCTGTGGTGGAAAGTTCTGGAATCTACCTGGATCCCCAAATTTCCACCCACCCAGTGTTCCCCAAAGTCTTCCGAGAAAAATGGTACCTCACTTGTGTGGGTCGGCCTAGTGCCCGCGACAGGTAACGGCGCAAAACGCATCGTGGACACACCTCAATTTCGCAGTGAAAAATGAACTTTTTTTGGCAAAGTGCCTAGCTGTAGTTTTTGAACCCTAGCTCTGCCGGCACCTAGGGAAACTTACTAAACCCACACATTTCTGAAAACTAGACACCCTGGGGATTCCAGGGAGATATGGCTTGCGTGGATCCCCCAACGGTTCCTTACCCAGAATGCCCTGCAAACCTCAATTTTAGCTGAAAAAATCACCTTTTTCACACATTTTTGTGTGGGAAAGTTGTGGCATCACCGGGCTGACACAAATTTCCTACCACCCAGCGTTCCACCAGGTCTCCCGATAAAAACGGTGCCTCACTCATGTGGGAGGCCCAAGTACCCGCGACAGGCAAGGGCCCACAACGTAGTGAGGCGACATGAAAATTGCCTATTTCAAAACGCCCTGGTTTTTTGCAAGGGGGGTCACTTGGGTTTTTGGCCCGGTGCTCGGCGGCCACCTAGGGAAACCTACCAAACCCACACATTTCTGAAAACTAGACATCCGGGGGATTCCAGGGAGGTATGGCTTGCGTGGATCCCCCAACGTTTCCTTACCCAGAATGCACTGCAAACCTCAAATTTAGCTGAAAAAAAATCACCTTTTTGACACATCTTTGTGTTGGAAAGTTGTGGCATCACCGGGCTGACACAAATTTCCTACCACCCAGCGTTCCCCTGGGTCTCCCGATAAAAACGGTGCCTCACTCGTGTGGGAGGCCCAAGTACCCGCGACAGGCAAGGGCCCACAACGTAGTGAGGCAACATGAAAATTGCCTATCTCAAAACGACCTGGTTTTGCAAGGGTGGTCACTTGGGGTTTTGGCCCGGTGCTCGGCGGCCACCTAGGGAAACCTACCAAACCCACACATTTCTGAAAACTAGACATCCGGGGGATTCCAGGGAGGTATGGCTTGCGTGGATCCCCCAACGTTTCCTTACCCAGAATGCCCTGCAAACCTTAAATTTAGCTGAAAAAATCACCTTTTTCACACATTTTTGTGTTGGAAAGTTGTGGCATCACCGGGCTGACACAAATTTCCTACCACCCAGCGTTCCCCTGGGTCTCCCGATAAAAACGGTGCCTCACTCGTGTGGGAGGCCCAAGTACCCGCGACAGGCAAGGGCCCACAACGTAGTGAGGCAACATGAAAATTGCCTATCTCAAAACGACCTGGTTTTGCAAGGGTGGTCACTTGGGGTTTTGGCCCGGTGCTCGGCGGCCACCTAGGGAAACCTACCAAACCCACACATTTCTGAAAACTAGACATCCGGGGGATTCCAGGGAGGTATGGCTTGCGTGGATCCCCCAACGTTTCCTTACCCAGAATGCCCTGCAAACCTTAAATTTAGCTGAAAAAATCACCTTTTTCACACATTTTTGTGTGGGAAAGTTGTGGCATCACCAGGCAAAAAGACTAAATTTGGCCAAAATTATTTGGGGGGAGCAAAGGCCCTTGCCCAAGGGGCCACTCCCCCCTCCCTGGTGTCTAGTGGGTGGATCCCTGCTTGTGGATCGCCCTACTGTGGCGATCCCCAAACAGGGATCCACTGGGGAGGGGTACCATTGGAAAGGGGAGATTCTCCCCTTTCCAACGATACCTCTCCCGTCTTTTTACGTGCTCAGGGGGCTGAGATAGCCCCCTGAGCACGTAGAAAGTGAAACTGAAATGAGCCTCTTGGCTGATTTCAGTTTCACTTTCAGTGTTATGACGTCAGCGCGACGTGTGCGCCGATCGTCATTACACTGAAAAGGGGGGGGCCTCGGGATCTGGAGAAGCTCTTCCCCAGCTCCCGAGGTTATTTTTAATTAAAGGGAATCCTTCTGGTGCCCGCACCAGAGGGATTTCCCAGGGAATGCCTCATGACGTGCTTGACTCGTCATGGGCACAGCGCGACTGTGCTCCATGACGAGTCCAGCACGTCATGGGCACAGAAGGGGTTAAAATTCCTTGCGAATGATAGAAGGTAAGCACAGAGTTTTGTCTGCAAAGATGTTCAAAGAAGAATGATTGAAATGATTGCGGTCCTTCAATAGCTACAATGGGAAATATTATGAACCCCTCAAATCTCTTTTTTTGCAGGTCACATGATATCGGATTATGGTCAGATTTCAAATCTACATAGGTATAAACAGAGTGTTTTTCGAAACGTGTTTCAACTTTGTAGCTTCTTGCAGACCTCCTCATTCTGCATATTGAGACTTAGTTAAATTTACCTTCACAGTAATAGCAATAAAAAATGGTATACATTTTTTTCAGATTTTCATTGCAATCTAAATTCATATAAATTGCTTATTTTTAAATTTGGATCTGTGAAAGAAAAGGAAAAAAAAATTACAACATGTAATAATACATTTTTTACAACACAGCATAATTTCCACAAAGTAATTTGTTTGCCTTTTTTGCTGTTCTCAGAATATATTGAATTTCACTAAAAATAGTGATTTCAATCGTACTCATCACTTAACAGCGGGCAAAAAAAAAACAATCAGAAAGATTGTTAAAAAAAAACAACATGCTATTCTCAGCAAAATACCACAAGATACAAATCACAGATATATAAAATGCTTACGGCTAACAACATTTTATAAGTTTAACTTACAAAAACTGTAAATGTTGTCGATTTAAAATATTCAACGAATCTAAGGATTAATTTTTGGTGGAGGCACCACGCCCACAACGTTTTTCTTGAGTGGTGTGGAAATGTTTTACTTTTCCAGAGGGGCAAACAAAGATGAATGCCACCTTGGTCACGTGCAAGATTTGCAAAAGAGTTCTGTTGCGAGGGGATCCTAACAAGAAATACTCGTACGGCACGGCAAGTATGATGAAACACCTAAGGACCCTTCATTCAAACAATCTTGCATGAGAAGAGTGCAACCGGATGAGAAACACTCCTGCTCCTGCGCCTTTCTGAGTTTCTATTCTTTTTCTTTTTTTTCTGGCATGATTTCTCTATTTTTACGTTGAAAAACAGTATCTGTAAAAAAGAATCACAAATAAATGTATATTAATAACTTTCAAATTTATACTATTCCATTACTGTACAAACACATTTTATATAAAAACTGACTAAGAAACTATAGCCCTGAACCACAAGTGTGACGATGGTTAAAACACTACATGCATAGTGCATACTACTTTGAAGCAGTTCATGCCCTAAAGCCTACCTCACTAAAAGACTACATGCTAACCACTGAGGTCTTGCTGCGAGTGCTGTTGCCCACACGGAGGGAGAGGACTACGCCTCCCACACTGCCTGGCTGATCCCTGTCGCGCCCGGAGGCACATAACTAACAGCGCGGATCCCGCTTCACGGGAACCGCTGAGGTCTTGCCGCGAGTGCTGTTGCCCACACGGAGGGAGAGGACTACGCCTCCCACACTGCCTGGCTGATCCCTGTCGCGCCCGGAGGCGCATAACTAACAGCGCGGTTCCCGCTTCGCGGGACGCGCGCGGGCACGGGCCGAGCGAAGCCCGGGCAAAGGGCGGGCCGTCTGTGGCCGTCCGGGGCCGGCCGAGGCTGGGCTGGGACACTCCCTTTGGCCTTGTTGTACCGTTCCCCCTGGCTATTCATCTACGCGAGGAGTGTACTGCATCCTACTTTTCTTATTGACTCACCGGTCTTGTCATGCCACCAAAAGAGGCCAGAGGTAGAGTGGTCAATGCTAATCTCACAGGAACTATGGACTAGTTCATTACCAGGGTAAATAGTGTTATAGATCAGGAGATTACGATAATGGAACGTCGAGTTTCCCAGGACCTTGCGATGGCCAGGAGGTCTTCAATGGGGCACATTGCTAATGTGCGGTCTCCTGCCCAGCATGGCCAAAATAGTGGTACTGTTGTACTACCAATTGTAGAATCCCCGATTACACATTTATTACCCTGTGGTATAACTAATGTCTCCTCGGGAGAACAGTCTACGGCTTCCGAATCGTTACTGACATCTCCCCATATGTTGCCGCCTGTCCCCAGTCTAGTAATGGAGAATAACACCAGGCAACTGCGGGAGAGACACCCAGGGGCTATTCCTAAGTATAAGCAAGGGCTGTCTAATAAAAATGGTGGGAAGAATAACAATGGCGGGAAGAAAAAGAAAGCCACGAGACACACTGGAAACCCTAGACCAATCCCTGCTATATTGGAGCAGCCCGATATGGATGCTACAGCAAACATAGTTGCACCTTTAGCTCACCCATCACCCACAAGAACGGTATATCAGGCTGCAAGCGGGGGGTCTAGTCAAGCTGACAGGGTAGAGGGGATGGCTCCCGAGCTGACCAATTTATGTGATACACTTAGACTTCTCCTTCGTCCAGTGGAGGATAGATTAAGTAAGATTGAACAGCACCTAATAAGGATTGAGCATGACTTTGTGGGAATCATCGATTCCTTAAAGAAGGATGCTCATTCCAGGGTTTCCCAACCACTGGATAAAGTCAGAGGAGAAAAAGTCCTGGTTGTCCCGAAAGACCCCTCAGCATCGACTACAGATCATCAGGTCCTAGTTGAAACCAATAAGGGCATAGCTGCGGCTGCTGTTAGTAAATCTTGCCAGTATAATACACCTCAGCTTGAATCTCCCATAACTTTGAGGAACAGGGTTGTCCATTTGTTAAATAAAAACAGACCGTTGCCACTACATAGAGTGTGTAAAATACTTATGGTTAGGAGGGTGCCATGGGTAGGACACCTGGCCAAGAACATAAGGGGGAATTGCATTCTGATCAACTTCAATGACCCCAAAATAGTTGAGCATATTTGTAACTGGAGACACCCTAGCTCAGGAGCAACTATTCGCTCTCTTCCATTGACCTACTTTTATCCTCCACGTCACTTTACGTCATTAGCGGATGGGTGGACATTAGTACAGCGGAATGGGAGGGGGCTGTCGCAAGGGGGTTGGCATAGGCCTTTATCATCCTTAGATCGTACCCCCATTCAAAATCGTTTCAGCAGTTTGGAGGCTGTCGATTGACTCCAGGATAGAGTAGGAGTACCGACTAGTCCCTTGTTCCCCTTAGGCTGCAGTACTTCTAGTCCTTTTGTACCACTCCAGTTTCCGGGTCCTGAATTACCAATTCCTCCCAGTGTATCACAGAGGGTTATCAACATTGCTGGCCGACACTTGGACCATTCTCGAGGTGCCTTAATCTCCTGTGATGGTCTTTCCAGTCATTTTAAAATTGTTTTGTGGAATGTGGCGGGCCTACGAAATAAGCTTTCTTTACCGGACTGGAGTGATTTTATTGATGGGTATGACCTGTGTTTATTTCAGGAAACCTGGAGCCTCGAACCGCTGTATAAGCCTGGTTTTTCCTGTTTCTATGTACCAGCTACTTCGGTAGGCGAGGTCGTCCATCTGTAGGGCTTATGGTATGGGTTAGGGTAGAGCTCAAGCTTAAGATTACCCACCATTCTTGTCCTACACTAGATGTAATGAGACTTTCTCTTAAGGCTACGAAGAGTAATAATACCTGGGAACTCTTTAACATATATGCTAGAGGCACCCAAAGGGGGGCAAAATCCTCTACCATTTCTGTTCTCTCCGATATGCTCCTTTCCTGTCCTTCTGACTCCTTTATTCTGGTCGCCGGTGACCTCAATTGCTCATTTGAGCCTCTAGCAGCAGATGACATCCTGGGAATTTATGATGAGAAAGCCAGATGGGGCATCCCCTCTCTGTCGCTTAAGCCAGTGAAGAGATGGTCACCAGTTGTCATCCAATTGAATGCTCTAATGCTAGAATTTGGGCTAAGAGCTGTAAATGGGCGCACGACTTCTGATGTGATGGGAGCAACTACATACAACAGGGTCCCCTGTCAAAGTCGAATCGATTATATACTGGTTGACAGGAGGGCAAGGAAGTTTGTGGATGATATGGTCATTATACCATCAGTCAATAGTGATCATAACCCCCTGTCTCTTACAATGTTGGAAATATGCATAGAAAGGAGTACACCTCTGTCAATGGACTGAGAATGCTAACCAAGACAGTCTTACCATCTAATTGTAATAGGTTCCTCAAATGGCCTAAGTTCATTTTGAATGACCTAAGATTAAGTAACCTAGAAGAAATTCTTAGTGATCAGACCCTTAGGCTTTCTGCAGCATGCAAGGATAGGGTTGCCCCCGTTGCTGCAGTAACAATTTATGCGGATACTATATATTTGATTGGTAGCCTGTTTTTAGACCCCAGCAAAAAGTGCCCGATGAGTGCTAAGTCAGCACAGAAGTGGTTCAATAGAAACTGTAGACTGAATAAAGCCAGTTTGGTCCTTCCTATTAAATCTAACAACCCGGGTGACGTCCGGTTGGCTAGACTACAATACAGGCAGGCCATTGCAGATGCAAAGAGGGAATGGGAAGAATCGCAGTGGGACAGTCTTAAAACTGCGAGCCAGTCTAAGAACGGCGAGCTTTATTGGACTTTAGTGAGAAGATCCAATGGTCGTGATTTGGAACAAATCCCTAATCATATAACGGATAGGGAGTGGTTTGAGCATTTTAGGAAACTGTATGTAGGGGATGAGCAATCAGGCAGCCTAGGGCATCTAAGTGACATCACAGCCACCGATCCTGTTCAGGTTTTATTTGATAGGATAGAGAAGAAAGAGGTGGAGGCCGCTATAAATAAGATTGTACCCGCTAAGGCCCTGGGACAAGATGGAATTCTGGGCGACCTATTTAAAGCAAACACTGAGGGATGGGCCGCTTACTTTGTGATTTTTATTGATGCTCTGCTGGAAGGTTCACCGGTCCCGAATTCTTGAAAGGGGGCCGAAGTAATTCCTATTTATAAGAGGGGTCCCAGGGGGGACCCTGCCAACTACCGTCCAATTAGTCTTATAGACGCTGGACAGAAGTTGGTTGGCAGGATTCTCCTGGAGAGGGTCCTCTCATGGGCGGATGAAAATAATATTATCTCACAGTTCCAGGCGGGCTTTAGGGCCTGTACAAGTACGATCGATCAGGCATTTAGGCTGGCGTTTTTACATTGGAAGGTGGTTACCATTGCCAGGGGCGCTCTTTACTTGGCATTTATTGACCTGAAGACCGCCTTTGACTTGGTCCCCCGTGACCGCCTTTGGCTGGTCCTGCAGGAGATGGGGATTCCTTCGCCCATTTTGAATCTTTTGGTCCGTATGCATGATGGTAATTAAACCCGCATCAGATGGGGGTCGCAGGAGCAAAAAACTGATAAAATCCCTGTGAATACAGGGGTCCGCCAAGGATGTGTATTGGCTCCTACACTCTTTACGCTTTTTGTGAATGGTGTAGTTTCCTTTTTGCTTGAAGTCAATGCCGACGCCCCGGTCCTGGCGGGTGATAAAGTCCCCGTATTACTTTTCGCAGACGATACGTTGTTAGTATCGAAAACTCCGGCAGGATTACAGAAGCTGTTGGATCGCTTCTGTTTGTTTTGTAAGCTGAGGGGCCTTGCCATTAATACTTCTAAAACTAAGCTTCTCTACTTTAACCCGAGTAGAGCGTCCAGATCTACCTTGTTTCTTGACGGGATGCCATTAGAGCGCGTTAAAGAGTTTGATTCTTTAGGGATTAGAATTTCCGACAAGTTTATATGGCAGCCTCACATTGATAAAATGGCGTTAAATTACAAGCGGGTAGTAGGAGTACTAGGGAGGGAACAACGTGCCTCTACTACTAAGCCCATTGCTCCTGCTTTGGAAATCTACGCTGCAAAAGCTGTAGGCTGTGCCCTTTATGGCGCAGAACTCTGGGGCTTTGGCTGTGTAGACGTACTAGTCTCCTCAGAAAATAAGTTCTTTAGGGAGCTTGTATCCCTCCCGAGGGGCACTCCAACCAAGCCACTCTTGAGCGATTTGGGTCAGCGCTCTATTAAAGATTTAGTCACTCTGCGTCCTCTCTTATATTGGGCACGGTTATGGCGTACTCCAGAGCTTTCTAGGTACGCTGATGGCTTAAGAGAGGTTATGAATCTTCAAGGAGCTTATAAAATTGGATGGCTAGCTAATATAAAGAAGCTTCTTTTGGCATTAGGCCTTGTAACTGCTTGGGAGTCTGGGGCACTGTTATCTAAGGCAGAAATTAAGAGAGCCTTTTGGGCATGGGTTGACAATCAAGAGCAGAGGGAACCTAACCAAGGCAGGTTGACTGAGGCATTTCGGCAGCATAAGTCTACGCCCCGCCTGGAGCCCTATCTAGACTTTATTATGAAGCCTAGGGATAGATCCCTCTTCATTCAGTTTAGGATGGGCACTCTTCCTCTTCGTGATCGTACTAGCAAGTGGAAGCCCCCGCATCAAACCCCCGTGGATTGCCCAAACTGCTTAGGTGTTACTGAAAACATTCTCCACCTTCTTTTTGTATGCCCAGCCTATTCGAAACCTAGACTGAAATGGTTAAAACCTGTGTGCCTGCAGCTTGGAACTAGGGACCACTCTGTTGCACTTAGAATACTAAAGGCTGACGTTAGTACAACCTTAGTGTGCGGGGTGGCTAAATTTCTAAGTTGGGCATGGTTGATTAGGCGGAAGGCTATATGATGAATTTGTATTAAATGTTTTTTATTATTCACAAAGCTGTTAAAGTTTAATACACTGTTTTAAATTATTTATTGTAACAAAAAGTCCTTATGACTTTTTTTTAATGTACTTTTTATGAATCGTGTTTTAATGTATAATTGTGCTTTTATGATATCAAATATCGAAATACATGCTAACTGACTGAATGATTACAGTACTATAAGGAGACACACTGGGTGAGTAACAGGGTGTTTGCTAGAAGTGTATGAATACTGACTGGGGAATTGAAGGTGTGAAAGACAACTGTGTAGGTGGTTAGAGGCCTGCATGCATAGTGAATAGGCATTTGAATCAGTCTCTGTGCTAAGGCCTGGCTCACTGCATGAGTACTTGGGAACTGACGGAATGATTAGAGTACAGCAAAGAGAGTGCCTGGGTGAATTTATAAGTGGTTGGCTTTTGACACAGTGAATGGATTAGTACTTCGTACTGAATGGGTCACTAGAGGAGTGCAAAGGGAGTGACAGGATGTTTGCTGGACGGTATGGATACTGACAAGGGAATTGAAGATGTGAAAGACAAATGTATAGTATGTTAGAAGACTGCATGCATACTGCATAGACATTTGAAGCAGTCTATGTGGTAATGTATGGTTCACAACATGAGTACTTGGAAACTGACTAAATCAACATACTACTGCTAGGACAGTGCCTGGGTAAAACTTTTACATTTTCAGTTCTGGCACAGTGAAGAGAATAGTACATGGTACTGCACTTTAGTGTCAAACCCTGACTCATTTTATCAATGCATAAGCAAAGAATAGCTTCTAAAGCTACTAAAACTTGACAACATGACCGGTTTTAAAACAGTTATCTGTCAGCAAATACACGATGTTACCAAATGCTTCTATCACAATCCTTACCCAAATGTACACAGACTCACAGTGTGATTTTAGACAAGCAACACTATCCTAGGAGTTTACCAAAACTCATTCACTAGTCTAGAAGAGGTAAGGGTACAGCACACAATCTACATATTTAAGTACAGCACATTAGTGTCAAAGCATGACTCATTTAATCAACGCATAAGCAAAGACTGGCTTCTAATGCTACTAAAACTTGACAACATGACTGGTTTTAAAAGAGTTATCTGCCAGAAAATACACAATGTTACCAAATGCTTCTCTCACAGTGGTTCCCAAATGCACACAGACTCACAGTGTGATTCTAGACAACAACCACTATACCTACGAGTTTACCAAAAATCATTCACTACTGTGGAAGTGGTAAGGGAACTGCACACAATCTACATATTTCAGGACTGAACTTTTGTGTCAAAGCCTAACTCATTTAATCAACGCATAAGCAAAGACTGGCTTCTAATGCTACTAAAACTTGACAACATGACAGGTTTTAAAAAGGTTATCTGTCAGCAAATACACGATGTTACCAAATACTTCTCTCACAGTGCTTCCCAAATGCACACAGACTCACAGTGTGATTCTAGACAAGCAACACTATCCCTAGCAGCTTACAAAAACTCATTCACTACTGTGCAAGGGGTAAAGAGACTACACACAATCTACATATTAAAGTACAGCACATTAGTGTCAAAGCATGACTTATTTTATCAATGCATAAGCAAAGACTGGCTTCTAATGCTACTAAAACTTGACTACATGACAGGTTTTAAAACAGTTATCTGTCAGCAAATACGCAATGTTACCAAATGCTTCTCTCACAGTGGTTCCCAAATGCACACAGACTCACAGTGTGATTCTAGACAACAACCACTATACCTACGAGTTTACCAAAAATCATTCACTACTGCGGAAGTGGTAAGGGAACTGCACACAATCTACATATTTCAGGACTGAACTTTTGTGTCAAAGCCTAACTCATTTAATCAACGCATAAGCAAAGACTGGCTTCTAATGCTACTAAAACTTGACAACATGACAGGTTTTAAAAAGGTTATCTGTCAGCAAATACACGATGTTACCAAATACTTCTCTCACAGTGCTTCCCAAATGCACACAGACTCACAGTGTGATTCTAGACAAGCAACACTATCCCTAGCAGCTTACAAAAACTCATTCACTACTGTGCAAGGGGTAAGGAGACTACACACAATCTACATATTAAAGTACAGCACATTAGTGTCAAAGCATGACTTATTTTATCAATGCATAAGCAAAGACTGGCTTCTAATGCTACTAAAACTTGACTACATGACAGGTTTTAAAACAGTTATCTGTCAGCAAATACACAATGTTACCAAATGCTTCTCTCACAGTGGTTCCCAAATGCACACATACTCACTGTGTGATTCTAGACAAACAACACTATCCCTTGCACTATACCAAAACACATTTCTTCTTCTAGAAGGAGTACTACATTTTAGTATAGAAACATAACTTATTTCACAAATTCATAAACAATGACTGGTTTCTAATTCTACCAAAATATAAAAACAGCACAGTTATCTGTCTGCAAACACATGAAAAACACAAATGCTTATCACAGAATGGTTTCTACATGCACACACACTGTCAATAAGATTGTAGAGAAAAAAAGTACTCCCTACACTTTAGCAGGAGAAATACATTAGTCTGATTAAAATCAAAATAGTCTATATACATCCCCTCACAATTAAATAACTCACCTTTCAAGATGTTTTGTAGATTAAGAAGTATATCAGTCACACACCAGATATCAGTCACACACCAGATTTTCTTTTACAGAATCTCTGCACTGTGCACCTCTCAGCAAAAACAAAGAATGGCAAAGTTTCCCTTTCATTTTCCACACATATACATGTAAACATCAAATCACAATCCTTCACACATAAATTCAAAAGCAAACACACATTTCTATTGGTTAAACATTTCAACCCTTTCCAAATTAAATACATTTCAACCCTTCCCCCAATCTGCCTTCTGCCTGTTACCATAGAAACAGGTGATGGAACACTGCACTGAGCACACAGGTCACAAGTTCAGCACACAATGTTGCTAAACAAGACAGCAAGTGTGCTTGACTTTTCAACATATCAGCTTATCATATATAATGTTCCTTACAATCAGTTTTTGTTAACCAATAAGAATCATGCCTTTAAAAAACAGAAATATACACCCTACCTTTCAGTGTAGGAAGTTGTCATACAACCAATGATTTCTTGTCTTTTTTCAGAAAAATGTCCTTGGATCCGCGCACCCAACGCAAGAGGATCCGTGCACCAAATGCGATAGGATGCGCGCACCCTGCGCACATTTCGCCATTTTTTTTATTTTTAAAAAGGGGTGCCCAGGGGGTCCTTCTGGGACCCCCTAAGCACCTCTAGAGGGTCAGAGTATTTCCACTCTGCCCCCATTACATGTTTTACACACTTATTCCCCCTGCTTCATCAGCCTCGCTTCTACCGAGGCAGAAAATGGCCGCCAACAGTTCCTAGTTTCGAATGTAGACAGACACTCGACAGCCAAGTAGCATTCAGCACGTGATCGGGAGGGTGCGCGCTCGATTCGGGGAGGGTGCGCTTATGCAAAAGGCACGAGTCTGAACTGAGGACTACCTCTTTGCCAAATTTTATGTCATTCCGTTCAGCGGTTCGGGCTGTAGCTGCGACAACAGATCCTATGGGAAATTGCATGGGGAAAACGTGTTTTGGGGCCCCCCCTTTTTTCTCGGCCCCCGCTTTACAAATCTCCATGAAACTTTCAGGGTAGGAGCAGAGCAGAGCTGGCCAAAAGTTTGGAAAATTTTGCGAGGATTCATCAACCAGCACCAGACTTATTGGCAATAGAATGTTGCGGATTTCCTATGGAAAATAGGTCCTAACTATAACTATCTACTGGCGACCGCCAGTAGATAATATATATATATTACCTACTGGCAGTCGCCAGTAGGTAGTTATAGTTAGGACCTTTTTTCCATAGGAAATCCGCAACATTCTATTTGGAATAACGTTGGCGTCGAATGATCAATCTTCGCGACATTTTCCAAACTTTTGGCCAGCTCCGGTCCACTCCTATCCTGAAAATTTCACGGTGATTCGTTAAGCGGGGGCCGAGAAAAAAGGGGGGTCCCAAAATGCGTTTTCCCCATGCATTTTCCCATAGGACCTGTTGACAAAGCTACAGCCCGAAGTGCTGAACGGAATTACACCAAATTTGGCAAAGAGGTAGTCCTCAGTTCAGACTCATGCCTTTTGCTTAAATGGTGTAAATCCGTCCGGTGTGTTCTAAGGTGATTTTACCATGTGAAAAAGCCTTCTGCTGTGATATCATGAATCATGTTTGAGAGAAAACTATTTTCTCATGCTTTTCCCACAAAGGTTTGGAAGGTGATCTATAAGCTAAACTGAGAGCATATTTTCTGTAAATTCACATTATCTTTCTCAGTCATGTGAGAATGAAGTCTGACATTCTCAGTAAAACATGTACATCCAATAAGGGCAGAGACTGTCAGTTGATTCCTTTGTGTTCTACTGCAGCTGCCCAGAGTGTTCTAAAGAACAACTAGAGCGCTAACAGTCCTACTTATGACAAAAGTATGGCACACCTGAAGCCATCTAGAATGGAATAAAGTGGTAACACTTAAGACATTTAATTTACAAAGGAACAACATGAGGGGGTTCATTTTGCCATAGAAATTATGATTAGTGCTGCAGAAAGAAAAATTAGGGCACATTTTGACTTCTCAAATCCTCTTCTATTTCATAAAAAAATTCTGACATGCAGACTGAAACATGCACTTTGAATATCAGCAGCAGACTTCCCTGGTGAGCAGTAGCTTTACTACAGTGATCTAATGAGCAACTAGAGTGCTAACATTCAGAATTTATGGCAAATGTGTGACACATCTGAATGCCTTCTTGATGGAACCAAAGTAAAAAACTGAAAGTATTTCCTACTGAGGAGACTGCAGTAAATTAGGAAACTTCATAACAAATAAATCTCCCAAGATGGCCACCAGAGACAAAAGAGCCCAGATGTAGCCCAAGTATAGCCGAATGACAGAATGCCCCAGAGTGTTCTAACGAACAACTAGAGCGCTAACAGTTTTACTTATGACAAAAGTATGGCACACCTGAAGCCATCTTGATTGGAATAAAGTGGTAACACTTAAAACATTTAATTTACAAAGGAACAAAATGAGGGGGTTCATTTTGCCATAGAAATTATGATTAGTTCTGCAGAAAGAAAGATTAGGGCACATTTTGACTTCTCAAATCCTCTTCTATTTCATAAACAAATTCTGACATGCAGACTGAAACATGCACTTTGAATACCAGCAGCAGACTTCCCTGGTGAGCAGTAGTTTTACTACAGTGATCTAATGAGAAACTAGAGTGCTAACATTCAGAATTTATGGCAAATGTGTGACATATCTGAATACCTTCTTGATGGAATCAAAGTAAAAAACTGAAAGCATTTCCTACTGAGGAGACTGCAGTAAATGAGAAAATTAGGAAACTTCATAACAAATAAATCTCCCAAGATGGCCACCAGAGACAAAAGAGCCCAAATGCAGCACAAATATCACCCAGATGTAGCCCACATGTAGCCCAATGACAGAAGTGTGCAAAACACTTATTTTTTGTGTATTTGCAGTTTTATATAGTGCAGACTTGTCAGGTATTGGAGTGACATGAGCATTGGTTACATCACACAAGATCAAATTCATTTTGGTTGTAGACATGGGGAGATTAAGTGATTTGAACAGAATCACAGAATGTTGAGCTGAAGCAGAAACTCCAACCTGGTTCCCCAGTTGCAAAGTCTGCAGCTCTGGAAGTAACACCACATCCTCTCCCCTAGGTGCAACATTTAATCAAGTGGTCAACTGGATAAAAAAACATAAAGATTACAAATAGTTTAAAAGTTCTTTGTCGCTATTTGAAAACTCAGAAAATATGTCCTCATTTTAGTTTTTTAGAGCACTAACCATAAATTTGATGCAAGTAAGACCCTCTCATATATGTAATTTCTAAAGGGAATACTCTAGGTATTACAGTTTTGATTACATCAAGATGACGTCAGGCGTTCCACACTTTTGTAATAAATATAGAATGTTAGCAATCTAGTTGTTCATTGGGATACTGTTGAGAGGCAAAGGCCAGGGGCATGGACTCTGAAAATTGAAGGCAGGTAGGAGAGTGCAGAGGCAACAATTTGACCACACTGGGCAGGCAGGAAGGGCAGTGGCAGCACAACAGACTATGGAGGGCAGTTGAAAGGGGGGCAGGGGCAACAAACCAACAATACAGGACTGGCAAGAGAGGCTGTGGTAATATAATAGACCATTGTGGGCAGAAGGAAGAGGCAGTGGTAGTACAACCATACATGCCAACAGACCCGTTTCAGCCAGGAAAAGCCAATGTTTTTAATCTCAAATGGGCTTTATTTGATCTGTCTCCTGTCTACAATCTCCTCTTTTTCAATGTAACTCAAAGGGGAAAATCAATACCCCAGTTTTTTTTCAAAATCTCCCTCTTACCAAGTTCAAAATGTTCGCAAGTATGGTACATTGGATCATGGTAGGCAGGAGGAATTGGGGTAGGGACATGGACTCGGATAACAGAGGACAGGAGGGACATGGAGAGGTGCACCAAACTGACCCTACAGGGCAGGTATCAGGGTTTGCAGCAGCACAATACACCACACAGCGCATGCGGGACGGGAGTGCAGCACAACAATCCATAGAAGGCAATAGGGAGGGGACAGGACCATGCACATGGACAACAGAGAACAGAGGGGAAAGAGGCAATGGTAGCTAGCTGACCATAATGGACAGACAGGAGAGAAAGCTGCAGCATAACAGACCATAAAGGACAGGAGAGACGGATCAGAGGCATTACAATGGAACAGACAAGCCAGAAGGGAGGGAATAGGGGTCTGCACATGGAAACAGAGGGCTGGGGGCAAGGGGGCAGGGCAGGAGCAGCAAGATGACCATGGAGGTCAGGCAGGATGGGCACTAGAAACAAGACACACCATGGAGAGCAACAATGAGACTATGGTGGCATACACACAGACCATGGAGGGAAGGTGGGAGGGGGTCAGGGGCAGCTAGCTGACCACACAGGAAAGGTGGGAGGGGCCATGGCAGCACAGAAGACCATGCATGGCAAGCGGGAGGGTTAGTGGCAGTACAATGGCTATGATGGGCAAGAAGGAGGGTGCAGGGGCATGCACAAAGGACCATGGAGGATAGAAGGGAGGGTCAGGACCTGGGCACAGACAAGAGAGTTCAGGGGAAGGGGCCTCACAACAGACCGTGCGGGGCAGGCAGGAGGAGCAGTTACAGCACAACAGACCAGGGAGGGCAGAAGGGTGTGGCAGTAAAATGGACCATGGAGGACAGGAGGAAGGGGATAGGGGCATGGCATGTGGACAGGCAGGGTGGAGGTGGCAGGGACATGTTACAGTCATCTGACAATGCTAGGCAGGTGGGAGGGGAGTGGCAGCTCAACAGAACACTCAGAGTAGATAGGAGTGGCAGGTCCATGGAACATGGTGGGCAAAACGGATGTAACAGGGGCATGCACAAAGACATCGGAGGGAAGAGGTAAAGAGAATAGGGGCAGCAAGCTAAGCACAGAGGCTAAGCAGGAGGTCAATGATGGGCCATAGAATTGATTGGGCAATGGAGGGCAGGAGGAGTGGACTGGTACATCATGCTAAATGGAGGGCAGTGGCAGCACATCAGACCATGCATGGCAGGAGGGAGGAGGCTAGTCCATGGATTCAGACAACAGAGGATAGGGAGGAGGTAGATGGGGCAGCAAGCTAACTGTTCAGAGAAGGTAGGTATTAGGAACTTTAATGTTTTTAAAATGTGTGTCTGTGCGAACTACTTAAAATATGAACAAGTATGCAGCATAATCTCACTTTTATTCAGGAAGAAGAGGACGTTTGTGACTGTGACTCCGGGCTCACTTGGCAGAAACACCCCCTGACCCTCCACCCCCCATCGCAAAATGTAATGCCCATGAAAAGGGTAGGTGGACGCAGTGTTATATAGAACATAGTCCTGAGAGCACGATTGAAAATGAAAACTAGATATAGTATATGGTATAAACTATGCACCAAAAAGTGTGATATAAGATGAACCGGGGCGTGAAATATAATATGCAATACATTGTGCGCAATGACAGATTCATTGGAGAGCGCGAGATAGCACAGGCACTAGCGCGTGCTATGCGATATGCGCCTTGGAGTGTAATATGCACAGGGCAGTGTTGTGTAACCTAACTAGTCTCTAAAGTTGTAATATAAAATATGTGCTGGGGAGTGTAACGTTGCATATGCACTGTGACAAAGATAGGGATCCCAGATTGTAATATGTATGGCATAGCGCTGTGCGTTATAACATAGGCATCGAGGAAGGCACGTTAGATGGGGCAATATAACCCGTGCAAACGCAAATGTGGCATGACATATTCACGGGGTGGAGTTACAGTGCACATGGACTAGAGAGTGTCATAGCATACGCACTAGCTGGTGGAATACAACACAGAGGTGTGAGGCACTCGGCGGGCACTGGTGGGTGTAACACAGCATTGGGCTCAGCCAGGAGCACGCTGTGACTCTCAAGTGAGGTCCGTCTCCTTTCCAGAGAGTAAAATAAAAAGTATTACACATCCGGCGGTGGATGTGTGTTTTATTAACCGTGAGGGGGGTTTCTTGCATAGTTTGGTCGAATTGTTGTCGAATCCCCTTTGAATGGCTTGGTGTGCGTGTATATTAAATGTGCCCGTCAATAGCTACCCATGTTTGTATAAATAAACGACAAGGGTGTCTACTTGGAGAGTATCCACCGGCGGGGGCGCCGGGATTAGGCACGGTAGGGCGTCAGACACGTCAGAGCTTCACTAGCGGTGTAAATACATTCCATGTGGATTCATTCTATGCATAGTCGCCTTTTAATGAATATCACGCAAATCGTCATGGTGATAGGTACATACGGTTTGTCCAGCATGTCCTAGGTGTTTCTATAAATATATATATTTTTTAAATAATAAAAAACAAAGGCCAGCCCCGGGGGATGGGGTCCCCGGGGCCATAAGTGGCCTGAGGAGGGGGGCAACGCAGCTCCCGATTAAGGCCTTGGGAAGGCCAAATTAATTTTTTTCAACAACAAAAAAATAGGGTGCAGGCCCTGGGGGATGGGGATGGGGATGGGGTCCCCAGGGCCAGTAAATTAGAAAAAGAAGGGGGGCCACACAGCCTTAAAAAAATAAAAAAAATAAAAGACCGGCATCACGCTGGAGGCCACGCCCCCTCCTTGCAGCACTCTGCAAACGCACCCCCTGGCCAGTTGTAAGGTGGGAAATTAATTCCCCTTCAATACTGAGGGTCCCTGAGGGCCAACTAGCCCAACAGGTATCTCCAGTATGCGCCAGGGAGCTGCGTTGCAGACAAGTGTTCTGAGGCCACGCCCCTTTTTACACCTCTATGCAACGCAGCTCTGTGGCGCTTACTGGAGGTTCCTAGTGGGCTAGTTTGACCCTAGGGACCCTTAGGATTCAAGGGGACTTAATCTCTCAACTTAGAACAGCCACAGGGCGCGTTTACACAGTGGTGAAGGGAGGGGATGGGGCCTGAGGTGACATGTGCAAACACGCCCTGTGACGCGTTTTAAGTTGGGGAAATAATTCCCTTTCAATCCTGAGGGACCCTGGGGGCCAACTAGCCCACCAGGTGCTTCCAGTAAGCGCCACTGCTCTGCATTGCAGAGAGGTGGTGCAGGCCGTGCCCCTTTTTACACCTCTCTGCAATGGCGCTTACTGGACGTACCTAGTGGGCTATTTTGCCCCTAGGGATCCTCAGGATTCAAGGGGACTTAATCTCCCAACTTAAAAAACGGCCACAGGGCGTGTTTACACAGTGGGGAAGGGAGGAGACGGGGCCTGAGGTGACGTGTGCAAACACGCCCTATGGCGCGTTTTAAGTTGGGGAAATAATTCCCCTTCAATCCTGAGGACCCCTGGGGGCTAACTAGCCCAGCAGGTGCTTCCAGTATGCGCCACTGAGCTGCGTTGCAGAGAGGTGGTCCAGGCCGTGCCACTTTTTACACCTCTCTGCAACTCAGCTCTGTGGCGCTTACTGGAGGTACCTAGTGGGCTAGTTGGACCCTAGGGACCCTCAGGATTCAAATGAACTTAATCTCCCAACTAAAAACAGCCACAGGGCGTGTTTACACAGTGGTGAAGGGAGGGGACGGGGCCTGAGTTAACGTGTGCAAACAAGCCCTGTGGCGCATTTTAAGTTGGGGAAATAATTCCCCTTCAATCCTGAGGGACCCTGGGGGCCAACTAGCCCACCAGGTGCTTCCAGTAAGCACCACTGCGCTGCAGAGAGGTGGTCTAGGCCGTGCCCCTTTTTACATCTCTCTGCAACACAGCTCTGTGGTGCTTACTGGAGGTACCTAGTGGTCTAGTTGGACCCTAGGGACCCTCAGGATTTAAGGGGACTTAATCTCCCAACTTAAAACGTCCACAGGGCGTGTTTACACAGTAGGGAAGTGAGGGGACGGGGCCTGAGGTGACGTGTGCAAACACGCCCTGTGGCGCGTTTTAAGAGGTAGTTTTAATCCCCTGCCCTATTATATACTAGGGGCTTACAGAGGAGGTCATGCTGATCACAGGGGGACCCCAACGCATAGTGTTCCCTAGTGTATGTAGGTGTTTTCACTGTATTCTGAGTGACTTTTAACATAGCACTGTCTCTAGGACTGGTTAGTCAGACTCAGTTACCACCAGTATCCGTCTGAGAAAGTTGAGGGTGCAGGATGATTTTGCAACAAGGCTTCGTTCTGCTCTTCTGTTTGTTCTTTCTGCACGTTATCCTTCTTCCTGCACTTTTCTTCGTCTTTGAGGACTTCTGTTGCTTCTGTTGCTTCTTTCTGCATTTCTTTTTTTTCTTTCTGTGTGTTTTTCTTTCTTTCTTCACAAGTCCTATCTCTGTAGGCATAGTTAGAAATTAGCATTTAAAAAACCTTTGAAATTCACTGAAAAAACATAGGTTTCAGGCACGTTATAGTTAGAAATTAGCATTTAAAAAACCTCAGAAATTCACTGAAAAAACCATAGGTTTCAGGGGCGTTATAGTTAGCTGGACTTTTCAATCGTACAAAACCATTGAAATTCCCCCGTTATAGTTAGTTCAGCTAACTATAACTCGCGCGCCCGCAATGCACTGCTGATGACGTCACATATTACATCACTCATGACATGGTCAGTAACATCACTCATGACATCACTGATGACATCTCAAATGACATCACTGATGACATCATCCTTGTGATAGAGTGGCAGACCTCCTCTCCCCCTAATATAACCTTTGATACACACATTCAAAAATAGAAACTAAAATTTTCAAAACAATGGACATACCAATATCAGTTACAACAACCTATTCAGTAATTCTAAGATCCACATACACATCCACTCATTCACCAACAGTCCTATACAGTCACTCATACATGTAATCACTCATCATATGTACTCATTCACCTATACATCCTGTTACACAACGCCACTCGTCCATAGAGTTACTCACACACATAGTCACTCATGCTAATAAAGAATCAAACATCCATTTACTTGCATATACAGTTATACACACACCACCACACTTACTTCTACAGAAACTTACACATACCTAGTCTTTTAAACAATCACTTATAGAAGCACATACTTATTCATACAGGAACTCTTTCAATCACTCACTCTCACATATACTCACTTATATACACCAATAGTCACATATACTGGTTTAAAACATGTGTAGTTACTCATAAAGACACTATTGAGACATTCATTCACTCACTAACACACCCATGCACACACTCATCCACCCATACAGTCCTGCACACATGCTGTCTTCAACACATACAAACATTGAGTCACTCATTCATGCACCTATGCACTACGTAATACCCCCCCACTGAACCATACAGACACTCAGACACTCATACTGATACTCAAAAAACCAACTAATAACCTATATAGACACTCATGTAGCTACTCACCAACCCATGCAGCCACTTATACACAAAGTGAGAGACTGATACAGATATTTACATATTTAAACATTACTCACTAAGCCATGTATTCACTAAGATACACTTAATAAGTCAGTTATACAATCAATTTTTCAAAAACAAATCATCCATTTAAACACTTATATGCCCATTTATTCTTCCATCGACCTTGAGATATACATATATAAAACAAATGTAATGTTCAGAAAAACACACATTCACTGGATGATGTCATCAGTGATGTCATCAGTGATGTCATTTGAGATGTCATGAGTGATGTCATGAGTGATGTCACTGACCATGTCATGAGTGATGTAATATATGACGTCATCAGCAATGTATTGCGGGCGCGCGAGTTATAGTTAGGTGAACTAACTATAACGGAGGAATTTCAATGGTTTTGTACGAGTGAAAAGTCCAGCTAACTATAACGCCCCTGAAACCTATGGTTTTTTCAGTGAATGTATATATATATATATATATATATATATGTGAGAAGTTGGCCTGGCATATGCTGGTCACTAGTTATAGTGGCCACCTTGCACCAGTCCAATTCGACTCTTATGGTAGATAGGTTTAAGACAACCTTTTAAAGAAAGCTATCCTAGTGGTAGCTGTGGAGAGCAGCCTTCAGGCTAAGTCTCAGAGGAATGTAAAGCAGCTTGTTTTACCTTAAAATCTATTGAATTACCAAATGAAAGGACACCACACAGGTATATATATCAAATATATATGTATTTATTTTTAGACACACTCTACTAATCTCTTTATGAGATTAGAAGTCAGGAACACATTCAAATATCAACGTTTCACAATAAGTTAAGCACGAATATGGCTGGGGTCCGAGGGGCGTACCAGACCATATACTGAAAAAGAGGTTTAGGAAAGTCGACTTGCAAGGGGACAAGGCCTAGGGCCTGTAGAATCGCTGGGGCTTCACTAATCCACCCAAGGCAGGTAAGTAAAAGACCCACGGGAGACGCGTGCAGTGTGAGAACACAGCGGGTTCCCTATTGAGCAAGTCGCGGTTGGATTTTTTAAGTTTTAGGGTACTTCGAGGAAGTCTACAAGCAAGCCACTTACAAGGTAAGTAATTCGAGGGCCAACACACACTAGGGCACCGGAGTGCACGGGTTACCTCACCCAGGGAAGTCGGTGCATAGGTGTCTTTTGGTGTCGGGTCGCATCGCTGTTTTCTATGGAAGCCAAAGAAGATTTGCTGCTTGCGAAGACTGAAGAAGTGTCCGGTGGAATCCAAGGCTGGATTCAAGATGAAGATGACCTGAAAGCAGAAGGGTCAGTCTTCAAAGTCACTTGCCAGTGACCAGGGGCCAGGAAGATGGATGCCCACGGAAGTTGGGTGATTTCAGGTGATCAAGGGTATTTTGACTCTTCCACCACGAGGACCAGGAGGCGTCGACGACAACCAGGAGTTGGATTCAGAGTGTCCCACAAAGTCTGCAGCTTACTGATGTGTCAACAACCGGATTGGAGCCAACAAGCCTTGGCAACAGCAAGTCTCGTGGAATTCAAGAAAAGTCAGCGGTGCAGACCAGCAAGGTCTGAGGGACTCACCCAGCGAGGGTAAGTCAGGGCAGGCCGGGAACAACTAGGGGAGCCCTTTGGTTTGATGAAGAAGTCTTCAGGGGACCCACAAGCCAGCCGGCAAGGGATCGCAAAGACGCCTCGTGAGGATTCACTTCACAGCGTGGGTGGCAAAATACATGCTTCAGCCCCTGATAGGCCTGTAAAGTGCCTATGCCCTTGGTACCTAAGGTACCACATACTATGGGCTCATAACCCACCATAGTATCCAATCACTAGTGCATCTAATATGCACTCCAAGTTGTTTAGAGAGAACAGAGAGACTGGGGCCCTGATTAGCAGGGACCCAGCCAGACTATAGCCAGAAACCAGTGTTAACATCAGAAAAAAAGTGGGGGCAACATAAGTGCAGATCCTACTCTCCTACACAACCCCCCCCCCCAAATACAGGGACACTAAACTAACCTTGACCAGTTGAGTATTCGTGTTCTAAGTAGAAATACCTTGAGAGTCCATCTGCATTGGCATGTTGGGTCCCAGGTCCATGTTCCACTGTATAGTCCATCCCCTGTAGGGATATGGACCACTTTGCAGTTTAGGATTTTCACCTTTCATCTGTTTGATCCATAGGAGAGGCTTGTGGTCAGTCTGAACTATGAAGTGAGTGCCAAACAAGTATGGCCTCAGCGTCTTCAGGACCCACACCACAGCAAAGGCCTCCCTCTCTATAGCTGACCAACGTTTCTCTCTAGGGGTCAGCTTTCTGCTCATAAAAGCTACTGGCTGGTCTTGACCTTCATCATTCAGTTGAGACAGTACAGCTCCCACACCCAGCTCAGAAGCATATGTTTGGACAATGAACTTTTTTGTGTAGTCTGGACTCTGTAAGATGGGGGCAGTGCACATGGCCTGCTTCAGGTCATCAAATGCCTTTTGACAGCTAGCTGTCCACTGAACCTTCTTTGGCATTTTCTTAGAGGTAAGATCATTTAAGGGGGTCACTATAGATCCATATCCCTTAACTTAACAAACCTCCTATAGTACCCAGTCAGGCCTAAAAAGGCTCTCACCTGTGCTACCCATTCCATGATGGTTTGGATTTTGCTCTGCAAAGGTTGAACCTGGCCTCCACCTACAAGATGGCCCAGGTACACAACCTGACTCTGCCCTATCTTGCACTTAGTGGCCTTGATAGTGAGGCCTGCTTTTTGCAGGGCCTCCAAAACATTTCTGAGGTGGACCAGGTGATCCTGCCAGGTGGAACTAAAGACAGCAATATCATCTAGATAAGCTGAGCAATAAGTTTCCATACCTGTGAGAACTTTTTTCACCAACCTCTGAAAAGTGGCAGATGCATTTTTGAAACCAAAGGGCATCCCCACAAAGTGATAGTGCCCACCAGGGGTTGAAAATGCTGTGTTGGCCTTGGCATCATCAGCTAACTTGATTTGCCAGTAGCCAGCTGTTAGGTCAAATGTACTCAGATATTTGGCTGAGGCCAAAGTATCAATGAGCTCATCTGCCCTGGGAATTGGATAGGCGTCAGTCCTGGTGACTGCATTGTGGCCTCTGTAGTCTACACAAAACCTAATTTCTTTCTTACCACCATGGGTATGAGGTTTAGGCACAAGGACTACTGGACTAGCCCAAGGGCTATCTGAAGGCTCAATCACTCCTAGTTCCAACATTTTCTGGACTTCAGTCCTGATACAGTCCCTGACATGGTCAGGTTGCCTGTAGATTTTACTCTTGACAGGCAGACTGTCTCCAGTGTCCACCTCATGGGTGCACCAGGAAGTCTGACTAGGGGTCAGGCTAAACATATGTCTGAACTGCTGCTGAACTTGTCTGCATTCAGTTTGCTGATTGTCAGTGAGGCTGCTTGCCAAAGCAACACCATCTACTGACCCATCATCAGGTTTCTGTGAGAGCAGGTCAGGGAGAGGGTCACTCTCCTCCCCCTGTTCCTTATCAGTTGCCATGAGCAAGCCCATGTCAGCCCTGTCAACATATGGTTTCAATCTGTTGACATGGAGCACCCTAAGGGGGCTCCTGGGAGTTCCAAGATCCACCAAGTAGGTGACCTCTCCCTTTTTCTCAACAATTGTATGGGGGCCACTCCATTTGTCTGGGAGAGCTGCTGGGGCCACAGGCTCCAACACCCACACTTTCTGTCCTGGCTGGTATACAGGCAGCACAGCCTTTTGGTCATGCCAAGCTTTTTGCAGTTCTTGGCTTGCCTCCAGGTGTTTGGTTGCCTTCTTCATGTATTCAGCCATCCTGGAGCGGAGACCAAGTACATAGTTCATCACATCCTGTTTGGGAGGTTTGAGAGGTAAAACCCAGACCTCCTTCACCAAACATAATGGACCTCTGACAGGGTGCCCAAACAGAAGTTCAAAAGGGCTGTAGCCAACCCCCTTCTGTTGGACCTCCCTGTATGCAAACAGAAGGCAGGGAAGTAAAAGGTCCCATTTACGCCTAAGCTTTTCTGGGAGGCCTTTAATCATTCCCTTTAGGGTTTTGTTGAACCTTTCAACTAACCCATTGCATTGTGGGTGATAGGGAGTAGTGAATTTATAATTGACACCACACTCCTTCCACATTGCTTTTAGATACCCTGACATGAAGTTTGTACGTCTGTCAGATATAACCTCGTTAGGGAAACCCACTCTGGAGAAAACTCCAATGAGGGCTCTTGCCACCACAGGGGCTGTGGTGGTCCTGAGGGGAATTGCTTCTGGGTACCTGGTGGCATGATTCACTACCACCAGGATAAACCTGTTCCCAGATGCTGTTAGAGGGTTAAGGGGACCAACAATGTCAATCCCTACCCTTTCAAAGGGTACCCCCACCACAGGTAGTGGTATCAGGGGGGCCTTTGTTATGCCACCTGACTTGCCACTGGCTTGGCAAGTGACACAGGAGTGACAAAACTCCTTTGTGTCCTCTGACATGTGTGGCCAATGAAAATGTGGAACAAGCCTGTCCCAGGTCTTGTTTAGGCCCAAGTGTCCTGCCAAAGAGATATCATGTGCTACGGTCAAGAGGAACCCCCTAACCTTCTGAGGTATTACTAACCTCCTGGTGGCTCCAGGGGTAGGATCTCTAGCCTCAGAATATAGGAGTCCCTCATCCCAATAAACTTTATGGGACCCACTAGCACTCCCAGTAGCCTCAGCAGCAGCCTGCTTTCTGAGGGGTTCAAGAGAGGGGCAGTACTGTTGCTCCATACTCAGATCTTCCCTGGAAGGTCCCTTGCCCCCAAGAACTCAACCTGATCAGACTCAAGTCCCTCTGGGGCAGTTCCTTCTTCAGGATCTGCTTCTCCTCCCTCAGGAGGGGAATCTGATATCTGAGACAGAGGGGTAGGCACTGCCTTAACCCTACTGCTTGGGTAGCATCTGGTCCATAGTTTCAGGATCCAGAGCTGGTTCAGCTTTATGCATTTTGGTCTGTGACCTGGTCACTGCAAATACCTCTGCAGGTATGCCCAACAGCTCAGCATGAGTCCATAACTCTACTTAAGACCAGGCTGAAGTCTCCAGATGATTGCCCAATAGACATTCGACAGGGAGGTCTGCACTGACTACTACCTTCTTGAGGCCAGTTACCCCTCCCCAGGAGAAATTCACAACTGCCAAACTATGGTTGGCCATGACATTGCTTGCATTGGTAACCTGGTACATTTCACCCAGGATGATCTGCTCAGGGTCCACCAGATCCTCTGCAACCATGGTGACACTAGCACCTGTGTCCCTGTATGCCAAAGCCTGTTTGTCATTTATTACAGGCTGCTGTTTGCATTTGCCCAGATTACTGGGGCTCACTAGGAAGGATATATCAATGTCTCCCTCACAAACCTGCAATGCCTGAGTGGGTACTCTGACTGGGCCAGAGTCCACTTCAGAACCCAGGGTCAACCCAACTACACCCTTATTCTGATTACCACCTCCACTAGTAGCTGCACTAGGTGGAACAGTTGCCTTAGGGGCAGGAGTGGTGGTGGTTTGGTCTTTGGACTTGGTACAATCAGAAGTCCAGTGCCCTTTCTGTTTACAGAATTTGCACCAGGGCTTCTTTTGGCCTTTTCCCTTTGTAGACTGTGAATCCCCACCAGATGCATTTTGTTTGGGCCCTTGTGAAGACTTCTGGTCTTTTGACTTATCCACACCTTTCTCAGGGCCTTTAGGATCTTGCTTCTTGGTGTCACCCCCTTGGTTCTGGGTTTTCTGCTTCACCCTGGTTCTGACCCATTTGTCTGCCTTCTTTCCCAATTCTTGGGGAGAGGTCAGATCAGAGTCCACCAGGTACTGATGCAACAACTGGTTTTGGCAATTATTAAGGATCTGTTCTCTCATTATAAGATTATACAATCCCTTAAAATCAGTAACTCTACTACCAACAGCCAACCCTCCAGAGCCTTGGTTGCACAATCAACAAAGTCAGTCCAGTCCTGAGTCTGTGCTTTCTGGGTATCTCTGAACTTCAACCTGTACTGTTCAGTGATTAAGCCAAACCCATCTATCAGTGCACTCTTCAGGACTTCATAATCATCAACATTCTCTTCTCTAACAGTGGGGAGCTTGTCTCTTCCTTTATCAGATATGGAGAGCCACAAGATTGCTGCCCACTGTTTCTGGGGGACCTGTTGTACTTTACAGACCCTCTCCATAGCAGTTATCCACTTGTGAATATCATCCCCACTCTGGTAGGGAGGAACAACCTTGGACAGGTTCCTATGGTCTGGAATGTAATCTCTGCCTCTAGGGACACTGTTGCTGCCACCAGGGGGTTCTAAACCCTCTTTTCTAGAAGCTCTCTGGAGCTCAAAGGCTTCTCTATCTAAGGCGAATTGCTTGGTTCTGAGGGCAAGTCTTGCTTCCTCATACTGGAGCATCTTGTACCTACTTTCAGAGGAGGTCTCTCTACTATTAGAGTATGAGTTCCTCTGATGGACAGATTCTCTGTCAGAGTGATATGAGTGGTTAGATTCCCTTGAAGGGGACCTAGGCCTCTCTTCACCTCTGTCAGCTCTCTTAGGGAGAATTCCCCTGTCCTTTTCAGACCCTTGTGGGTCTGGCCCTTCAATCACAGACTCCAGGTCATCTTGATTTTCATCATCTGACCCAGATACTATGGCTGACCCACCCCCTGATCCAGCTCCACTAGCTCCTAGAGCTTGTCTAAGATCATCTGCTGTTAGCAAATTTATCAGGTGTTGTGTGGAGGGACTCTATCCTAACCCCAGGTGTCTTGCGACACACATGGCCTTCAAGTTAAAGAAGGTCATGTCCTTATACTGAGGTTGGGTGGACCCACTGGCTCCATCCCTTGAGGACATTCTAGTGCTGTGCAGTGTTGTACTACCTACACTAGTTTGCGGCCTACTGATACTAGCTTGAGCTGTAGCAAGGGTGTGCTATCCCTTCACAAACAGCTCAGTAGACCTTATTGATACTAAGCTTGACTTTTATATGTACCTTGAGTACCTTTAGTGGTTTTCAGTTAGTAATTCAAATAGAGATTTTCTGGTAAAACAATGGCAAGCTGGAATCCCACACGCTGCCCACCAGTGTGAGAAGTTGGCCTGGCATATGCTGGTCACTAGTTATAGTGGCCACCTTGCACCAGTCCAATTCGACTCTTATGGTAGATAGGTTTAAGACAACCTTTTAAAGAAAGCTATCCTAGTGGTAGCTGTGGAGAGCAGCCTTCAGGCTAAGTCTCAGAGGAATGTAAAGCAGCTTGTTTTACCTTATAATCTCTTGAATTACCAAATGAAAGGACACCACACAGGTATATATATCAAATATATATGTATTTATTTTTAGACACACTCTACTAATCTCTTTAGGAGATTAGAAGTCAGGAACACATTCAAATATCAACGTTTCACAATAAGTTAAGCACAAATATGGCTGGGGCCCTAGGGGCGTACCAGACCATATACTAAAAAAGAGGTTTAGGAAAGTCGACCTGCAAGGGGACAAGGCCTAGGGCCTGTAGAATCGCTGGGACTTCACTAATCCACCCAAGGCAGGTAAGTAAAAGACCCACGGGAGACGCGTGCAGTGTGAGAACACAGCAGCGGGTTCCCTATTGACTACAATGGAGCAAGTCGCGGTTGGATTTTTAAAGTTTTAGGGTACTTCGAGGAAGTCTACAAGCAAGCCACTTACAAGGTAATTAATTCGAGGGCCAACACACACTAGGGCATCGGAGTGCACGAGTTACCTCACCCAGGGAAGCGGGGTGCATAGGTGTCTTTTGGTGTCGGGTCTCGTCGCTGTTTTCTATGGAAGCCAAAGAAGATTTGCTGCTTGCGAAGACTGAAGAAGTGTCCGGTGGAATCCAAGGCTGGATTCAAGATGAAGATGACCTGAAAGCAGAAGGGACAGTGTTCACAGTCACTTGCCAGTGACCCGGGGCCAGGAAGATGGATGCCCACGGAAGTCGGGTGATTTCAGGTGATCAAGGGTATTTTGACTCTTCCACCACGAGGACCAGGAGGTGTTGATGATGACCAGGAGCTGGATTCGGAGTGTCCCACAAAGTCTGCAGCTTACTGAGGTGTCGGCAACTGGATTGGAGCCAACAAGCCTTGGCAACAGCAAGTCTCATGGAATTCAAGAAAAGTTAGCGGTGCAGACCAGACAGATCTGAGGGACTCACCCAGTGAGAGTAAGTCAGGGCAGGCCTGGAGCAACCAAGAGAGCCCTTTGGTTTGATGAAGAAGTCTTTAGGGGACCCACAAGCCAGCCAGCAAGGGATTGCGAAGATGCCTTGTGAGGATTCACTTCACAGGAGCCCACAGTCACTCGGGACAAGGTAGGCCTCTAATTTTTTAGGAAAATCCTGCTAGAGGCTTGGGACACACGTGGTCTAAAGCACAAGTTCGTAGAGCTTCGTGAAGGGGCTGCACTCAACAATAGTGCATGGTACCCGGGTATTGCAGTTCCTCGTCACTCGTGGGGTCCACTCGCCTCAGCTCTGCTGGGGACTCACAATGGCCGTCGAGAAGTCAGGAAATCTACTTCTGGACTGCAGGGACTTCGGACTCCTGCAGGAGCGGGAAAATGTGCGACTACTGTTTCAAGTTTTTGGTGCCTGCCAATCAGGGGAGTCACTCCTTGACTCCAAGGGAGATTCTTCCGTCTTCCAAAGGTAGTGAAACGTCGAAGGGCCAGGATTCTTCTTGTAAAGCGTCGTCCAGGGTTATCTAACTTGCAATGGCAAGGTTTACCTATCTTATAGTAAAAGAAAGGGAGGGACTAGCTCTATCACCACTCCTCTAGGAGGGTCGGGGGGGTGGGTGGTTACACCCACTTCCCTTTGTCCATTTTCGTGCCAGAGCAGGGGCTGGTAGCCCCTGAACTAGTTTGAGCTGGCATATGCACAGAGGAGCCTACTGCTCCCCCAGTGCAGGACTTCAAAGCACTCTAAGAGTGCACCCACCCAGCTCCAGTACACTAAATCTTGTCTGGAAGGTGGTGACACCTCCCTGTGACAGGATGCCTATTGTTGGGCCTCCTCCACTGCGAGTTTCAGTCAGCAGCAGGGGGGCAGCCCAGTGTCTGTGCTGGTGGCATCCATTTTGTGATGCCAGGGCTCTTTCAGATTTCTACAGTGGGTACATGTCGTCCCCTCTAGAAGGGTGGGATCATACTCCCACACCAGTTACTGGTGTGGGGGTATGATTCCAAGTTGTTTGACACCAAACACGACATGTTTTGATGCAGTCATTCCAAAGTTAGCATTTACCGGGAGGTTATAATGCACTTAAGAGAATATGGTTTAACCGCATCCACAAACAGCCACAGGGAATAGACCCTGCCAGCTGCAGAGGGGCCCTGCTCAGGCAGAGGCACCCCCTCATATTGTAAACCAAGCACCCTGCCCTCAGGATTGATAGTGCCTGCCTTAGGAGTGACTGATAGGTTTATACGTGTCTGTATGGTGAGATATAGGAACCTATACCTCTGTGAGGAGTGCTAACACTACCTCACCCAGGCCTGAGGTGTCAGATTTAGTCTGCTCCCCAGGGATGGCATAATACATGCTTCAGCCTCAGGTAGGCCTGTAAAGTACCTATGCCCTTGGTACCTAAGGAACCATATACTAGGGGCTCATAAGGCACCACAGTATCCAATCACTAGTGCATCTAAATATATATATATATATATATAATCTACTGGCGGTCGCCAGTAGATAGTTATAGTTAGGACCGTGTTTCCATAGGAAATCCGCAACATTCTATTTGAAATAACTTTGGCGCCGGTTGACGAATCCTCGCGAAATTTTCAAAATAGGTGGGGCGCTCCGCTCCGCTCCTACTCTGAAAGTCTCGGGGGGATTCATCAAGCGGGGGCTGAGAAAAAAGGGGGGTCCCAAAACGCGTTTTCCCCATGCAATTTTCCATAGGGACCTTTAGTCCAAGGTACAGCCCGAACGGCTGAACAGAATTACTTGAAATTTGGCAGAGAGGTAGTCCTCAGCTCAGGGAAGTGCCTTTTGCAGGTCTGGTGTCAATCTGTTCAGTAGTTCCTGAGAAAATCAAAAGTAAAATCATATATATATGTGGGCGGAGCCTAACCACACATCTCATCCTGAGATCTGATTGGCTGTCAGCACTTCATCCAAGAAGTGTTGGCAGCCATCTTGGGACCAATATACATGATAGCACCTCATTAAAAAGCATTGCAGTTAATAGAAGGGTTTTTTTTAAGTTTGAATTTTTTTTTTTTTTTAAGTTTGAAAATAGAAGGTTTTAAGACTTTAGTTACATTATAAATCATTTGTTGATGGTACCATACTCATTTTAGGAGTTGTGGTATGTTCTAAGGTGATTTCACCATCTGAAAAAGCCTTCTGCTGGGATATCATGATTGAGAGAAAAATATTTTCTCATGCTTTTCCCACAGAGGTTTGGAAGGTGATCTATAAGCTAAACTGAGAGCTTATTTTCTGTAAATTCACATTATCTTTCTCAGTCATGTGAGAATGAAGTCTGACATTCTCAGTAAAACATGTACATCCAACAAGGGCAGGGACTGTCAGTTGATTCCTTTGTGTTCTACTGCAGCTTCCCAGAGTGTTCCAAAGAACAACTAGAGCGCTGACAGTCCTACTTATGATAAACGTATGGCACACCTGAAGCCATCTTGCTTGGATTAAAGTAGTAACTCTTAAAACATTTAATTTAAAAAGGAACAAAATGAGGGGGTTCATTGTTCCATAACAAGTATGATTAGTGCTGCAGAAAGAAAAACTAGGGCACATTTTGACTTCTCAAATCCTCTTCTATTTCATTAAAAAATTCTGACATGCAGACTGAAACATGCACTTTTAATACCAGGAGCAGACTTCCATGGTGAACAGTAGTTTTACTACAGTGATCTAATGAGCAACTAGAGTGCTAACTTTCAGAATTTATGGCAAATGTGTGACATATCTGAATACCTTCATGATGGAATCAAAGTAAAAAACTGAACGCATTTCCTACTGAGGAGACTGCAGTACATGAGGAAATTAGGAAACTTCATAACAAATAAATCTCCCAAGATGGCCACCGGAGACAAAAGAGCCCAAATGTAGCCCAAAATCACCCAGATGTAGCCCAAATATAGCCCAATGACAGAAGTGTGCAAAACACTTATTATTTTGTGTTTTTGCAGTGTTATATAGTGCAGACTTGTCAGGTATTGGAGTGCTTTACATGAGCATTGGTTACATCACACAAGAACAAATTCATTTTGGTTGTAGACATGGGGAGACTAAGTGATTTGACCAGAATCACAGAATGTCGAGCTGAAGCAGAAACTCCAACCTGGTTCCCCAGTTGCAAAGTCTGCAGTTCTGGAAGTAACACCACATCCTCTCCCCTAAGTGCAACATTTAATCAAGTGCTCAACTGGATAAAAAAACATAAAGATAACAAATAATTTAAAAGTGCTTTGTCGCTATTTGAAAACTCAGAAAATATGTCCTTATTTTAGTCTTTTAGAGCACTAACCATAATTTTGATGCCAATAAGACCCTCTCATATATGTAATTTCTAAAGGAAATGCTCTAGGTATTACAGTTTTGATTACATCAAGATGACGTCAGGCGTTCCACACTTTTGTAATAAATATAGAATGTTAGCAATCTAGTTGTTCATTAGGATACTGTTGAGAGGCAGAGGCCAGGGGCATGGACTCTGAAAATTGAAGGCAGGTAGGAGGGTGCAAAGGCAAAAATGTAACCCCACTAAGCAGGCAGGAAGGGCCGTGGCAGCACAACAGACTATGGAGGGCAGTGGAAAGGGGGGCAGGGGCAACAAACCAACAATACAGGACTTGCAAGAGAGGCTGTGGCAATGTCATAGACCAATGTGGGCAGAAGGAAGAGGCAATGGTAGTACAACCATACATGCCAACAGACCCGATTCAGCCAGGAAACGTCCAATGATTTTAAGCTCAAATGGGCTTTATTTGATCTGTCTCCTGTCTACAATCTCCTCTTTTTCAATGTAACTCAAAGGGGAAAATCAATACCCCAGTTTTTTTTCAAAATCTCCCTCTTACCAAGTTCAAAATGTTCGCAAGTATGGTACATTGGATCATGGAAGGAAATGGGGTAGGGACATGGACTTGGATAACAGAGGACAGGAGGGACATGGAGAGGTGCACCAAACTGACCCTGCAGGGCAGGCATCAGGGTTTGCAGCAGCACAATACACCACACAGGGCATGCGGGACGGGAGTGCAGCACAACAATCCATAGAAAGCAAGAGGGAGGGGACAGGACCATGCACATGGACAACAGAGAACAGAGGGGCAAGAGGCAATGGTAGCTAGCTGACCATAATGGACAGACAGGAGAGAAAGCTGCAGCATAACAGACCATAAAGGGCAGGAGGGAAGGATCAGGGGCATTACAATGGAACAGACAAGCCAGGAGGGAGGGGGTAGGGGTCTGCACATGTAAACAGAGGGCTGGGGGCAAGGGGGCAGGGCAGGAGCAGCAAGATAGCCATGTAGGTCAGGCAGTATGGGCACTAGAAGCAAGACACACCATGAAGAGCAGCAGTGAGACTGTGATGGCATACACACAGACCATGGAGGGAAGGTGGGAGGGGGTCAGGTGCAGCTAACTGACCACACAGGGAAGGTGGGAGGGGCCATGGCAGCACAGAAGACCATGCATGGCAAGTGGGAGGGTTAGTGGCAGCACAATGGCTATGATGGGCAAGAAGGAGGGTGCAGGGGCATGCACAAAGGACGATGGAGGATAGAAGGGAGGGTCAGGACCTGTGCACAGACAAGAAAGTTCAGGGGAAGGGGCCTCACAACAGACCGCACGGGGCAGGCAGGAGGAGCAGTTGCAGCACAACAGACCAGGGAGGGAAAAAGGGTGTGGCAGTACAATGGACCATGTAGGACAGGAGGAAGAGGATAGGGGCATGGCATGTAGACAGGCAGGGTGGAGGTGGCAGGGACAGGTTACAGTCATCTGACAATGCTAGGCAGGTGGGAGGGGAGTGGCAGCTCAACAGAACACTCAGAGTAGATAGGAGTGGCAGGTCCATAGAACATGGTTGGCAAAAAGGATGGAGCAGGGGCATGCACAAAGACATCGGAGGGCAGGGGGAAGGAGAATAGGGGCAGCAAGCTAAGCACAGAGTTTAAGCAGGAGGTACATCATACTAAATTGAGGGCAGTGGCAGCACATCAGACCATGCATGGCAGGAGGGAGGAGGCTAGTCCATGGATTCACACAACAGAGGATAGGGAGGAGGGGGATGAGGCAGCAAGCTAACTGTTCAGAGAAGGCGGGTATTAGGAACTTTATTGTTTTTAAAACGTGTGTCTCTGCGAACTACTTAAAATATGAACAAGTATGCAGCATAATCTCACTTTTATTCAGGAAGAAGAGGACGTTTGTGACTGTGACTCCGGGCTCACTTGGCAGAAACACCCCCTGACCCTACACCCCCTATCGCAAAATGTAATGCCCGTGAAAAGGGTAGGTGAACACAGTGTTATATAGAACATAGTCCTGAGAGCACGATTGAAAATGAAAACTAGATATAGTGTATGGTATAAACTATGCACCAAAAAGTGTGATATAAGATGAACCGGGCGTGAAATATAATATGCAATACATTGTGCGCAATGACAGATTCATTGGAGAGCGCGAGATAGCACAGGCACTAGCGCGTGCTATGCGATGTGCGCCTTGGAGTGTAATATGCACAGGGCAGTGTTGTGTAACCTAACTAGTCTCTAAAGTTGTAATATAAAATATGTGCTGGGGAGTGTAACGTTGCATATGCACTGTGACAAAGATATGGATCCCAGATTGTAATATGTATGGCATAGCACTGTGCGTTATAACATAGGCATCGAGGAAGGCACGTTAGATGGGGCAATATAACTCGTGCAAAGACAAGTGTGGCATGACATATTCACGGGGTGGTGTTACAGTGCACATGGGCTAGAGAGTGTCATAGCATATGCACTAGCTGGTGGAATACAACACAGAGGTGTGTAACACTCGGCAGGCAATGGTGGGTGTAACACAGCATTGGGCTCTGCCAGGAGCGCGCTGTGACTCTCAAGTGATGTTCGTCCCCTTTCCAGAGAGTAAAATAAAAAGTATTACACATCCGGCAGTGGATGTGTGTTTTATTAACCGTGAGGGGGGTTTCTTACATAGTTTTGGTCGAATTTTTGTCGAATCCCCTTTGAATGGCTTGGTGTGAATGTGTATTAAATGTGCCCGTCAATAGCTACCCATGTTTGTATAAATAAACGACAAGGGTGTCTACTGGGATTAGGCACGGTAGGGCATCAGACATGTCAGAGCTTCACTAGTGGTATAAATACATTCCACGTGGATTCATTGTGATAGGTACGTACGGTTTGTCTAGCATGTCCTAGGTGTGTCTATAAATATATATTTTTTAAAAATAATAAAAAACAGTGGCCGGCCCTGGGGATTGGGGTAAAAAAAATATAATTAGGAGACAGGCCCTGGGGGATGGGGTCATCATGGCCAATAAATTAGAATAAGAAGGGGAACCACACAGCCCCCCTTCTTAAAAAATTAAAATAAATAAAAGACTGGCATCGTGCCGGAGGCCACCCCCCCTCCTTGCAGCACTCTGCAAACGCGCCCCCTGGCAAGTTGTAAGTTGGGGAATTAATTCCTCTTCAATACTGAGGGTCCCTGAGGGCCAACTAGCCCAACAGGCATCTCCAGTATGCGCCAGGGAGCTGCGCTGCAGACAGGTGTTCTGAGGCCAAGCCCCTTTTTACACCTCTCTGCAACGCAGCTCTGTGGCGCTTACTGGAGGTACCTAGTGGTCTAGTTTGACCCTAGGGACCCTTAGGATTCAAGGGGACTTAAGCTCTCAACTTAGAACGGCCAAAGGGCGCGTTTACACAGTGGTGAAGGGAGGGGACGGGGCCTGAGGTGACGTGTGCAAACACGCACTATGGCATGTTTTAAATTGGGGATATAATTTCCCTTCAATACTGAGGGCCCCTGGGGGCTAACTAGCCCACCAAGTGCTTCCAGTAAGCGCCACTGAGCTGCGTTGCAGAGAGGTGGTCCAGGCTGTGCCACTTTTTACACCTCTCTGCAACGCAGCTCTGTGGCACTTACTGGAGGTACCTAGTGGGCTAGTTGGACCCTAGGGACCCTCAGGATTCAAATGAACTTAATCTCCCAACTAAAAACGGACACAGGGCGTGTTTACACAGTGGTGAAGGGAGGGGACGGGGCCTGAGTTAACGTGTGCAAAAACGCCCTGTGGCCTGTTTTAAGAGGTAGTTTTAATCCCCCTGCCCTATTATATACTAGGGGCTTACAGAGGAAGTCATGCTAATCACAGGGGGACCCCAACGCATAATGTTCCCTAGTGTATGTAGGTGTTTTCACTGTATTCTAAGTGTCTTTTAACATAGCACTGGCTCTAGGACTGGTTAGTCAGACTCAGTTACCACCAGTATCCGTCTGAAAAAGTTGAGGGTACAGGATGATTTTGCAACAAGGATTCTTTCTGCTCTTCTTTTTGTTCTTTCTGCACGTTATCCTTCTTCCTGCACTTTTCTTCGTCTTTGAGGACTTCTGTTGCTTCTTTCTGAACTTCTTTTTTTTCTTTCTGTGCATTTTTTCTTCTTTCTTCACATGTCCTATCTCTGTAGGCATAGTTAGAAATGAGCATTTAAAAAACCTTTGAAATTCACAGAAAAAACCATAGGTTTCAGGCACGTTATAGTTAGGAATTAGCATTTAAAAAACCTCAGAAATTCACTGAAAAAACCATAGGTTTCAGGGGTGTAATAGTTAGCTGGACTTTTCACTTGTACAAAACCATTGAAATTCCCCCGTTATAGTTAGTTCAGCTAACTATAACTCGCGCGCCCGCAATGCACTGCTGATGACGTCACATATTACATCACTCATGACATGGTCAGTGACATCACTCATGACATCACTGATGACATCGCAAATGACATCACTGATGACATCACTGATGACATCATCCTTGTGATAGAGTGGCAGAGCTCCTCTCACCCTAATATAACCTTTGATACACACATTCAAAAATAGAGACTAAAATTTTCAAAACAATGGACATACCAATACCAGTTACAACAACCTCTTCAGTAATTCTAAGATCCACATACACATCCACTCATTCACCAACAGTCCTATACAGTCACTCATACATGTACTCACTCATCATATGTACTCATACACCTATACATCCTGTTACACAATGCCACTCATCCATAGAGTTACTCACACACATTGTCACTCATGCTAATAAAGAATCAAACATACATTTACTTGGATATACAGTTATACACACACCACCACACTTACTTCTACGGAAACTTACACATACTTAGTCTTTTAAACAATCACTTATAGAAACACATACTTATTCATACAGGAACTCTTTCAATCTCTCACTCTCACATATACTCATTTATATACACCAATAGTCACATATACTAGTTTAAAACATATGTAGTTACTCATAAAGACACTATTGAGACAGTCATTCACTCACTAACACACCCATACACTCACTCATCCACCCATACAGTCCTGCACACATGCTGTCTTCAACACATACAAACAGTGAGTCACTCATTCATGCACCTATGCACTACGTAATACCCCCCCCGAACCATGCAGACACTCAGACTGATACTCAAAAAACCAACTAATAACCTATATAGACACCCATGTAGCTACTCACCAACCCATGCAGCCACTTATACACAAAGTGAGAGACTGATACAGATATTTACATATTTAAACATTACTCACTAAGCCATGTATTCACTATGATACACTTAATCAGTCAGTTACACAATCAATTTTTCAAAAACAAATCATCCATTTAGACACTTATATACCCATTTATTCTTCCATCGACCTTGAGATATACATATATAAAACATATTTAATTTTCAGAAAAACAGACATTCACTGGATGATGTCATCAGTGATGTCATCAGTGATGTCATTTGAGATGTCATCAGTGATGTTATGAGTGATGTCACTGACCATGTCATGAGTGATGTAATATGTGACGTCATCAGCAGTGCATTGCGGGCGCGCGAGTTATAGTTAGCTGAACTAACTATAACGGGGGAATTTCAATGGTTTTGTACAAGTGAAAAGTCCAGCTAACTATAACACCCCTGAAACCTATGGTTTTTTCAGTGAATTTTATATATATATATATATATATATATATATATATATATATATATATATATATGTATATCATACTCCGTGGGGAATGTCCAACAAATTAGGTAGCACTCGGGCACAAAAGCTTACCCCATTTGCTTTATTAGGTACAGCAGTTACGCTAGTCCAGCAATTAAAAGCAGCGGTCCAGCGGTCCACAACCCTGACACGTTTCGAGTAATTCTCTTTTTCAAAGGGTAATTGCAGTACAGAGCGCAAGTGCGGCAACACCTTCCCTTGCATTTACACCATATCGTGAGTCCTGATTGGGCACCTCAAATGAGTAGATTACCGTTGCCTGCTGGGAGATGAAGTTCACTAATGCCCCACATATGAAGCCCCTCATATTTAGGAGCCCCGTGGCCCCCATTTTCTGGAGTGGTGCTAGACCTGCGGCAGAACGGCCGCACATAGATTATGCTCCGTGAAGAATGTCCAACAAATTAGGCAGCACTCGGGCATAAAAGAGCTTACCTCATTCGCTTTATTAGGTACAGCCGTCACGCTAGTCCACAATTAAAAGCAGCGGTCCACAACCCTGACGCATTTCGAGGAATTCTCTTTTTCAAAGGGTAATTGCAGTCCAGAGCGCAAGTGCAGCAACACCTTCCCTTGCATTTACACCATATCGTGAGTCCTGATTGGATGCCTCAAATGAGTAGATTCACATTGCCTGCTGGGAGGTGAAGTTCACTAATGTATCCCCAGATGGTTGAGCTCACAGTTCTCTGCTAGTTTATGGCTCCACATGAGCCCCGGCACGCGTGACTGCTTAAATCCATCGATTGTGCCCCACATATGAAGCCCCTCATAATTAGGAGCCCCGTGACCCCCATTTTCTGGAGTGCTGCTAGCCCTGCGGCAGGAAGGCCGCACATAGATTATGCGCTGTGGGGAATGTCCAACAAATTAGGCAGCACTCAGGCACAAAAGAGCTTACCCCATTCGCTTTATTAGGTACAGCAGTCACGCTAGTCCAGCAATTAAAAGCAGCGGTCCACAACCCTGACGCGTTTCAAGTAATTCTCTTTTTCAAAGGGTAATTGCAGTCCAGAGCGCAAGTGCGGCAACACCTTCCCTTGCATTTAAACCATATCGTGAGTCCTGATTGGATGCCTCAAATGAGTAGATTCACGTTGCCTGCTGGGAGGTGAAGTTTACTAATGTATTCCCAGATGGTTGCGCTCACAATTCTCTGCTAGTTTACGGCTCCACATGAGCCCCGGCATGCGTGACTGCTTAAATCCATCGATTGTGCCTCACATATGAAGCCCCTCATAATTAGGATGCCCCTGGGGCCCCCATTTTCTGGAGTGGTACTAGCCCTGCGGCAGGACGGCCGCACATAGTTTATGCTCCGTGAAGAATGTCCAACAAATTAGGCAGCACTCTGGCACAAAAGAGCTTACCCCATTCGCTTTAATAGGTACAGCAGTCACGCTAGTCCAGCAATTAAAAGCAGCAGTGCACAACCCTGACGCGTTTTGAGTAATTCTCTTTTACAAAGGGTAATTGCAGTCCAGAGCGCAAGTGCGGCAACACCTTCCCTTGCATTTACACCATATCGTGAGTCCTGATTGGGCACCTCAAATGAGTAGATTACCGTTGCCTGCTGGGAGGTGAAGTTCACTAATGTATCCCCAGATGGTTGCACTCACAATTCTCTGCTAGTTTACGGCTCCACATAAGCCCCGGCACGCGTGACTGCTTAAATCCATCGATTGTGCCCCACATATGAAGCCCCTCATAATTAGGAGCCCCGTGGCCCCCATTTCCTGGAGTGGTGCTAGCCCTGCGGCAGGACGGACGCACATAGATTATGCTCCGTGGGGAATGTCCAACAAATTAGGCAGCACTCGGGCACAAAAGAGCTTACCCCATTTGCTTTATTAGGTACAGCCGTCACGCTAGTCCACAATTAAAAGCAGCGGTCCACAACCCTGACGCGTTTCGAGGAATTCTCTTTTTCAAAGGGTAATTGCAGTCCAGAGCGCAAGTGCAGCAACACCTTCCCTTGCATTTACACCATATCGTGAGTCCTGATTGGACGCCTCAAATGAGTAGATTCACATTGTCTGCTGGGAGGTGAAGTTCATTAATGTATCCCCAGATGGTTGAGCTCACAATTCTCTGCTAGTTTATGGCTCCACATGAGCCCCGGCATGCGTGACTGCTTAAATCCATCGATTGTGCCTCACATATGAAGCCCCTCATAATTAGGATGCCCCTGAGGCCCCCATTTTCTGGAGTGGTACTAGCCCTGCGGCAGGACGGCCGCACATAGATTATGCTCAGTGGGGAATGTCCAACAAATTAGGCAGCACTCGGGCACAAAAGAGCTTACCCCATTCGCTTTATTAGGTTCAGCAGTCACGCTAGTCCAGCAATTAAAAGCAGCGGTCCACAACCCTGACGCGTTTGAAGTAATTCTCTTTTTCAAAGGGTAATTGCAGTCCAGAGCGCAAGTGCGGCAACACCTTCCCTTGCATTTACACCATATCGTGAGTCCTGATTGGACGCCTCAAATGAGTAGATTCACATTGCCTGCTGGGAGGTGAAGTTCACTAATGTATCCCCAGATGGTTGCACTCACAATTCTCTGTAAATGCAAGGGAATGTGTTGCCGCACTTGCGCTCTGGACTGCAATTACCCTTTGAAAAAGAGAATTACTCGAAATGCGTCAGGGTTGTGGACCGCTGATTTTAATTGCTGGATTAGCGTGATTGCTATACCTAATAAAGCAAATGGGGTAAGCTCTTTTGTGCCCGAGTGCTGCCTAATTTGTTGGACATGATCCAGCACGGAACAGGAAAAAGAGAGAGAGCAAATGTTTTACAACTATCCTCCCTGCGTCACAGACCCGTCGTCATACTAACTCATTCACACACGCATTCATTGGTGGGGCCCATAACACCAACACTCACACGTTCTCTCACAGGTCTGCACACAGGAGGATGGATGATGCCCTGGACATGTGGGGGAATACCTTATAACCTATAGGGAAAGAAAAGTTATTTTACAGAATTTACATTAACATTCGCCACCTATAGATCCCTAATCCCAAACATCAAGGCACTCCACCCACTTGGTCGACAGACCAATGAGTTGGATTGGTTGATGGTGATTTAGAACCAGCTAAAACACATTTTAAGACTCAGAATCCTTTATTCTCTTTAACGAAAGACCACAAACTCATAATTTCTGTTAATCAATATTTCTTTATCTAAAATTTCATTGCAAATAATATTAGCATTAGTTTCAACAAAAGTTTTTGAATTTTCTAGATCAATTTATTTATATCACAGGACATTATATTTACCTATTCTGGCTACCTGGATTTCTCTAATTCATTGGCTCTGCATATCCAAATTAGCCGTTAAATTGTCCCAATAATCAGGCCAAATCTTAAGGTCCAAAAGTTCTTTGCTCAGCACGTCACAGTCCCAAAGATCGCCAAAGGACCAGAAGTCGTGCAAGCATCAGTCATCGCCTGTGCGGTCAAAGAAGGTATGCAGTTGATGGAGCGGGTAGTACAAAAATGTTGTATACCCCCCCCTAATTTGCATGCCTATAACAATTATAATAATCTATCAATTATAATAGTATTCATGTGTTTACATGAGGTTTAATCAACCTTACTAATGATCAATATACACGTGGGATTAGCATTTTGCATGGCTAAATAATTATTATTATTAACCTATGTACGCATACTAACAGTAGAAAAATAGAATATTGCATGGTATATGTTGCTTTGTGATGTTTTCGTAAAGTCACTCCAGATGACATCAATGGGTGAATATGAATGCTTTAAATGTTGCTATATGCTAGATAAATTAAAAGCACATAGGGGAATTAGTGAGGGTTTAACATTTTATTCGTTATTTCTATGTATTAATTACTCTTTTGTGTTTGTTTCGCTTAAGTTGTCCTTTGGGCCTAAAACCCAAGATGGCCGCTAACTAACTCGACGCGATGGCCACTACTCCATGGGGCTTTGGGTGAAGTGCGCCTGCGCTACGACTTGTTCCTGTAGCCTCGACATGACCCTACACTCGATGTACCCAAGCAAGGTCACGGTGGGAAGTCTGCCAAGTATATTAACAAAGGACAGACACAAGAAACCGGAAAGAACATGCTAGATCACTTAACCCCCTGAACTGTGTGAAACCTCATCGGACGATCCCAATTGGCCAATGAGAGAAGCCCAAACCCTGCAAAGTGTTACATTTTTTACGTTAATTTGTTATAAAAATCACGGTAGAATAGGTTGGTTGTTGTTCTTTTCCTAGCAATGTTATGCTGACGGAGACGACGGTGACGCTACATGACAGCTGCGCTCCTGAAACTTTGACAGACTGAATGCTGCCCATTTCTTTGATGGACTACGAACTTTATGGAAGTGTGAATGTTGGTGTTATGGGCCCCACCACTGATTGTAGGAGTGAATGTGTTAATGTGATATTTGGCCTGTGACGAAGGGAGGATATTTGTTACGGGGTTTTGTCTTGATTCCCGTTACCCAGGTTCCCCGCTGCATCAGTTTTACTGGTAGCAGAGGTATGGTTTTTATTGTTTTGGTTTGGTGATTATTGCTTGTAAATAGCTTATTGATTATTGGAAAGTATTGGTTTATGTATTAACATTCTATGTTGAGTCACGTCGAGTTCCATATTATTTGACGGCTTCTGGGATGTAGGAAGATGGAAGCTTGTAATGGTTCCGTAGTAGGGCAGAGGTAAGCACTGCTCTCGGGAAAGACGGAGTTGTTGTTGCCCTGTAGGTACACGGGGAAAACGTGTGACGATTGGAGTTGCACAACGCATTGTTTGGGTTAGATTCGGTAACATCGTTGTGTGTTGCCATTAGGGACATTTTCTATATGAGAGAAATGTATGGTAGCGAAGGTCACCTGTGAAATTTTGGTCTTAGGTACCAGGAGTCCAGAAGGCACTCCGATTACGCTTATCACTGGAAAGGTAATAGGTGTTCCCTAAGCTTGCTAAGAAGGATAAAGTAGAGGGAAGTGCTACTTTATTAACGTGTGTCATAATTCTGTAGTAGGACAGACTGTTCGCTGTTCTCGGGAAAGACAGAATTCTGTGTGAATGAACTACATTTTCCGCATGAAAGTGCGTGAATGAAATAGCATTCAGGTTAAGTGTGAAACTCTGGTTTTATTTCTCTGGAGCATTGGGTCTCCAACTAGGGTGCACATGCATCAACATCCCGAAAAGCGAATCCTTAATAGCGAGAAATAAAGAATCGGTAATAAGGAATCGCATTTCGGAATGCATGAACAGATTCGGTAAATTTCAGCGATTTCTTAAAAATCGCTAATAATTACCGATTACACAATAGCGAGTACTGAAAATACCGATTAGCAATTAGCGAGTTCGGTATTACCGAAATCGGTATTAGAAAGTTCGGTAGTAACGAATTCGAAAAAAGCGGGTCGCTCCAGGAGCGGGCTGATGACATCACAACCAGGAAGTCAAGCAGCCCCGCCCTCATTCACTGGCCTGAGGAGCTCATAGGAGGAGGCAGAGCACACAGGCTGAGGCAAGAGAATCCTCTCTCTGAAACCATCCACCCTACCCATATCCAGTATGGACAAGGATGCACCAGGCACTGCAGACACGCCCAGGAAGAGGAAGAGAAAGTTCTCTGACAGGGAACTGGAGCACTTGATCGAGGGGGTGAGCGGCAAGCATGACAAGCTGTTTGGCAAGCTGTCACTCAAGGTGCCCGAAGCTGAGAAGAGGAAAATTTGGCTTCGCATCAGGGAGAGGGTGAATGCTGTGGGAGTGACGCACCGCAGCATCGACGACCTCAAGAAGAGGTGGTATGACCTCAGGAAGAGGGCAAAGGAAAGAATTGCAGAAAGGGTCAAGGAGGCAGCTGGCACAGGAGGGAGGCCATCCATAGTACCTGCAAACACTGCCCTGGAGGAGCTCGTCGAGGGGACCATTGAGCCAGAGGCGGTTGTCGGAATAACGCAGATGGACACCTCCGGCGCAGCCACCACTGAACAAGGTAAGATGCATGCCTGCGCCCATACGCTGCGTATCGTATACCAATCCCCATCCCCCCAGGTCAATCACAGTGTGCAGGCAAAAGTGCATAACACATATGCCCTCACATCAGTATTGCATCATGGGAGTCGTAGTCATGTCTTCAAAGTGTGCATGTATAGTCACAAATGCAAAATAAATGAGATCAGCAGTACAGGGCCAACATAGAGTCAAATAATGTAATTCATTGTAGGACATAAATGCAGAATGACAAACAGATGTAGTCACAAAATAAACTAACCATGCACTGTTTCATACATAGATGCATCTCCTGGGGATTCAGATGATAGTGAGCGCCTCATCATCTCCGAAACACCGGCAGATTCCGATGGCGACACTCTGCAGGAGGGTCAATCCCCACCTCCACCAGCAAAAATACCACCACCACCACCACCACCACCAGCGACAATACCACCACCACCACCAACAACACCTGCGACAAAACCACCAAGACGCAGGGCACATGTCCCCTCCCTGCAGGTGATGGATGCATGCCTGAGTCCTGCACCCACAAGTGGGCCAAGTCCTACAGGTGTCACACCGCCAGCACCACCACCAGCACGTGGCAGAGTCACGCAGTGGCGCAGGTCCATGCGCAGTACTGCCGAGGGAGCCGACCAGGCAAAGAACATTTATGGTGGAGTCGAGGCTCAGATGCTTCGTGTTCAGCGCCTGCAGGGGAGACACATGGGGACAATGAACCTCAACATTTCACGTCTCGCAAAACATATGTGCACTCTAACTGATGCAGTGCGGCACATGACCACAGTTGTGGCAGAGGGCAATAAGGACATTAGTGAAAACCTCCAGGAGCTCACCCGTGCCATCCGAGCAGGACAACACAGCGAGCGCCGGAGGCATAGGCAGAACTTGCTCCGTTCCACAGCATCGACCAGGGCCATCACAAAGCTCTGCAACGGCACTGCTGTGTTGTCCCGCCGCTCCGTGTCACTGCAGGTGGACCTCGGACATTACTGTGGTGATGTGGTGAAGGCCTTAGGCCAGGTGACCACTGCAGTGGAACACTTGCAGTCAGGGACATTCAGTGGCAGCAACTTGGGAGGGGAGGATGGCAGTGAGGCTGCATCCAGTGTAAGCAGCGTCTCGGTGATGGAGATCTGCACTAGGAGGCGCAGTTCGTGCTGCTCCACAGCCACGGAGACACAGCGTGGTGAGGTGGAGGAAGCGCCACTAGACATTCTGTCCTGCATCCCTGACCATGGTGGGGTAACCATGGCCCACTTTATTTTTGCTTTTGCACTCGCGTGAATCCAACGGTCATGTTTTTGCCCACAATGTGTGTGGGAACTCTAATTTGCATTTCAGTGTAACATTACATACATCAGTGCTCCTGTGAATTAAACAGTAGCACTACTAATGATATCGGCATGGCTCATTCTTACCTGGCTCTGAAATTATGTTGTGTGATGTATGTCCGCCTCCTTTGACCTTCAGCTGTGTTTGGAACGTGTGACTGTCGGTGTTGTGCAGGTGGTTGGTCATCCCGGTAGTTGTCATTCCTGTCCACCACTATGGGTATCCCCCTTCTGGTTGCAATGTTGTGCAGCATGGCACATACTGCTACAATCCTGCAGCAGGTGTCTGCTTTATATTGCAAAGCACCACCAGTCTTATGTAAGATCCGGAAACGACTCTTCAGGATCCCGAATGTCCTCTCAATCACATTTCTGGTGCTTATGTGGGCCGCGTTGTAGCGTTGCTCCTGTGGTGTTGCTGGGTTGATGTAGGAGGTGAGGATATATTCCCGCAGGGCGAATGCACTGTCACCTACAGGAAGGAAGCAAAGGCTTAGTGTCAGTCATGATGATACATGTGTGATGCAGATGTTATGAATAGGTATGTTTACGTACCAAGCAGGAATTCCCTCTCCGAATTCTCCATTGAGCAGACGCCTGTGGATGCCACTGTGTCTGAATATATAGGAGTCGTGTGTGCTCCCTGGAAATTGTGCCACTATGTCCGTGATGATGTGCTTGGCATCGCACACGACCTGCACGTTGATGGAGTGATAGGACTTCCTGTTACGGAAGATGTACTCATTGGCTGAGGGTGGACAGATGGGGACATGCGTGCAGTCAATGCATCCTATGACATGGGGGAATTGGGCCACCTGGTAGAATTCCTGTTTGTTGTGGTCCATCTGCTGGGGGGTTGTGGGGAAGCTGATGTGGGTATGTATCATTGTCAGCATTGCATCAATGAATTTACGGAAGAAGCGTGATAGTGCGCTTTGTGATACACCTCCTGCTACCGCTATGACCCCCTGTAAACTTCCAGACGCTAGTAGGTGCAGGCTGCATAGGACCTGGACGTGTGCAGGAATGGCATTGGTCCGACGTGTCTGGTGCTGCAGTAGTGGTTCCAGGTCAGCAATTAGGCGCATTATCATTGCACGATTGAGATGGTACTTGTTGTATACCTCATCCTCATTTTGGCCAAGCAATGTGATGCGCACTCTGAATACTCTCTCCTGGATCCTTCTCCTGCGCTGTGCTGCTGCATTTATTCTCATCCTCCTTGCAAGCACGTAGAGGGCTGCCATTTTGTGAAAGGAAACAGGGTCTCCAGGCCCAATTTGTATGGCTTTCTGATTGATTGCATCTGTGGAACACTTGTGAGTTTTTCAGGATTTTTTTATTTTTTCTGCAACTTTACCTCCTCGTTCTGATTCCCCTTAATCTGCTCATGCTAAATAGCGATATTTGGGATTTTCGGTATTTGCGACTTTTGATGCATTCATTAGCGATTCTTTATTTGCGATTAGCTAATGCCAGGCGCTATTTGTAATTTCGGTATTTCCGATTCTTTATTTTGCGATTCTTTATTTTAACGGGGAAGTTTTTTGTGATTCTTTATTTTAACAGGGATTTATTTTGCGATTCTTTATTTTTTCGCTATTGGTGTTGATGCATTGGGATTTGTTGTTTGCCACTCGCTAACGGGTGATTTTAGCGATTCAATATTTTTGCGAATTCATTTTTGCTTGATGCATGTGCCAGTAGGTGTCTTAATTCTGGAGAAACGGTTAGCTAATGCTTGTTAGAAGGGTAAGGTAGAGGGATGTGCTACTTTATCAACGGAAGTAACGATTCCGTAGTAGGGTAGAGGTAAGCGCTGCTCTCGGGAAAGACGGAATTCTTGTAAGAAAGGTCATTAACTATTCTTTGGTCAGTGAAGCAGGCAATGGTGGCGTTTTTATGTCGTTAGTAACAGATTTGTAAGTTAAAAGAACATAAAGAAAAGTTACCGATAAATTTTGTAAAGAAGGGGTCAACAGGAGCAGGTGCAGGAGCTGAGGCAGCGAGAAAAGCTGACGTCAGAAAAGCCGCGCTGGGATTGGCTAGTCAGTGAGAAGCATAGACGCCCCTGATTGACGTATTAGTGCATGCCGCGCTAGGAGTGGAGACTTACAGGGTGACATAGACACTGCTGATTGGTGCATTGGTGTGAGACGCGCTGGGATTGGAGAATTGAAGAAGTGACATAGACGCTCCGGATTGGTGCGTTAGTGTGAGTCGCGCTACGATTGGTTAAAATAACAGAAAAGTCGTAATGGAAAAGACTAAGACTACAAGAAAGACAAAATTATGTATTACGATAAACCAGAAAAGGAGAAAAAGACCTGGTTTGGAAAGATCAAGAGTTTATTCAAAAAGGACAAACCGATTGTGACTAGAGAGGGACAGTTGCTTCCTCCACCGAAATCGCCCGCCTCCTTCATGGTTGCAAAATACGGGTATCATACATGCATTTGGTTGGATACTTGGGCAAAGTATACAAAAAATGACGGAGTTTTGGCATTTCCAGAACATGGTTCATTTAATTTAGCGGTTTTGAGAAATTTGAGGGAGAGAATGATGAATCTAGAACCGAGACCTAGACCGACCCAGTTTGAAGCATTGACGGAATGGGAAGATGAGATGCATGACAGAGAAAGACAGAGAAGTGGTGAAAGATATAAGTATATGTTTGGTAGATATGGGCATGACACTCATGATGAGAGAATGAGAAGATGGCAGAATGCAAGTATGACTGAAGGTTTGTTTCCTGTGAGAACTGCTGAAGAAATTGGAGGTAAAAAATGTTTGGAAAAGAGACATAATATAGAACCAAGGGGGTATGGAGTGAATGAATCAAAGGATGATGTTCTTGATAACATGTTTTATAAAAATCCACCTCCGTATCGAGCAGAATCTGAAATGTTGACACCAAGTGCCCCAATGAGAGAAACTTTGCGAATCATTAATACTGAACAAGTACCCCAAGAAATAGGGAAGAATAATTCCATGAGAGATGTGGAGAGAAAATTAGATGATAAAATGAGTGGTGAAAATTCGGTAGAAATAGCAAAAACAACATTAGAATTAACAGACAAATAAGACAATTGACCAAAAACTTAGAAGCTGTAACTGTTCCAGTGACAATAGGCCCTGTGATGCCTATTTTTGATAAACAGAAAGATAGTGAGCATTGTTTAACAATTCCTTATAACAGTAATAAACAGACTGAGAAGTCAAAACAGAGTTTAAATGAAACTCGATGGAGACAGCCAATAGGTACGATTGAGCCAAATGTTTCAAATAACCCATTTCTAGGCCCGAATGTAGCAGAAAGACCTACAAAGACAATGGAATCAGTATTAGAGACTCAAAAGGTCTTAGAACGAAATAATGTAGAGAAATCAGTAGGCCCATCTTCAGAGGAACTGAGCGAATGGTTGAGAAGCCTACAGAAAAAAGACAAAGAATCCCAATCAATAGATGTGGCCAAACTACGAATAGTATTGGAAGAATTAATAGTAGGAACTATCTCCACAGAGAAGTTAAAAACCTACCAGGATGAGGAGTTATTGTTTTTGTGCAAAAGTATAACATGGAGAGCAAAAAATCTGCATGAAAGATTAGAAGAAGTAGCAAATGAAATGGGAATAGATATTGAAAAGGTAAAGGCTTTGCAAAAACCATATCGAATAGATTTTACTGAAAAGAATATTGAAAATGTGAATACCACAGGACGAATAAGTCAGATCAAGGAAATAATTATCTTGCTAAGAAAATGGGGAGATGTGGATAAATGGAGAAGCAGGTGGTACCGAAAACGAGATGATGACTCAGATCAAACTTTTGCAGCGTTCCCTGTTAGAGAAAAAGAAAAGGTAGTAACAGAATGTCCCATGAGAGAAATTCCAGGAGGAGGATATGTACATGTTCCATGGACTAGACAAGATATTTTGTCATTCACAAATGATTTCCCTCGACTACGCGAAAAGCCCGTCGAGTGGTATAGGCAGGTGGACAGATTTGTGAAATTATCTAAAGTATTATGGATTGACCTGAATAGTTTATTTGATATAATAGTACCAGCAGATTTATGGACAGAGTGCTAACTGATGATAAATTGGCCCACACAAGAATACCCTAGGGATCCAAAGACAGGAGCCCCTGACCCAGAGGTAATGAAGAAATACGAACAGGTTATTGCCTTTTTGAAAAATAAAATACCTCCCAAAGAAACTGATTGGGTGAAAATTGACAGAACTCATCAGGAAAATAAGGAATCGGTACATGCGTATTATGAGAGATTGATTTTGGCCTTTAAACAGTTCAGTGGTGATGAAAATTTGAGTGAAAAGGATTTGAGTCATTTTGTATACAGCATTGTATATGGTCTACGTCCAGAAATTAGTGAAATGATTAAACAACATACCGTAGATTGGTAAAATAAGAAATTAGATGAAGTATTGAGACATGCAAAATATTTCAGTGATGAGATTGAAGCCAAACAGCATAAATTAAAAGAAAAGGCTATGTGGGAACAAGTAAAAGTGGCAGAAAGACAGGAAGCTCAGTTAGTAGAACAAGCGAATAACACAGGCCCTAGGAAATTCATTCCTGGGAAAGGTAAGGGAAATTTTAACATAGAAGAAGCCAAAAAGAAATTCCAATGTCATAATTGCGGTAGAATAGGGCATTGGAAATCCGAGTGTAAATTTCCCCCAAGTACTAATGATGAAAATGCATCATTGAATCCACAGGTGCAGAATGAGGTGAGTGGTCAACCGCAGAGACAGCAGCTGGTTGTTACCCAACAGAATCAGGTGCCAAAACCGCCTTTATCGCAAAGCAAAAACTCACAGAAATACAGTAATGAGACAGGATTCTACAACGAAGAACAGGTAACTAAGCTGCCGCGCGCTAGTGCTGTTTCGCAGTATTGGCTACAACACGACCAGGGCGTATCAGAAGAAGGTTATTGACGGTGCCGAAGGGAGGAAGAAGAGTGCGTACTTGGCGCAACTCTAGAAGTAGACCAGACAGGCCCATTTGTGGACGGAAAGATAAATAATGAAAATATTACTTTCCTAGTAGATACTGGCGCTACTCGATCAACTGTTAGGTCAGCTGATGTTAAGAATCTTCCTCTCTCGGATGAAACAATCCAAGTAGTTGGTGTATCCAACAGACAGATTAAAACTTATCTGACAGAACCCCTAAAAGTTAGCATAGGGAAATTTTCTGAAATGCACCGCTTCGTTGTGTGCAATACAAGTCCTGTGAATTTGTTAGGAAGGGATTTGTTGTGCAAAATGAATTGCACTATTTTCTGTACCCCTGATGGTATAGCATTTGAAACCCCTGATGAAGATGTACTGTATAAGATGACTATGGCAAACAGGGAAACTGAGGTTACTGAAGCCTATGCTGTATTTAACCCTGATGAATTACCCAAAGGATTGAAACAAACTGTAAAGGCAGAAGTCTGGGATTTCACGGGAGAAGACGTGGGACTGATGAGAAATGTGGACCCAGTAAAAATAACAGTGAAGGAAGGAATAAGCTATCCAAATGTCCCTCAATATAATTTGACACCTGAGATAGTTAAAGGAGTTACCCCTATAATTGAGAAAATGATAAAACAAGGCATTTTAAGGTAAATAATGAGCAGTCCATGTAATTCCCCAATTATGGGACTGAAAAAGCCTAATGGAAAGTTCAGGATAGTGCAAGATTTGAGAAAGATAAACAAAATCGTTGTGTCATGTTGTCCCATTGTACCAAATCCATCTGTGATATTGTATCAAATTCCCCATGATGCAGAATGGTATACTGTAATTGACTTAAGCCATGCTTTCTTTTCCATCCCATTGCACCATGACAGCCAGCAGATTTTTGCGTTTCGTTTTGGCAAGCGTATTTTGGCTTGGTGCCGAATTCCACAGGGGTATACAGAAAGCCCCTCAATCTTTAATCAGATATTGAAAAAATCCTTAGAAAGTCTAGAGATGCCCGAGAATTCAGTGTTAGTACAATATATCGACGACCTACTTGTGGCATCGAAGACTCGTGAAGCTTGTGTAACGGACACTATAGCCTTGTTGAATTATCTGGCTGATGGAGGACTTAAAGTGTCACCATCAAAATTGCAATTCTGTAAGAAAGAAGTACATTATTTAGGTCATAACATCGAAAAGGGTCTGAGGAAAATAACAATAGACAGAATCAGGATCATAAAAGGAATGAGAGCCCCTATGACGCAAAGAGAGGTGAGGATGTTTCTTGGAATGTTTGGATATTGTCGTCAGTGGATAAGCAATTTCTCCCTGATTGCAAAACCTTTGGTACGCTTGACAAGAAGTGATTTGAAAGATCCCATTGATTTGAACAAAGAGGAATTGGCAGCTTTTAAACGATTGAGAGATGGTTTGTGTGAAGCGGCAGCATTGGGAATGCCCGATTACAAGAAGGAGTTTGAGTTGTATTGCAGTGAGAGGAATGGATGTGCACCTTCTGTATTAATTCAGAAGCATGAAAAATTGAGACGGCCAATTGCATACTTTTCATCAATGCTAGACCCAGTAGCTGTAGCCTTACCTGGGTGCTTGAAAGCAGTGGCTGCTACCTGTCGAAGTCTGGAACAGAGTGAAGGAATTGTGATGGGATATCCTGTGTAAGTGTTTGTACCTCATGATGTGGCAATCCTTTTAACAAGGAGTCGCACTCAATACATGACACATAGTCGGCTGACTAAATATGAGAAAGTCATATTAGGTGCAACGAATGTGAGCCTTGAGAGGTGTTTGAATGTGAATCCTTCAACGTTATTACCTGATGCTGAGAAAGTGGAAGTCAGAGATGAAGCAGATCATGATTGTCTGGATGTACTTGACTTCTGTACCAAACCACGTCCGGGCATAAAAGATGTACCATTGCCAGAAAATGATTTTGTGATGTTTGTAGATGGTTCTTGCCTAAGAACAGATGATGGAATGTTGAGTGCAGCATATGCAGTGTGCACGGTTGCAGCAGTAATAGAAGCCTCCTACCTGAAAGCCCAAGTAGCTGAACTTGTTGCTTTGACTAGAGCATGTAAGATTGGGAAGAGTGTGAGGGTGACTGTGATAACTGTCAGTCAGTATGGTTTTGGTGTGGTGCACGATTTCGGCCAAATATGGCTACAGAGAGGATTTTTGACATCAAGTGGAACTCCTATTAAGAATGCTGAAGTGGTTGGAAAATTGCTTGAGGCGATACAGCTGCCTAAGCAATTGGCTGTTGTGAAGTGCGCTGCACATAGTCAGTCTGGCGATTACATCGCCATAGGCAACAAATACGCCAATGATATGGCCCAATACTGTGCACGAAATCAGAATTCCATTAATCGGGGAAAGGAGAAAGAAGTGACTTCTTGCACCTTAATGTTTACTAACATTGTGGGTACATGGGAGGAAGTGAGAAAATTGCAGGAAGAAGCAGGAGATGAGAAAATGAAGCAGTGGGTAAAAGCAGGATGTGCACCAAGAGAGAAGGACCATGTGTGGGTCTATCGGGATGGAAGACCAGTTATGCCTGAAAGCATGATGTCTGCCATGGCACGGATGTATCATGGAGAGGGACACATAGGGAGAGATGCCATGATAAGGTCGTTTAAACAGACCTGGTACAATGCAAAATTTAAACTTGTACCAGAAAGTCTTTGTCAGAGATGCCTTATATGTCAGCAATATAACCCTGGAAGAAAGACAGTGGTGAGTCTAGGAACAATAGGTCGAGAAGGAGGGCCTTTTACCAGAATGCAAGTAGATTTCATTGAAATGCCTCCTTGTAACAAGTTGAGGTATATTCTAGTTATGGTCTGTTTGTTTTCAAGATGGGTAGACGCATACCCAACGAGAAGAAATGATGGAATCACAGTGGCCAAATTGCTTTTGAGGGAATTTATTCCCAGATTCGGGTTCCCAGTAACAATTGAATCAGACCGAGGAAGACATTTCCATAATGAGATCATAAAACTGATTTGTGAAGCATTGAATGTACGACAAAAACTACATTGTGCCTATCGCCCAGAGGCTTCTGGTGTGGTGGAACAAATAAATGGTACTATCAAAAACAGGATAGGGAAAATGTGTTTAGCCACAGGTATGAAATGGCCTGATGTCTTGCCCCTGGTACTCATGACTATTAGATCAATTCCAGACAGAACTACAGGGTTGAACCCCCATGAAATTATCATGGGTAGAGCAATGCGTCATGTGTTCATACCAGTCAACAAGATGTTGCCTATAACTGATGACATGGTGTTGGATTACTGTAAAGGCCTGGCTGACGCAGTTCATTCTGTGTTTCATCAGGTTGGAGCGGATGCCACCACCCTTGAAAAGAAGCAAGCTCATGATCTGAGCCCAGGGGACTGGGTAAGAATCAAAGTACACAGAAGAAGAAATTGTTTGGTTCCAAGGTGGGGAAAACCACGACAAGTGATTTTGACTACAACAATAGTTGTGAAGTGTGCTGGAATCAGGAACTGGATTCATGCAAGTCATACATTGAGAATTCCAAATACAGTGGATAACACAGAAGGAGAACATTTTGATGAAACAGAATCAAGTACTGAGTCAGATGAGGAAGAAACAAGATCAAAAGAAAACCCTGAAAGGGGAGAATCAGCGATAGATCTAACTGTTGCCCCAAAAAGTATTTCCTTGAAAAGGAGGTTACAAATTTCTGATACCAGCTCAGACTCAGTGTAGGAGAGTGGCATCGACTGCATAGTTGCCCCCAACTTTTTGCTGATGTTTTGACTGTTTTATGACACTAGCCAGGCTGTGGCCCTGCTATCCAGGACCCCAGCCTATCTGCTTCTTCTCTAAACTGATGTGAGTACCCTAGGTACCATCCAATTGGATACTGAGGACACCCTGTCAGCCCCTTGTAGATGGTACCCTAGGTACCCAGGGCATGGGTCCATCAGAGGCCTACCAGGGGCTGCAGCACTTATTGTGCCACCCCTGGGACAGCCATACAAAATGACACCACCAGACCACTACTGTAGTCTGGGTAAGGTGGTGCTTGCACCCCTTACAGGGATATAGGTATCCTGTATCCCACTTAATACAACACATATATCCTCATAGGTCACCCCTAAAGCAGGCCTTGCTAATCCTACAAGGCAGGGTGCTGAGATATGTGTGAGGGCGAACCCCTACCTGAGTAGGGCCCCTCTGCAACCTTCGTAAAACTATTGCTGGGTTGTTTGTAGTGTAGCCATACCATATACTCTTAACCGCATTATAAGTAATTGCGATAGCGTGATAACTTGAGAATGGCTACACAGAACCATATCGTGTTTGGTGTCAAACATGTAGGAATCATACCCCCAATCCAGCCATGGGAATAAGGGCATGATTCCCCCCTGCTAGAGGGGCGATATGGGAAAAGCAGCAGAATTTAGACACCAATTTAAAAGTGCACACATAGTACAAAATGGATGCTATCCGCCACCCGCACGACTCTGGGTGCCTGTTGCTGGGCAGAACTCCAGCCACGGCAGCTGGACAATAGGGATCTTGTTGCAGGGAGGTGCTCCCACCTCCCCAGACAGACTATGTGGATTGGAACTGGGTGGGTGCGCCATAGGATGTCTTTCAGACTTGCACGTAGGCTTCTCCAGTGCCTACTTCTGCATACACCGCCTCAAACCGGTTCAGGGGCATCCTGTCCCCTGCCCAGGTGGGAAACCACACAAAGGGGAGAGGGTGTAGCCACCCTTTCCCGCCTGAACTCTCATTGGTGGGCTCTGATCTGGACACTCCCCTAATCTTTGGATAAAGGTGAATACAGGGTCCCCAGAGCCTCAGATTATTCTTGGTCTTCACAGACTTGAACTTTGACTTGCTGCCGCACAGCTAAAGGAAGAAATCTCCCTTGGGGTAAAGGAGTTACCCCCCTGCTTGGCAGGCACCTGAAACACTGCAAGTGACCCGGTTGGAACCTCACTGCTCCTACGGACATCGACAACCCTTTCCTACCTTGAGGTGGGTTTCCAAGCATCCCAGAGGCCAGTGAGTGTGCACAGCAAAGCTCAGCACCGTGGACCCCGTGGGTGTCGAGATCCCCAATACCCCAGGACACCAGCCACCTCTTGTACAGCACCCGACCCTGACAAGTGGGGAAGTTGTGCTTTGGCCCATTATTGAGCCAGCCTCTCAGCATCATCTGTGCCAAAGATCGACGCCCTAGCCCGCTCCGGCGACCCGTGGGTGCATCTTTACGCACTCCAAATTGCTGCCTCCCACGGTCCCTTGTCTCTCAACTGGTGGGCCCTAGCTGAAGTCAATCTTTGATTCCAAGAGTTCCCCTGGTTGCTCCAGGCCTGCTCTTCAGTCTCCTTGCTGGAGACCTTGCTCAGACCTCGTGGGTCTGCACCAGTAGCAGTTTTGTGTTTCTTGCATGGGTTGCGGTTGCCTAGGCTTAGTGGATCCAATCCGGACACTAACACTGCAGCAACCCTCATCCTTTGTGGGACAGTTGCCCTCCAGAAGCTGGGCTTCCTTGACGCCTCCTGGACCCCGTGGCTGATGATCCAAGCTACACCTCTTCTACCTGCAAGCACCCGACATTGAAGGGTTCCTTCTCTTGAGCCCCCTGGTCACTGTGCCGTGACCCTGACTCTGTCCCCACTGCTTTCAGGTCCTTCTCTTCAAGATCTACGTTTTCATTCTTCACGACATCGACGACGCTTCTTGCTAGCAGCAGTTCTTGACGTTTTGCCATTGAAAATCAGCCCGCGACCCGACATCGAAAACGACCTGTGCACCCGGCTTCCCTGGGGCAGGTAACAGTGGTACCTCGGTACTCTCGTGGGTGTGGGCCCTTCAAAAGCTTAACTCTAAAGTATTGAACTTGAACTCCTGCTAGAAGTGTTTTTAATCTTGTAAAATTCAACTGCGACATTCTCCATAGGCTTTAATAGAGATCCTGACAGTAGCTTTAGCCACTGCACGTGTCTCCCATGGGTTCCCTTCCTCACTACCTTGGGTGGTTTCACAAGGGGCCAGCGACCCTAAATGCCCTAGGCATTGTCTGTAGAATTGTCGTGGTTCTTATACCACTTTTTTTGATATATGGTTTGGCCCCCCCCTGGGGCCCTATAATTCCAGTGCTATTTATTGTAACTATCAATGCTTGTTTGAATTGTATCTTTACCTCTAGCCTCATAAAGAGACTAGTGGGGTTATTCTTAGAATAAATACATATATTTTATATATATACCTGTGTGGACTACTCTTTCATTTGGCTATTCAAGAGGTTATCTATGGTAAAACAATAAGCTTAACACTCCTTCAAGACTTAGCCTGAAGGCTGCTCTCCACAGCTACCACTAGGATAGCTTTCTTTAAAGGTTGTCTTTAACCTATCACCATAAGAGTCGAATTGGACTGGTGCAAGGTGTCCCCTATAACTAGAGGACAGCATATGCCAGGCCAACTTCTCACACTCAGAGACTGAACAAGTAACTTTACACTCGAGAAAAGAAAAAGACAGCGAAAAGACAATCAAAGAAATTGTTGATAAAGAAGTTCCAGATGAAGGATTGAGAGAAATTCCACCTGAAATAACAAAATTAGATGGTCAGGTGTTAGATACAGAGAGAGAGGGAAAGATTCTTGCGGAAGACCCCCGAGGAGGTGTAGGGAATTCCAACATCCAGTTAGAGAAAGGGACAAATAGTTAGCAGGAAGATTGTGCACAAGAAGCCTGAGGAGGGACAGAAGTAGGGAAAACGAAAGAAGCAAAAGAAAGAAAAGCTGTTGAAACGAAAAAGCAAGTTGAAACAGAGTCAGGAGAAAGCGAAGACGAAATACCAAAAGGTAGAGTCTTGAGAAAGAGAGCTTGGAGAACTGAAAGGAATGATAAAGGAAGTAAACTGAAAAGATCAGCAAAGGATGAAGTGTGGCCGAATAAAATAAAGAGACTAAGATATCAACTGACACGAGTAAACTCACCAAGAGCTGAACAGGTGAATGAAATAACAAGTCAAGAGAAATCGAAAGATGAAGAAATATTTGTAATTGAAGAAAGCAAAAGAACGAGGAAACCTAACCGGAAGTATAAGTCGCCGGAATGGACGTATGTGGCCCTGCCTGAAGTAAAAGAAGAGCCGGATAGCCAAGAAGATCCAAAGGTGACTGTACCGGGAGTCATTGAAGAAGACGAAGAATCAGAAATCCTGAGAGTTATCTTGTCCGATATTGGAGAAGAGACGGATGTTCAGGAAATTCTGTATTCAGGGGATCACCATTTGTCTTAAAATTCACGAGCGGAGAGCTCCTGGACATACCTCTTTGCCGCTACTCCTCGCCGGACCCGCTTCGCGGGTCCCGCTTCGCTGCCTTTGCCTTCTGGACTCCTGCTGGGCTTCTCTGATTGCTGCTGGGCTTGCCTGCCTCCTGTGCCTCTCACGAATAAACAGCGGTGCAGCTGGCGCGATTGTGTGCGCGTAAACGGGACCACAGGGCTGCGAGCTGACCCGCAGGGACTCAGTGTACCAGGAGTCCCTGCGTGAGGTCCAGACCCGCAACACCTGGGTCGCTCTCCCTGCCTGCCCCGCCCACGCTACAGCTATTAAGTGCAGATACCCCGGTGGAAATCGTTGGGATCACCATTTGTCTTAAAATTCACGAGCGGAGAGCTCCTGGACATACCTCTTTGCCGCTACTCCTCGCCGGACCCGCTTCGCGGGTCCCGCTTCGCTGCCTTTGCCTTCTGGACTCCTGCTGGGCTTCTCTGATTGCTGCTGGGCTTGCCTGCCTCCTGTGCCTCTCACGAATAAACAGCGGTGCAGCTGGCGCGATTGTGTGCGCGTAAACGGGACCACAGGGCTGCGAGCTGACCCGCAGGGACTCAGTGTACCAGGAGTCCCTGCGTGAGGTCCAGACCCGCAACACCTGGGTCGCTCTCCCTGCCTGCCCCGCCCACGCTACAGTTTATTGCGGGATATTGTCCCCGCTGCGCGGGAGCGCCCGGGGCTAAGCCCGGGCAAAGGGCGGGCCGTCTAAGGCCGTCCAAGGACGCACAGGGACGGGCCGGGCCCTTTCTCTTACATTCGGGATTCGAGGACTCATAGTATGTTTTAGTTATGAATGTGATGAGATATTTAATGTAGTTATAGTGTGTAATTGAAGTTTTAAATTTTTATCTAATTTATATTTTAAATTGTACACATTATTTCTTATTTTTTAGTCTTATGATGTCCTCATCACTAAGAAAGGGTAGGCGGGTCACAGTAAAGTCAAGTAGTGTTAAAGCCACTGGAACCCTAGATGATTTTATTACCCGTGCCACGGGGATATTAGATAAAGAAATTGCTCTTACTGAAAAGCGTTTGTCTCTGGATTTAGTTACGGGGAAACGTTCATCTCTGGGACGGTTTGCATCTGTGGTCACTCCCGAAAAGAGCATAGTAAACGACTTGGAAGTCAGCCCAAATCTAGCCGTTACTCCAGATAATCAAGAAATATCTATGGGCGATGTAGTGAACGGTCCAATAGAAGATTGTTCTGTATTGAGCAATATTGGGGATGGGATCCAACACCCTAATTTGACCCTGTTGGGCCCCATTTCCTTACAACCCAAAGTTCAAGAAGCCACAAAAATTAGTAAACGTAAAAGAGGGGGAGGTCACTTGAAGGGAAGGGTAACACGAATGGGAGACTCCGGTTATCTGACTCATTGCTGCCAAAACAATAATAACAAAGATTTGTTAATACATATTGAGAAGCTGGTAAAAAGTCTTTTGACGCCCCTTATAGAGAGAACACAAATTGTTAACCTAAAATTGGACCAATTAGAGCATTTAATATCAGTTAACACACATTCGCTGGAAATTTTGGCTAATAATAGTAAACACTCTCATGCCCTGGGGAATTGTATCGAAATAAAGAAGGGGGCTCACAAAACCTTTACTCAAAATCCAAGTAATCCACCCCAGCCTATTGCATCTGCTGATTCCCAGCGAACCCCTGTACAATCAGTCCCAACTAGACCTGCATTGGTGGCTGACGGGGACTCTCAGTCAATGTCGATTATGGCTATAGCAGCAGCACCGAGCTCAATTACATCTAAGCCAGTAGCCTCATCTGAAGTTAAACCAACTCCACTGAGCGGCCCATTAGTTCTGGATGAAATGGCACCTTCAAGTAAACTAATATGTGTGAATATACCCCCCGAATCTGCACCTTTTATGGCCATCCTGACAGGTGTCCCGGTGGTCGCACCAAATAAACATGAATCAAATCAGGACCTATCAAATAAAGTTATATTTTGGCTCAACAACAATAGACCACTCCCCCGAGCCTCTGTTACAAAAATATTAAATGTACGAAGGGTCCCTTGGGTTGGTCCAAGCAAGAAGGATTTAGAGGGGGACTGTATCCTAATTAATTTTAGGGACAGGTGGGTCAAGGACTTAATCTGCAACAAAGCAAGGTTTGCTAGAATGGGGGATATTCAATGTATAGGTCTTGAATATTTTTATCCCAACCTGCATCATGTTCCCCTTAACCCTCGCTTCCCTGGGTCGAGATTGCAGGGTAATAGTTACTCTGGATGGACACAGATTAATACTATATCTCGACCCTCTCAAAATCATCCTGGTCTGTGGCACCAGGGTGATGGATCTCTCATGGGGCCAACAAGTTTCAAAAATTTTGGGCAAATCCCCTATGACCAATCAAGAAGGAGATTTCAGGGGGAGGAATACCTAGGGTGGATGCCAAATAACAATATTCCATTAAGAAACCGATTTGACCCACTGGTGGGAATGGAGGGTTTAGATTGACCATTAGACAAGAAAAAGGAAAGCATTCTATTTACCACAGATTTGGCCATGGGGGAAAACGGGGGGTCAAGGCAGAAGGATAACCAGGTGGTGGATGCTTTCGACCACAACGCACAACGCACAACCTAATATGCTTTCGGACACTCAGATTGTCAGTAACTTAGCCTGTGAGCTAAACCCACCAATTACTGGGCCTGACCTGGCAACTCCAAAAAAGTCTGTGGACGATAGCCTAGGGGAACCTAGGCTGTGTCTAATCTCATGGAATATTGCAGGTCTTGCGGGTAGAATGGAGGACGAAGCTTGGCTGGAGCATGTGGGTGGTCAGGATATCCTGTGCCTTCAGGAGACATGGAGCAGAGCGGGTGGGGAAATTGATGGTTTTCAATCTTTTAATGTTTTGGCGGTCCCATCACCAGCTGGGAGGGCAAGGGGTGGGATAATGACAGCTCTCTCTATCAAACTAAAGAACTTGATAACCTCAAAAATAGTGGATACTCCCTGGTACCAGTTGCTCTTGTTGGAAAATCTGTTCCCAGAGCCTTTGTTATTAATTAATTGGTACCATAATGTTTTTGATAGAAATGATGTATCTACAATTCAGAGTTTGGAGGAAGCAATATGTAAGGCTCGTAGTGATCGACCTTTATTAGTAGTTATTTGGGTTGGCGATTTTAATTGTACATTGTGCAAATTTGGTGGCTCCAATGTTTGTGGCATCGATGACCTAAACGAACAGCCCTTGATGCATTTTAAACACACGCCCCAGGGGGACGCTTTAAATAATATCATTGTTTTAAATGATTTATGCATGGTAGAGCCCTGGGCTGCCCCAAACATATCGCCAATACCAACCTTTCAGGGAACAAGAGGTGCAATGAGTACTATCGATTTTGTATTTGTGTCCAGTAACTTTCTTCATTATGTTAATAGGCTTGAGGTAATAGCAAGTGCCGTAAGCGATCATAACCCTTTAATGCTATCTTTGTGTGCTCCTGCTAGTAGAAAACATTTGGTTTGGGAGCAACCCATAACATATAATAAAAATCAGGGAGTCACTATGAAGTGGGGGAAAATAAATGCTGTAGGCCTTGAGGCAGAGATTCTGAATGTTTGTAAAACTGAGATCGAATCATGCCTGTCGCTGACGTCTGACCCAGACAAGGTCATTGGGAGTTTTGAAAAATTATGTGGGCACGTGGCTGAGCACCTTAAAAAACCGGTGAGGAAAAAGAATTTAAGGTGTTTTAAATGGTTTGACTCCGCATGCTCCGCCTCACATAAATCCTTAAAAGCGGCCCTTATACAAAAACCAAGAAATAAAGAACTGATAAGATCGACCAGAAGGGCTTATAAAGAGGCCATCACAAAGAGGAAGCAGGAGTTGAAAAATCGTGCCTGGGACGATCTAGAGAAGGCCTCTGAGTTAAAAGATAGTAGGCTCTTCTGGGAAGTAGTAAATCGTCCCCTGTTTAAAAGTGACACCAAGGAAAGTATAGTGACGCAGATTATTGGTGAATCTTGGGAAGCTCACTTTGGTAAAATTTTTAATCCCAAAGCATTATTACTTTCGGATTTGTTGGATGATGTAGGGGATTTGGTGGTACCATCTTCAGCTTCGCTTCTTAGCTCTTCACTTACACTGGAAGAGGTTGAAGAAGCTTTGAGGAAAGGCATATCATTAAAAGCCCCGGGCCCTGATGCTGTCCCTTTGGACTTTTTTAAACATAATATTGAAGCTTGGGCACCATTATTACTGAATGTTTTTAGGGCTGTTGTTCTTGGTCGTATCCCTGTTTCGTGGAAGGAGGCAGTGGTGGTGCCGATTTTTAAGAAGGGCGATAGGTGTGACCCCCGATGCTATCGCCCTATATCCTTGATTGATGCATCATGTAAATTATTGGGGAGGGTTATTTTGGCCAGATTAGAAACATGGGCTGACTCTGTTGGTCTAATTGTGAATTCCCAGTATGGATTCAGAAGTGGGAAGGGGACAGTTGAGCAGTGTCTGAATTTGGCGCTAATTATTGGCAAGTACATGAAGGCAAGGAGTTCTGCAATTTACCTTGCCTTCATGGACTTGTCAAGCGCCTTTGACACTGTTTGTAGAAGTAGGCTGTGGCAGATGATGGACGATATGGGTTTCGAAGAACCCCTGGTGACACTTCTCCGCAGACTACACGCAGCAACGTCCGTGGCTATAAGATTCGGACCTGGGGGTGAAACAACAAAACCTATTCCCTCAACTGAGGGGGTGCGTCAAGGCTGCATTTTAGCGCCTTTCTTGTTCCTAGTATACACAAATGGACTAGAGAAGTACTTGTTGGACCACTGTTGTGATTTTCCAAAGGTAAACGGTAGGAGTATTCCTATACTCTCATATGCAGACGACACTGTTTTAATGACCCTCACTGGAAACAGTTTGCAGGTGTGCCTAGATGCCTTTAACACCTTCATGCTGGATCTTGACTTGAAGGTAAATTTTGGAAAATCTTTTGCAATGGTCTGTGGTCCAAAAGGGACAAAACCAAGAAAATTTGTGGTGAATCACTCTACTATTGAAAAGGTGGAAAATTTTAATTACCTTGGAAATCTTTTCAATAGCAAATTAAGTTGGGCCCCATTAATGAAGGCTCGAGTCCAGAGTGCTACCCGCTCCATAGAAGGTCTTTTTCGTTTTTGTGGTAAGCTGGGTCAAAAACCTGTTGCGCACCTTAAAACCCTTTACATATCTAAATGTTTATCTGTGGCCACCTACGGGGCAGGAGTATGGGGGACGGAAAATCCCTCAGTGATACAAGTGATGGAAAATAAATTCCTAAAACGGGTATTACTGATCCCATCGGGTTCATCAAATAGCTTCTGTCATAATGAAATGGGAATGACCAAAGTGACTGACATTATTCGTCTGTCGCCCCTATTATTATGGGGCAAAATATGGTTATCTGACGATCTGCAGCTCTCGAGAGAAATTCTCTCAGACTGCATGAGCCTGGATAATGCAAAAAAGATCCCCTGGTTGTCAGACGTCAGTGACATGTTGAACAAGATAGGTTTGGGTTATGTTTATGAAAATCCTGCAAATATCCAGGGAAACATAAAAACCCAAATTAAGTCAAATTACTGGAAATTTTTAGGTTCACCTTGTCTGGGAGGCCCAACTAGCTATGTACCTAAGTTACAGCACCAATTTTATTTAATTTTTACAACTAATGTCCAATGGCGGTTTTACCTCACGAGGTTTAGGCTAAATATCCTTCATTTTCTTTTTGCCTTTCCTAAACAAGGGGGTTGGTGTGAGCGGCTACCCCCTTGTCCCTGTAATGACAGAGTTAGCCAAAGTACTATACATGTTGTCCTGTTTTGCTCCTTATATCAAGAACCAAGGATTAGATTTATTAAGCCTATCCTGAAGGGGCGGCAACCATGCACCTATAAAGAAGGCTACGATTATTTGCTGTCATTATCTTCTGTTGATACTTGCTGTGCCATGTTAAATTTTATACGAGTTTCACTTCAGATTAGGAAACGCTATGGATAATTTAGCTGTAGAACTGTGCTTTGCCATCGGATTTGTATTTATGCTGTATGATGGATTTTTCGAATTGTAATCTTTGTTTTACAGATGGATCATCTTAATTGTGTATTATGTTTTTTAACTTTGTGCTTTTATGATTCATTGTATGAATCGAATAAAGATTTTGAACCGAACCGTATTCAGATCACGGAGGAAAAGTGAAGAACGATGAGATGCCAAACTGAATAAGACAAGAATGCTGCTAATGGAAAAACAATAAAATACTGGAAAAGATAAAAGCTGGTAGAACCAAGTAGGTGCTTAGAGCCTTGGGTTAGACAAACTAGTTGTGAAGTAGAAGAGGCTAAGTCAAAAGACGCTGTTTATTTTAACAAAATGGCAAACACAGATAGTAGAAAAGATAGATGTATATTTTTGAAGCGATGGTGTAAAATGTGTTGTTGTTGTACAGGATAACTAATGCTTCTGTGGAGTGTACTAGCTCTGATGATCTCATTTAAGGTTACCATAGACACAATAGAAGGACATAGTGAAAATAAGACTAATATAGAAAAGATACAAGAGATAGTTCCGAGTAGAATAGATAGAACTTATTTGCATAAAGACAGGTCTATAACTGACTTTTCTAACAATGTATTTTCGAAATTACTATATGAATATGTAAAGATAATGGACGTAAGGGACTGCTACGTCTGTATGCAGTTACCAGCATCTGTTTCGGAGGGAGTGACTTATCACTACCTTCCTGTAACTTATGGAATAACATGTAGTGTAATAGCTAGTTTATTTTACCAAACAGGGAAGTTAGAGTATTATTTTTCAGATGTAGATATCATATTTTCACAAGTACTGTCAATTAACAAACTAAATAAGGTAAAACCTGCAAAGGTATTAGGTGAATTTTTCTTAGAGACTAAAGAATTTACATTAGAATATATATATAGAAATAATTTGACTTGCAGTTTAAAGAAAGAAGAAAAGACGTTTTTGAATATGGCTGAAGAAAGGAGATTGAAAATGCAAAGGAAGGCATCTGAGGGAAAGGTGGAAAAGACAATTTGGGATGTAGAAATGGAAAAACACTTAAAGGGAGAAGCTAGTCCAACTATGGCTTTAGCTTGGCCTCAGAAAGGAAAATTTTGTATTAGAAGGAATGAGACTGCATATGATAATTACTTTGTAGGTAGCAGTGAGTGCCATGATACATATCAAATCATGGGTGGATGGGGATTTAAAGGAGGAAATGATCCAGTTTTTCCTGGATTATACTGTATCTGCAGGAGCAGGGCGTATTATCGTTTGCCAGACCATTGGTATGGCACATGTTATGTAGGCCTGGTTTTCCCAAAGATCTTTCATATGGGAAGAGGAGAAGATGGTGTACATAATTTAGGTAGTTATTCAGTATGTAGAAAGAGAGAATCTTGGTCAGAAATTGTGGGTGATATTTTTGGAGCATTGATACCAGCAGTGGGAATATCTCTGAATGCAAATAAAATTAGAAAACTATCAACAGTGGTGGATCGCTTGTCTACAAGCACTGCTGGAGGATTTTTATTGGTAAATACTGAAATGGTTGCCATGTGTGCCATGGTAATGCAAAATCGACTTGCCCTTGATATATTATTGGAAAAAGAGGGTGGAGTCTGTGGAATGCTGAAAGTTCAACATTGTTGTACTTACATTCCAGATGAAAGTAAAGATTTGAAAATCTATATTAAAAATATAACTGATTTGCATGATGAAATTGCACCACTGGAGGTTGAAGGTGTTTGGGAAAAGATTGGAAAGAACATTTCTTCTATTAAGAATTTCTTAGTAAACTTAGGTAGTACTTTCTTAGGTAAAATCTTATTTCCATTAACATGTGTGATTTTCTTAGTATTAATATCAAGATTAGGATGCCTTTGTCATATAAGGAAGAAAATTCAGAAAAAGTTAAAAAGAGAAAATTTAGGAAGAAAAGATGAGAAACAGGAGAGGGAATTTGAAGAAATAGAATTAGAAGAGGTAAAAGAAAATATGTATAAGACAGCCAGAAGAGAAGAAATTGGGGAAACTGAGATGTAAACACAAAGGCAAGAACTCATTTCAACTCCATGAAAAATTATACAAAATTTAAATGGTGCGGTGATAAAATTGATGGAGCGGGTAGTACAAAAATGTTGTATACCCCCCCTAATTTGCTTGCCTATAACAATTAGAATAATCTATTAATTATAATATTATTAATGTGGTTTAATCAACCTTACTAATGATCAATATACACGTGGGATTAGCATTTTGCATGGCTAAATAATTATTATTATTATTAACCTATGTACGTATACTAACAGTAGAAAAATAGAATATTGCATGGTATATGTTGCTTTATGATGGTTTCGTAAAGTCGCTCGAGATGACATCAATGGGTGAATATGAATGCTTTAAATGTTGCTATATGCTAGATAAATTACAAGCACATAGGGGAATTAGTGAGGGTTTAACATTTTATTCGTTATTTCTATGTATTAATTTACTCTTTTGTGTTTGTTTCGCTTAAGTTGTCCTTTGGTCATAAAAACCAAGATGGCCACTAACTAACTCGACGCGATGGCCACCATTCCACGAGGCTTTGGGTGAAGTGCACCTGCGCTACGACTTGTTCCTGTAGCCTCGACATGACCGTACACTCGATGTACCCAAGCAAGGTCACGGTGGGAAATCTGCCAAGTATATTAACAAAGGACAGACACAAGAAACCGGAAAGAACATGCTAGATGACTTAACACCCTGAACTGTGTGAAACCTCGTCAGACGATCCCAATTGACCAATGAGAGAAGCCCAAACCCTGCAAAGTGTTACATTTTTTACGTTAATTTATTATAAAAATCACGGTAGAATAGGTTGGTTGTTGTTCTTTTCCTGGCGATGTTATGCTGACGGAGACGACGGTGACGCTGCATGACAGCTGCGCTCCTGAAACTTTGACAGACTGAATGCTGCCCATTTCTTTGATGGACTACGAACTTTATGGGCATTGATAGATGCTTGCACATCTCTTTTCTATGTCCATCTTTGGGACTGTAGTGTGCCGCATGAAGAACTTTCGAATCCCGACAGATTGACTAAACTTGACGACTTAGAGGACGACTAATAGCCAGATTAGGTAAATATGATGTTCTGCAACTTAATAAAATTTAACAGATGAAACTAAATTCTTGCATTAATTAGATAAACAAAATATTGATTAGCAAATAAATGTGTTTTGGTCATTTATTAAGAAAGGATAGATCAGGATCTTGAGTGTGTTTAGCCGGACTAAATCACCTTACCGATCCAACTAAATGATCCATTGATCACGTGGGAGGAGTATCTTGATGTTTAGGACTAAGATCTGTAGGGGTAAGGATATTGGATATTAAGGTATAAATGTGTAAATAAATTTCTCTCTATAGGTTATAAGGTATTCCTCTCATGTCAGCGCTTGGAACATTGATCTCTCCTGTAAGTGCAGGCCAGTGAAGAGTGAAGTGTGAATGTTGGTGTTATGGGCCCCACCACTGATTGTAGGAGTGAATGTGTTAATGTGATATTTTGCCTGTGACGAAGGGAGGATATTTGGTACGGGTTTTTGTCTTGATTCCCGTTACCCAGGTTCCGCGCTGAATCACAGTCGTAGTAACCGTCGAATGCCAACTCCTCCTTATTCTACTACTCTTTTTATAATAAATTTCGGGATAACATGAAACAATTTTGGGCGAAGAATGTCCATGATTGGATAATCAAAAACGTCCGATATTTGTCCGTCAGGTTTCGCATGGATTTTGCTGATTTGTTTCCGGAGATGACTTAATACAGATGTTGCAAAGTTTCGATTTTCACTTGTATGATTCTATTGTTCATTTAAACCATTTTCTAGTGTCTGGGGTCTTGGCAGTCCACCAATATCCTATCCTTGACAGCGACAGGGTGTCCTGAGGTTGTTTGAAAGTTCACAGAGCCATCCGAGTCTGCCAGTAGACTTCGCGCTCACGAGACGGTGGCCACTTCTGAACTCGTTTTCCGCCATATTGCGATAGGCCCAAATGTCAACTTAAGCAAACAAACACAAAAATATAATTAATACAAAGAAATTATGCTTCTTCTGTTATACCCTTACTAATCCCCTTTACGTATTAGGATTGTCCTAGCATATAGCGACATTAAAAGCAATATATTCACCTTTATGGTCCTCCACGAAGATGCAAACGTCACAAAAGCAACATAAATCATGCGATATCTAATTACCACTATTAATATGCGTACGTATTTTAGTTATTTGAGTTATTTTGCAATGCAAATGGCAATTTCCCACGTGTAGTTTGTGTTTGCAAAGGTTGAGTTAGTTTCACACACCACACTATTAGTAAAATTATAATCAGTAAGTTATTTAGTTAATCTTTTCATGCAAATAGAGGAGGTGTACAAAATGTTGCTCTACCTGCTCCATCAATCACCCCTTAGGTGATTTTTAACATCACCACACTACCTTTAAATTTTGGGAAAATTTAGTAAATAGAAATGAATTCAGTTCTCTTAACTTTTTGTTAGATCACATTACTGTTTCACCTGTCTCTTCTTCTCTCGTTTTTCTATACATATTGTCTTTCCACTCTTCTAATTCTACTTCTTCAAACTCTCTTTCTTTTCTTTCCTTTTCTCTTTTCTTTACAATTTCTCTTTTCATGTTATTTCGTGATTTTCTTCTTTTGCTACATAATCATCCTAATCTTAATATGAATACTTGTTAGACTTGGGGGTCTCTAGTTGGCACAGGTATGCACTTGTGAAAATAGGGACCCTCGCCTCTAGTCAGTGTAAGGGAGTACACTCCTAAAATAACCCCTGCTCACCCCCTTGGTAGCTTTGCATGAGCAGACAGGCTTATTTCAGAGGCAGTGTGTAAAGCATTTGTGAACACATACAGTAACCAAGTGACAACACTACAAATGGACATCACAGAGGTTTTATATCAAAAATAAGTATTCTTTATATAGAGTTACCACAAGACCATTAAACGACAAAAATACACAATACTGTTACTTTAGATGGTAGAATTTTGCTTAGTTCTCTTAAGTTCTTAGATGCGACACTTTAAGTCAATGTACCTTTTAGATGCGACACGCAGGGCAACGAAAGTGTTGCAACGATGTTGATGCGATGAAGTTTCTGGTGCAAAGAAATAAAGACGTGAAGATCTTCCAGATGCGGTACGCTTCTCCGATGTTACAAGAAGACTCGAGTCGATGCTTCAGCTGCAGCGGCGACACCATTTATGCGATGCAATGACAGCGGCCTTGGCAGCGGCACTCTTCTCCGATGTTTGCGAGACGCTTCCGCTCGATGCGATGTTGCAGCGGTGACACCCCTTTACGCGATGCGACGACAGCAGCTCCGACGGCGGCACGCTTCTCCGTGGATGCGAGGTGCTTTTCTTGATGTGGTGCAATGCGACAACTATGATGGTTGCGATGGCGACACGCTTCTTCCTCGATGCGAGACTCTTCTCTTGATGTGGTGCAATGCGTCAGCTACGATGGCTGTGATGGCGACACGCTTCTTCGGCGTTGTGAGACACTTCCTGGATGATGCGAGACGCTTCTGCTTGATGCGATGCTGCAGCGGCGACACACTTTACGAGATACGACGACAACAGCTCCGACGGCGGCACGCTTCTCCTTCTTGAGTCGCGCTTCCAGCTGCTTGCGACACGCAGTCCCTCAGAAGGCCCGACAACAGCAGCAGGCATTTCCAAAGAATTCTAGGGAGCTGGGGGTGAAGTCTGTTGTTCCTGAGACTTCAGCAGGAGGCAAGCTCTTTTCCAAGCCCTTGGAGATCCTTCACAAGTTGAGCAAAAGTACACACAAAGTTCCTTTCTCCTCTCTTTGGCAGTAAGGCAACCACTGCAGGCCAATCCCCCAGGTTCAGGGATAGTTTCCTCCTCAGCTTCTTCTGGTTCCTCCCTCAGCAGAGGTTCTTCTTGTTTTCCCAAAGTGATCTAAATTCTTGGGATTAGGGTCCCAATACTTATACCCCAAAATCCTTTGTCCTCTGAGGGCAGATGGGCCTTTGCCCAGTCCAAACCAGTTCCTGAGAACTCTGTTTACAAGACTTCTCCTTTCCTTTCACAGGGCAGAAACATTAGACGCCCCACAGGAGGTGGGGCCAGCATTGTGGAAGGCTAGTACAGCCCTGGAGCACTTTGTTGACAGGATTCCTTCTCTTCATTCACTGTGCAGGGCAGAGACATCAGCCGCTCCCCAGGAGGTGGAGCCAGCATTGTGGAAGGCAGGCACAGCCCTATTCAGGTCCCAGGTACAACTCCTCCCACCCATCTAGATGCAGATCTCTCTATTCACCACTGGGCTGACTCATCCTGTCTCTTGGAATTCCCCAGCCCTGTCACTCATACTCCAGAAAAAGGAATACACAGCCTAGCAGAGGTTTGAATGGTTAGACAAGAAAATGCCTACTTTCTAAAAGTGGCATTTTCAAACACAGAATGTTAAAACCAACTTCACTAAAATAAGTATTTTACCAACCTGAGTTCAGGCATACTAAATTCTAATTTCTACCATGTTCTCTGAGTCAGTTAAGATTATAAGATGTAATAACCAAACTGCCCAGTCTGGCCTATGGAGAACAGGTAGCCTTGCAATAGTGAAAAACGAAAATGGCTGTAATTCACTATTAGAACTATTAGAACATGCCACACACATCAGGGCATGTCCTACCTTATCCTTACAATGCACCCTGCCCTTGGGCTACCATAGGGGTGTCTGATATGAAGAAAATGGAAGGTTTAGTAACTGGCAAGTGGGTGCACTTGCCCAGTCAGCATGACAGTACCAGACTGCAAGTAGGCTCTGCAATGGCAGACCTTAGACACATTTTTACAAGCTGCTTCTGTGGGTGGCACAACCAGTGCTGCAGGCCCACCAGCAGCATTTGGATTTACAAGCCCTGGGCACTCCTGGTGCACTGTACTAAGGTCTGATAGGTAAACCAAACCAACCAATCATGGAATCACTAATTCCTACAATAATTTACAATAGGGTGAGCATATGCACTTTAGCACTGATCAGCAGTGGTAAAGTGCCCAGAGTCATAAAACAGCCAACAACAGGTCAGACAAAATATAGGAAGAAGGCAAAAAGTTCAGGTATGACCCTGCAAAAAGGGCAAATCCAACAATACTAAAATAATCACACATGTTACTGGAAATAGAATTTTACCAATAATACTACCTAATTTTAATAAGAAGTTCTTAATAGTAGAAATCTTTTTTCCAATCTTTTCCCAAATACCTTCAGCCTCCAGTGGAACAATTTCCTCATGCAAATCAGTTATATTTTTAATATATGTCTTCAAATCTTGACTTTTGTCAGGAATGTAAGCACAACAATGTTGAACTTTCAGCATTCCACAGACTCCACCCACTTTTGCCAAAATGATATCAAGGGCAAGTCGATTTTGCATTACCATGGCACGCATGGCAACCATTTCAGTGTTTACCAATAAAAATCCTCCAGCGGTGCTTGTTGACAAGCGATCCACTACTGTTGATAATTTTCTAATTTTGTGTGCATTCGGAGATATTTCCACTGCTGGTATCAACGCTCCGAAAATGTCTCCTACAATTTCTGACCAAGATTCTCTTCTCCTACGTGTTAGTTGTCTACCTATCTCATGTGCACCATCGTTTTCCTCTTCCCACATAGAATATCTTTGGGAAAACCAGGCCTAGATAACATGTGCCATACCAGTGATCTGGCAATTGATAATATGCTTTGTTCCCGCAGATAAAATATAATCCAGGAAAAACCGGATCATTTCCTCTTTTAAATCCCCATCCTCCCATGATTCTATACGTATCATGGCAATCACTTGTGCCTACAAAATAATTATCATAAACAGTTTGATTCCTTCTAATACACAACTTCCCTTTTTGAGGCTAATCTAAAGCCATTGTTGGACTAGCTTCTCCTTTCAAGTTTTTCTCTCTTTCAACATCCCAGACTGTCTTTTCATCTTTTCCCTCAGGTACTTTCCTTTGCATTTTTAATCTCCTTTCTTCTACCATATCTAAGAAAACGTTCTCCTCCTTTTTTAAACTGCAAGTTAGATTGTTTCTAAATATTGATTCTAATGTTAATTCTTTAGTTTCTAAGAAAAATTCACCTAACCCTTTAACAGGTTTTACTTTATTCAACTTGTTAACTACAGGTACTTGTGAAAATATGTTATCTACATCTGAAAAATAATATTCTAATTTCCCTATTTTGTAAAACAAACTTGCTAGTACAGTACATGTTATTCCATATGTTACTGGGAGGTGATGGTAAGTCACTCCCTCAGATACAGATGCAGGCAACTGCATGCAGACGTAACAATCCCTCACATCCATCGTCTTTACATATTCGTACAGTAATTTTGAAAAAACATTGTTAGAAAAATCAGTTATAGACCTATCTTTATGTAAATAATTTCTATCTATTTTAGTCGGGTAAATCTTTTGAATCTTTTCTACATTAGTCTTATTCTCACTATGTCCTTCTATTGTTTCTAATGTAACCTTAAATGAAACCATTAAAGCCAACGCACTCCACAGAAGCATTAGTAATCCTGTACAACAACACATTTTAAACCATCTTCTAAGGAACACACATTTAGATTTACTACTTTCTGTTTGCCATTTCGAAAAATGATCAGTGTCTTTTGACTTAGCTTCTTCTACTTCACAACTATTTTTGTCTAACCCAAGGCTCTAGGCACCTACTTGATTCTTTTCAGATTATGTATTTTCCAGTAATTTTATTGTTTCACCATTTAGAACACTTTTGATCTTTTCAGTTTGTCATTTGATCGTCTTTCACTTTTCTTTCGTAATCTTGATGCAGAATTTCCTGAACTTCCGTCTCTTCTCCGATGTCGGACAAGATAACTCTCAGGATTTCCGATTCTTCGTCTTCCTCAACCACTCCTGGTACAGTCACCTCTGGATCCCCTTGGCTATCTGCCTCTTCTTTTACTTCAGGCAGTGCCACATATGACCATTCCGGCGACTTATACTTCTGGTTAGGCTTTCCTGTTCTCTTACTTTCTTCTGCTGTTGTTTGTTCCACGTCTTTTGATTTCTCTTGGCTAGACACTCCATTCACCTGTTCAGCCCTAGATGAATTTACTCGTGTCAATCTGTATCTTAATCTCTTTATCTTGTTTGGCCAAATTTCATCCCTTGTTGGCCTTTTCAACTTACTTCCTTTTTCATTTTTCTCAGTTCTCCATGCTCTCTTTCTCAGGACTCGACCTTCTGGTACTTCTTCATCACTGTCCTCTGATTCAGTTCCAACTTGACTTTTACTTTCAGTAGTCTTTCTTTCCACCACTTCCTTTTTATTACCTACTTCTGTCCCGCCTCGTGGTTCTTCCACACAATCTTCCTGCTGACTAACTGTCCTTTTCTTCTACCTGGATGCGTGGTTTCCCTACAACTCCTCGGGGGTCTTCCGCAAAACCCTTTCCCTCACTCTCTGTATCTGGTACCTTACCATCATATTTTGTTATTTCAGGTGGAATTTCTCTTGAATTTTCATTCGGAACTTCTTTATCAAGAATTTCTTTGACAGTCTCTTCACTGTTTTTATTTTCACTCTTGTGTGCTTGTACTGGTCCAGTGTCTGATTCTGAGCTGGTGTCAGAAATCTGCAATTTTCTTCTTAAAGGAAGATTCTCTGGTGCAATAACTAGACTTAATTCCAACTCCCCCCTTTCAGGAGTTTATCTTGTTCTTATTTCTTCAGTATCTGATTCAGAACTCGTATCTGATTCTTCAAAGTATTCTCCTTCCTTCCAAGGTGTGACTAGCATGAATCCAGTTCTTTACTCCTGCACATTTTACAGCTGTGGTCGTGGTCAGAATCACCTGACGTGGTTTTCCCCAACGTGGGACCAAACAGTTTCTTCTTCTGTGCACTTTTATTCTCACCCAGTCACCTGGGCTCAGATCAAGAGCTGGCTTCTTTTCAAGAGTGGTGGCATCCGATCCAACCTGATGGAACACAGAATGAACGGAATCAGCCAACCCCTTGCAATAATCCAACACCAAGTCATCAGATATAGGCAACAGTTTGTTGACTGGTATGAAAACATGTCGAATTGCTCTTCCCATGACGATTTCATGGGGACTCAAACCTGGTTTCCTATCTGGAATGGATCTAATAGTCATGAGTACTAGAGGCAAGACATCAGGCCATTTCAAACCTGTGGCTAAACACATTTTTCCCAGTCTGTTTTTAATGGTGCCATTTACTTGCTTCACCACACGAGAAGGCTCTGGGCGATAGGCACAATGTAGTTTTTGTTGTACATTCAATGCTTCACAAATTAATTTCATGATTTCATTATGAAAATGTTTTCCTCTATCTGACTCAATCGTAACTGGAAACCCAAATCTAGGAATGAACTCTCTCAATAATAGCTTAGCTACTGCAATTCCATCACTTCTTCTTGTTGGGTATGCTTCGACCCATCGAGAGAACATACAAACCATCACTAGAACATATCTCAACCTGTTACAGGGGGGCATTTCAATGAAGTCAATCTGCATTCTGGTGAAAGGCCCTCCTTCTCGACCTATCGTTCCCAGACTTACCACTGTTTTTCTTCCAGGGTTGAACTGCTGACATATAAGACATCTTTGACAAAGACTTTCAGCTACAAGTCTAAATTTCACATTATACCATGTCTGTTTGAAAAGTCTGATCATAGCATCTCTTCCTACATGTGCTTGTCCATGATACATCCGTGCAATGGCAGAAACCATGCTATCAGGCATAACTGGTCTTCCATCCCGATAAACCCACACATGATCTGTTTCCCGTGGTGCACATCCTGCTTTTACCCACTGTCTCATTTCCTCATCTCCTGCTTCTTCCTGCAACTGCCTCACTTCTTCCCATGTATTCACAGTGTTAGTAAACAAAAAGGGACATGAATTAATTTCTCTTTCTCTTCCCCGATTCACAGAATTCTGATTTTGTGTGCAATATTGAGCCATATCGTTGGCAAACTGATTGCCAGCTGATACATAATCATTGGACTTTGTGTGCGCTGCACATTTCACAACAGATAACTGCTTAGGCAGCTGTATCGCCTCAAGCAATTTTCCAACCACTTCAGCATTCCTTATAGGAGTTCCACTCGATGTCAAAAACCCTCTTTGGGACCAAATTTGACCAAAGTCATGCACTACACCGAAGCCATATTGACTATCGGTTATCACAGTCACTCTCACATTCTTTCCCAACTTACTTGCTCTTGTTAATGCAAAAAGTTCAGCTACTTGGGCTGATTTTACTTGTTTTAGGCAAGATGCTTCCAATACAGCTGCTACTGTACAAACTGCATATGCTGCACTCAGAATTCCCTCATCCGTTCTCAAGCATGATCCATCCACGAACATCACATAGTCACTTTCTGTCAAGGGTACATCTTTTATATCAGGACGTGATTTGGTACAGAAATTAAGCACTTCCAAACAGTCATGATTCACATCGTCTCTGACTTCCACATTCTCAGCGTCAGGCAATAACTTTGAAGGATTCACGTTCAGACACCTTACAAGGCTCACATTCGTGGCAACTAGGATGACTTTCTCATATTTAGTCAGACAACTATGCGTCATGAACTGAGTGCGGCTCCTCGTTAAAAGGATTGCCACATCATGAGGTACAAACACTCTCACAGGATATCCCATCACAATTCCTTCACTCTGTTCCAGACTCTTACAAGTGGCTGCTACAGCTTTCAAACAACCAGGCAATGTTACAGCTACAGGGTCTAGTATAGCTGAAAAATATGCAATTGGTCTCGTCAGTTTTCCATGTTTCTGTATTAATACAGAAAGTGCACATCCAATTCTTACGCTGCAATAGAGTTCAAACTCTTTCTCATAGTCAGGCATACCAGGTGCTGGTGCTTCACACAAACTGTCTCTCAATTGTTTAAAAGCCATTAATTCCTCTTTATTTAATTCAATGGGGTCTTTTACATCACTTCTCGTCAAGCGTACCAAAGGTTTTGCAATCAGGGAAAAGTTACTTATCCACTGACGACAATATCCAACCATTCCAAGAAACATTCTCACTTCTCTTTGCGTCATTGGGGCTATCATTCCTTTTATTATCTTGATTCTATCTGCAGTTACTTTTCTCAATCCTTTTTCAATTTTGTGGCCTAAATATTGTACTTCTTTCTGACAGAATTGCAATTTCGATGGTGATACTTTAAGTCCTCCATCTGCCAAATTATTCAGCAATGCAATGGTATCCACTACACAAGCTTCTCGGGTTCTTGATGCCACAAGCAGGTCATCTATGTATTGGACCAGAACTGAATTTTCAGGCATTTTTAAATCTTCTAGAGACTTTTTCAATATCTGATTGAATATTGAGGGACTCTCTGTGTACCCCTGTGGGATTCGGCACCATGCCAAAATACGTTCGCCAAACCGGAACGCAAAAATCTGTTGACTGTCAGGATGCAATGGGATGGAAAAGAAAGCATGACACAAATTAATTACTGTGTACCATTCTGCATCGTGAGGAATCTGATAGAAAATCACAGATGGATTTGGTACAATGGGACAACATGACACACCGATTTTGTTTATTTTTGTCAGGTCTTGCACTATTCTAAATGTTCCAGTAGGCTTTTTCAGGCCCATAATTGGTGAATTACATGGACTGCTCATTATTTCTCTCAGAATACCTTGCTTAATCATCCTGTCTATAGTGGGAGTAACTCTTGTAATTATCTCTGGTGTCAATTTGTACTGTGGAATGTTTGGGTAACTTACTCCTTCTTTTACAGCAATTTTTACGGGATCTACATTTTTCATTAATCCCACATCTTCTCCTGTGAAATCCCATACCTTTGTCTTTACTGTCTTTTTCAATTCTTGAGGCAGCTCCTCAGGATCAAATACAGCAAATGCCTCAGTAATCTCAGGTTCCATATTAGCCATAGTCATTTTATAGAGTACATCCTCATCTGGAGTCTCAAATGCTATACCATCTGGAGTACAAAACATGTGCAATTCATTTTGCACAGCAAATCTCTACCTAACAAATTTACAGGGCTTGAATCGCACACGACAAAATGGTGCATTTCAGAAAATTTCCCTATGTTAACTTTAACTGGTTCAGTGAGATACGTTTTTATCTGTCTGTTGCATACTCCAACTACTTGGATTGTTTCGTCCGAGAGAGGAAGATTTTTAACATCAGCTGACCTAACAGTTGAAAGAGTAGCACCAGTATCTACTAGGAAAGTAATGTTTTCGTCATTTACCTTTCCATCCACGAATGGGCCTGTCTGGTCTACTTCTAGAGTTGCGCCAAGTACGTACTCCTCTTCCTCCCCTCGGAACCGTCAATAACTTTCTTCTGACTCACTCTCATCGCGTTGCAGCCAATACTGCGAAACAGCACTAGCGCGCGGCAGTTTAGTTACCTGTTCTTCGTTGTAGAATCCTGTCTCATTACTGTATTTCTGAGGATTTACGCTCTGTGGAAAAGGTGGTTTTGGCGCCTGATTCTGTTGGGCAACAACCTGCTGCTGTCGCTGCAGTTGACAACTCACCTCATTCTCCACCTGTGGATTCAATGATGCATTATCACCATTAGTACTTGGGGGAAATTTACACTCGGATTTCCAATGCCCTATCCTTCCGCAATTATGACATGGCCATTTCTTTTTGGCTTCATCTATATTAAATTGTCCTTTCCCTTTTCCAATATTAAGTATTGGTTTCATACCTGCATCATTTGGCTGTTCAATCAATTGAGCTTCCTGCCTTTCTGCCACTTTTACTTGAGCCCACATGGCTTTTTCTTTTAATTTATGCTGCTTTGCTTCAATTTCATCACTAAAATATTTTGCATGTCTTAGTACTTCATCTATCTTTTTATTTTGCCAATGTACTGTATGTTGTTTAATCATTTCACTTATTTCAGGTCGTAACCCATACACAAATCGATATACAAAATGACTCAGATCTTTCTCACTCAAATTTTCATCACCACTAAACTGTTTAAAGGCAAGAATCAACCTTTCATAATAAGCGTGTACTGATTCTTTCGCTTCTTGTTGAGTTCTATCAATTTTTACCCAATCAGTTTCTTTAGGAGGTACTTTATTTTTCAGAAAGGTAATCACTTGTTCATATTTTGTCATTACTTCTGGATCAGGGGCACCTGTTTTTGGATCTCTGGGGTATTGTTGTGCAGGCCAGCTTATCATTATTTTACATTCTGCCCATAAATCTGCTGGTACAATTATGTCAAATAGGCTATTCAAATCAATCCATAGAACTTTTGATAGCTTTACAAACCTGTCTACCTGCCTATACCACTCGACGGGCTTTTCGCGCAGTCGTGGAAAATCATTAGTAAATGACAAAATATCTTGTCTGGTCCAGGGGACATGTACATAGCCTCCACCTGGAATCTCTCTCATGGGACATTCAGTTACTACCTTTTCTTTTTATCTTACTGGGTATGCTGCAAATGTTTTATCCGTTGCATCGTCTCGTTTTTGAAACCATCTCCTTTTCCATTTGTCTACATTGCCCCATTTTCTCAGTAATATGATTAAATCTTTAATCTGAGTTGTTCGTCCCATCGTATTTAAATTTTCAATGTCTTTTTCGGAAAAATCTACTCTAAATGGTTTTTGTAATGACTTTACCTTTTCAAAGTCAATACCCATTTCATTTGCTACTTCTTCTAGTCGTTCATGTACATTTCTGGCTCTCCATGTTATACTTTTGCATAGAAACTTTAATTCTTCATCTTGATAGTTTTTTCACTTTTCCGTAGGAATAGTCCCTACTATTAATTCCTCCAATACTATTTTTAGTTTTGACACATCCAAAGGTCTAGGCTCAGCATCTTTTTGTTGTAAACTTCTTAGCCATTCACTTAATTCATCAGAAGTAGGACCTACGGGATTCATTTAATTTCGGGTCTGTTCAAACCCTTTTGGTGATCCTGGTACTGACTCTGTCGTCATTATTGCTCTATTTGCTAGACTCTGATTTACTGTCAAATTTTTAGGAGTAGTCTGTTCGGAAATCCCTACCGTTTGTCCCCATGAATTTTCTCTTGTATCTCTTCTTTGTATTTCATTTTCTCTGTTACCGTTATAAGGAATCGTCAGACAATGCTCACTATCCTTTTGTTTGTCAAAAATCGGCATTACAGGTCCTATTGTTACTGGAACAGTCACAGCTTCCATATTGTTAGTTAATTCTCTAATCTTCTCAGTTAATTCTAAAGTAGTTGTAGCTAATTCAGCTGAATTTTCATTTGCCATTTTACTAGCTTGAGTATTTTCTGTTTCTCGGAAAGGATTATTTCTTCCTACCTCATGTGGTACTGTTTCAAATTTGATATTCTGTGGCGATTCTTTTACTGGGGCACTTGGTGTCAATAATGTAGAATTTGGTTGATACAGGGTGGATTTTTATAAAAATGTCCTCAAGAACATCATCCTCTGACTCATGCACACCATACTTATAACCTTCTGATCCTGTATTATTTCTCTTTTCTGTACATTTTCTACTAGTAGTCTCTTCAACATTTCTCATAGGAAACAACCCATCAGTCATATTTGCACTTCGCCATCTCTTCATTCCATCATCATGATACTCTTGTCCATATGATCTACCATCCGCCACTCCGTTGACGTTCTCTGTCATACATCTCATCTTCCCATTCTGTCAATGCTTCAAACTGTGTAGGTCTAGGTCTCGGTTCTAATTTCATAATTCTTTCTCTCAGATTTCTCAAAACCGCTAAATTAAATTAACCATGTTCCGGACATGCCAAAACCGTCATCTTTTGTATAATTTGTCCAATTGTCTAACCATATACATGTGTGATAACCATATTTCGCAACCATAAAGGATGCAGGTGATATCGCTGGAGGAAGCAACTGTCCCTCTCTAGTCACAATCGGTTTGTCCTTTTTAAATAAGTTCTTGATTTTACCGAACCAGGACTTTTTCTGGTGGATCGTAATACATCATTTTCTCCTTTCTGTATCGCTAGATTTCTTCTAAGGCTATCTTGTTTGTTTTATCCAATCCTAGTGCGTCTCTCACTAACGCACCAATCTGGAGTGTCTATGTCACTTTTACAATTCTCCAATCCCAGCGCGACTCTCACTAACGCACCAATCCGGAGCGTCCACGTCACCCTGTAATTCTCCACTCCTAGCGGGGTGCACACTAACGCACCAATCCAAAGCGTATACGTCTCTTACTGACTGTCCAATCCCAGCGCGGTCTTTCTGACGTCAGCTTTTCTCGCTACTCCTGTTTCTGCTGACCCCTCCTTTACAAAATTTATCACCAAACTTTTTACATTCACTTTTTACTCAAATTCTGTTAGTAACAACATAAAAACACCACCATTGTCTGTTTCGCTAACAAAAGGATAGTTTTTGACCTTTTTCACAAGAATTCTGTCTTTCCCGAGAGCAGCGCTTACCTCTGCCCTACTACGGAATTATTACATCCATTGATAAAGTAGCACTTCCCTCTACCTCACCCTTCTAGCAAACATTAGCTAACCGTTTCTCTAGAAATAAAACACCTGTTGGAGACCCAATGCTCCTGAGAATTAAAACCAGAGTTTCACAATTAACCTGAATGCTATTTCATTTACACACATCCATACGGAAAATGTAGTTCATTCACACAGAATCCTGTCTTTCCCGAGAACAGCGCTTACCTCTGCCCTACTACAGGATTATTTCATTTGTTAATAAAGTAGCACATCCCTCTACTTTACCCTTCTAACAAGCTTAGCGAACACCTATTACCTTTCCAGTGATAAGCGTAATCAGAGTGCCTATTGGACTCCTGGTACTTAAGACCAAAATGTTACAGATGGCCTTCGCTACCATACACTTCTCTCATACAGAAAATTTCCCTAATGGCAACACACGACGATGTTACCAAATCGAACCCAGACAATGCGTAGTGCAACTTCAATCGTCACACGTTTTCCCCGTGTACTTACAGGGCAACAATTCCGTCTTTCCCAAGAGCAGCGCTTACCTCTGCCCTACTACGGAATCGTTGCAAACTTCCGACTTCCTACATCCCAGAAATCGTCAAACAACATGGAACGCAACGCGACTCAACATAGAGTGTTAATACATAAACCAATACTTATCCAACATCCACAATCAATAATCAAATAGGAAAATCAATAAGCAATAATCAATCTATAAGCAATAATCACCAAACCAATGCAATAAAAACATAACTGCTGCCAGAAAAACTGATCCAGCGCGGAACAGGAAAAAGAGAGAGAGCAATTTTTTTACAACTATCCTCCCTGCGTCACAGACCCGTCGTCATACTAACTCATTCACACACGCATTCATTGGTGGGGCCCACAACACCAACACTCACACGTTCTCTCACAGGTCTGCACACAGGAGGATAGATGATGCCCTGGACATGTGGGGGAATACCTCATAACCTATAGGGAAAGAAAAGTTATTTTACAAAATTTACATTAACATTCGCCACCTATAGATCCCTAATCCCAAACATCAAGGCACTCCACCCACTTGGTCGACGGACCAATTAGTTGGATTGGTTGATGGTGATTTAGAACCAGCTAAAACACATTTTAAGACTCAGAATCCTTTATTCTCTTTAACGAACGACCACAAACTCATAATTTCTGTTAATCAATATTTGTTTATCTAAAATTTCATTGCAAATAATATTAACATTAGTTTCATCAAAAGTTTTAGAATTTTCTAGATCAATTTATTTAAATCACAGGACATTATATTTACCTATTCTGGCTACCTGGATTTCTCTAATTCATTGGCTCTGCATATCCGAATTAGCCATTAAATTGTCCCAATAAGCAGGCCAAATCTTAAGGTCCAAAAGTTCTTTGCTCAGCACGTCACAGTCCCAAAGATCGCCAAAGGACCAGAAGTCGTGCAAGCATCAGTCATCGCCTGTGGGGTCAAAGAGGGTATGCAGTCATAGTAACCGCCGAATGCCAACTCCTCCTTATTCTACTACTCTTATTATAATAGATTTCGGGATAACATGAAACAATTTTGGGCGAAGAATGTCTATGATTGGATAATTGAAAACGTCTGATATTTGTCCGTCAGGTTTCACATGGATTTTGCTGATTCGTTTCCGGAGATGACTTAATACAGATGTTGCAAAGTTTCGATTTTCACTTGTATGATTCTATTGTTCATTTATTCAAGTTTCTAGTGTCCGGGGTCTTGGCAGTCCACCAATATCCTATCCTTGACAGGGACAGGGTGTCCAGAGGTTGTTTGAAAGTTCACAGAGCCATCCGAGTCTGCGCAGTAGACTTCGCGCTCACGAGACAGTGGCCACTTCTGAACTCGTTTTAAGCCGCCATATTGCGATAGACCCAAATGTCAACTTAAGCAAACAAACACAAAAATATAATTAATATCAAGAAATTATGCTTCTTCTGTTATACCCTTACTAATCCCCTTTATGTATTAGGATTTTACTGGCATATAGCGACATTAAAAGCAATATATTCACCTTTATGGTCCTCCACGAAGATGCAAACGTCACAAAAGCAACATAAATCATGCGATATCTAATTACCACTATTAATATGCGTACGTATTTTAGTTATTTGAGTTATTTTGCCATGCATATAGCAATTTCCCCGTGTAGTTTGTGTATGCAAAGGTTGAGTTAGTTTCACACACCACACTATTAGTAAAATTATAATCAGTAAGTTATTTAGTTAATCTATTCATGCAAATAGAGGAGGTATACAACATTTTGCTCTACCTGCTCCATCAGACATTCCCCACGGAGCATGATATATATATATATATATATATATATTATCTACTGGCGGTCGCCAGTGGATAGTTATAGTTAGGACCGTGTTTCCATAGGAAATCTGAAAATTCTATTTTGAATAACTTTGGCGCCGGTTGACGAATCCTCGCGAAATTTTCAAAACTAATGGGGCGCTCCACTCAGCTCCTACCCTGGAAGTCTCGGGGTGATTCGTCAAGCGGGGGCCGAGAAAAAAGGGGGGTCCCAAAACGCGTTTTCTCCATGCATTTTCCCATAGGACCTTTAGTCGAAGGTACAGCCCGAACGGCTGAACAGAATTACTTGAAATTTGGCAAAGAGGTAGTCCTCAGGTCAGGGATGTGCCTTTTGCATATAAGGTGTCAATCTGTTCAGTAGTTCCTGAGAAAATTGCATTTAAAAGCACATAAATATCTCTTGCCGCGCACCGTGCTGTGCGCGAGCGTAATTCTGATTGGTGGTTACATGACAGTCAACATTCGAATCGGTCGAAATCAGGAAGTGTCGGCCGCCATTTAGTGTGTTGTGTGTGTGACAGGGAAAAAGAAAGGTGGAGAACGTGAAAAGGGGGCAGGGTAGAGAGTTACTGACCCCCTAGCCTTTGTCAGGGCGTCCCTGAAGGACCCCGAACGGTGAAAAAAACATTTTATTCTTTTTCAAAAAATCGCGGGGTGCGCGCACGGTGCGCGCACGGCGGCAGAAAAAACATAAAAAAAATAGAATTAAAAATCAAGTTTAAGTGTTTGGATGTTGGTTGCCTCTAAAAAGAGCCGTTGTGTTCATTGAGTGTTTTTTTGTACCTACAAGTAAGTACCGATGCAGAGTCTAAAGTTCAAGAGGAAGACTCTGTTGCCTTCATCTGTGAAATGTACACCGTTTCCTCTATAAATGCCTTGCATGTTGTAACGCAAGTTGTTGTGGTATATAGAACCCATACCATAGTCTCTAAGGAAAGCTGAAACAGATTTATTGACGTGCTTTCTTGCTTTGTCAATCTGTGGACAATATTGGTTGGATCAGTTCCACTTTTGCCTTTGGCATATATTAGAATATACAAAGGTAGTTTGTGGAAAAAGAGACATCAATTGCACAAAGGTGTCCTTAACAAGCATTTCCAGACCTACCCCAGTTAAAGTGCCTAGGTCATTTCCACCACAGTGCACAATTATAAGGTCAGGCTGTGGGATTTGGCAAAGCAAGGTCTTTCACAATACCTCTTTTTTCTGCATACCTTTCACTCCAGAACACATAGCTATGAACTACAATCCACACTGTGAACATCTTTCAAGGAGATCTGGATGCACTCAGAAGGTGTCTTTCAGTAGAATGGCAATATGAAAAGAAAGATAGTTGTAAAATGGAGGCTTACATACTTTTTTTTAAATAAAAAGAACTCATTGGCTGTTTCAGACCATTCAACACTAAAAACTAGGCTGTATGTTTACATTTTTAAAATCATGTTTTGTATTGGTTCAGAACATTACTTTGGATTTGCTGTTAGGTTTGAAAAGTCAAGCGCTCTTGCTCTTTGGATAAGAAACATTGTGTGCTGAACTTCTGACCTCTCTGCTCACACCAGTGTTCCATGACCTGTTGCTATGGTAGCAGGCAGAAGTCATGTTGGGGGTAGGGATCATTTAGAAAGGGTTGAAATTTGCAACCAATAGAAATGTGTGTTTCCATTTGAAGTTAAAATGTATATGTGTGAAAAAAGAGAGGGAAAGATTGCCATTTACTGGTTCTGCTGAGAGGTGTACAGCTCAGAGATTCTGGCTCTGATAATCTGCTGTGTGAGTGCCACATTTCTTTCTCAACTAACTACTTTTAAAGGTGAGTTATGAATTTGAGAGGGGATGTATGTGGTGCATTTTGATATAAAAAATAGAAATGTGATTCTTGTTTTAAAGTTGTGTTTTACATTTTATGTTTTGGAAGATATTTAACTGCCTTGAACTTGTAAGATATTATGGAGTATGCCTTCACCATAAGTTAAGGTGTACTGGTATCACCCAGGAATACTGTTTTCTGCCTAGAATCACACCATGTGTCTGTGTGCACAAAGGAATTGTTGTCAGAGATTTAAGTCGTGGTGGTCTGGTTCTGTAAGACTTGCATTCGTAGGAAAGGGGCAGCTTGTTTTCTTGAAGTGTGATGGCTAGCATTCAGCACAAATCAATATCTCACAAATGAGAGGCAAATGCTAACACATTTGAAATCAACATGGTAGATTTTCCTTTCACTCCTGCAATGGGTGAGGTAGTTCCTACATGTTCAAAACTCCAATTAACCCTTACCCCACATGTACTCTTACATACATCTCTGCAGTCTTCATGCAGTTGTGCAAGCGTCCATGCAGATCTCTCTTGCACCTGACAATACAAGGTCTCCAGAAGCACGCTCTTAGCATACAGGCAGCTGCTTCTCCTGCACTCCCATGCTAAATATTCAGCACTGTGTGGTATTTTAGATAGTAGTGTGTAACGCTACCACATTCAACATCACCAAGGCTCATTTCCTTTGCTCTAGTCTAATCACTCACCCAGGTTCCACATGTTCATGGTCTCAAGTAGCTGATAGGACATGTGCTCTTTTCTGCCTCTCTAAACTATAAGGAAAATGTGTCAGGCTGTTACAGTAATTATCACTTGCAAAACCACAGTAGTAAATGTGCTTTGAAATTGCCAATCAAATATCGTTTTCTGCCTAGAATCACACCATGAGTCTGTGTGCACAAAGGAATTGTTGTCAGAGATTTAATTCGTGGTGGTCTGGTTCTGTAAGAATTGCATTTGTAGGAAAGGGGCAGCTTGTTTTCTTGAACTGTGATGGCTAGCATTCAGCACAAATCAATATCTCACAAATGAGAGGCAAATGCTAACACATTTGAAATCAACATGGTAGATTTTCCTTACACTCCTGCAATGGGTGAGGTAGATCCTACATGTTCAAAACTCTAATTAACCCTTACCCCACATGTACTCTTACATACATCTCTGCAGTCTTCATGCAGTTGTGCAAGCGTCTATGCAGATCTCTCATGCACCTGACAATACACAGTCTCCCGAAGCACGCTCTTAGCACACAGGCAGCTGCTTCTCCTGCACTCCCATGCTAAGTATTCAGCACTGTGTGGTATTTTAGATAGTAGTGTGTAACGCTACCACATGCAACATCGCCAAGGCTCATTTCCTTTGCTCTAGTCTAATCACTCACCCAGGTTCCACATGCTCATGCTCTCAAGTAGCTGTTAGGACATGTGCTCTTTTCTGCCTCTCTAAACTATAAGGAAAATGTGTCAGGCTGTAACAGTAATTATCACTTGCAAAACCACAGTAGTAAATGTGCTTTGAAATTGCCAATCAAATATCGTTTTCTGCCTAAAATCACACCATGAGCCTGTGAGCACAAAGGAATTGTTGACAGAGATTTAATTTGTGTTGGTCTGGTTCTGTAAGACTTGCATTCGTAGGAAAGGGGCAGCTTGTTTTCTTGAACTGTGATGGCTAGCATTCAGCACAAATCAATATCTCATAAATGAGAGGCAAATGCTAACACATTTGAAAACAACAGGGTAGATTTTCCTTACACTCCTGCAATGGGTGAGGTAGATCCTACATGTTCAAAACTCCAATTAACCCTTACCCCACATGTACTCTTACATACATCTCTGCAGTCTTCATGCAGTTGTGCAAGCGTCCATGCAGATCTCTCTTGCACCTGAAAATACACAGTCTCCAGAAGCACGCTCTTAGCACACAGGCAGCTGCTTCTCCTGCACTCCCATGCTAAGTATTCAGCACTGTTTGGTATTTTAGATAGTAGTGTCTAACGCTACCACATTCAACATCACCAAGGCTCATTTCCTTTGCTCTAGTCTAATCACTCACCCAGGTTCCACATGCTCATGCTCTCAAGTAGCTGTTAGGACATGTGCTCTTTTCTGCCTCTCTAAACTATAAGGAAAATGTGTCAGGCTGTAACAGTAATTATCACTTACAAAACGACAGTAGTAAATGTGCTTTGAAATTGCCAATCAAATATCGTTTTCTGCCTAAAATCACACCATGAGTCTGTGTGCACAAAGGAATTGTTGTCAGAGATTTAATTCGTGTTGGTCTGGTTCTGTGAGACTTGCATTCGTAGGAAAGGGGCAGCTTGTTTTCTTGAACTGTGATGGCTAGCATTCAGCACAAATCAATATCTCACAAATGAGAGGCAAATGTTAACACATTTGAAAACAACAGGGTAGATTTTCCTTACATTCCTGCCATGGGTGAGGTAGATCCTAAATGTTCAAAACTCCAATTAACCCTTACCCCACATGTACTCTTACATACATCTCTGCAGTCTTCATGCAGTTGTGCAAGCGTCCGTGCAGATCTCTCTTGCACCTGACAATACACAGTCTCCAGAAGCACGCTCTTAGCACACAGGCAGCTGCTTCTCCTGCACTCCCATGCTAAGTATTCAGCACTGTGTGGTAGTTTAGATAGTAGTGTGTAACGCTACCACATTCAACATCACCAAGGCTCATTTCCTTTGCTCTAGTCTAATCACTCACCCAGGTTCCACATGCTCATGGTCTCAAGTAGCTGTTAGGACATGTACTCTTTTCTGCCTCTCTAAACTATAAGGAAAATGTGTTAGGCTGTTACAGTAATTATCACTTGCAAAACCACAGTAGTAAATGTGCTTTGAAATTGCCAATAAAATATTGTTTTCTGCCTAGAATCACACCATGAGTCTGTGTGCACAAAGGAATTGTCAGAGATTTAATTCGTGGTGGTCTGGTTCTGTAAGACTTGCATTCGTAGGAAAGGGGCAGCTTCTTTTCTTGAACTGTGATGGCTAGCATTCAGCACAAATCAATATCTCACAAATGAGAGGCAAATGCTAACACATTTGAAATCAACAGGGCAGATTTTCCTTCCACTCCTGCCATGGGTGAGGTAGATCCTATATGTTCAAAACTCCAATTAACCCTTACCACACATGTACTCTTACATACATCTCTGCAGTCTTCATGCAGTTGTGCAAGCGTCCATGCAGATCTCTCTTGCACCTGACAATACACAGTCTCCAGAAGCACGCTCTTAGCACACAGGCAGCTGCTTCTCCTGCACTCTCATGCTTACTATTCAGCCCTGTGTGGTATTTTAGATAGTAGTGTGTAACGCTACCACATTCAACATCACCAAGGATCATTTCCTTTGCTCTAGTCTAATCACTCACCCAGGTTCCACATGTTCATGGTCTCAAGTAGCTGATAGGACATGTGCTCTTTTCTGCCTCTCTAAACTATAAGGAAAATGTGTCAGGCTGTTACAGTAATTATCACTTGCAAAACCACAGTAGTAAATGTGCTTTGAAATTGCCAATCAAATATCGTTTTCTGCCTAGAATCACACCATGAGTCTGTGTGCACAAAGGAATTGTTGTCAGAGATTTAATTCGTGGTGGTCTGGTTCTGTAAGAATTGCATTCGTAGGAAAGGGGCAGCTTGTTTTCTTGAACTGTGATGGCTAGCATTCAGCACAAATCAATATCTCACAAATGAGAGGCAAATGCTAACACATTTGAAATCAACATGGTAGATTTTCCTTACATTCCTGCAATGGGTGAGGTAGATCCTACATGTTCAAAACTCTAATTAACCCTTACCCCACATGTACTCTTACATACATCTCTGCAGTCTTCATGCAGTTGTGCAAGCGTCCATGCAGATCTCTCTTGCACCTGACAATACACAGTCTCCAGAAGCACGCTCTTAGCACACAGGCAGCTGCTTCTCCTGCACTCCCATGCTAAGTATTCAGCACTGTGTGGTATTTTAGATAGTAGTGTGTAACGCTACCACATGCAAAATCGCCAAGGCTCATTTCCTTTGCTCTAGTCTAATCACTCACCCAGGTTCCACATGCTCATGCTCTCAAGTAGCTGTTAGGACATGTGCTCTTTTCTGCCTCTCTAAACTATAAGGAAAATGTGTCAGGCTGTAACAGTAATTATCACTTGCAAAACCACAGTAGTAAATGTGCTTTGAAATTGCCAATCAAATATCGTTTTCTGCCTAGAATCACACCATGAGTCTGTGTGCACACAGGAATTGTCAGAGATTTAATTCGTGGTGGTCTGGTTCTGTAAGACTTGCATTCGTAGGAAAGGGGCAGCTTGTTTTCTTGAACTGTGATGGCTAGCATTCAGCACAAATCAATATCTCACAAATGAGAGGCAAATGCTAACACATTTGAAATCAACAGGGTAGATTTTCCTTCCACTCCTGCCATGGGTGAGGTAGTTCCTACATGTTCAAAACTCCAATTAACCTTTACCACACATGTACTCTTACATACATCTCTGCAGTCTTCATGCAGTTGTGCAAGCGTCCATGCAGATCTCCCTTGCACCTCACAATACACAGTCTCCAGAAGCACGCTCTTAGCACACAGGCAGCTGCTTCTCCTGCACTCCCATGCTAAGTATTCAGCACTGTGTGGTATTTTAGATAGTAGTGTCTAACGCTACCACATCCAACATCACCAAGGCTCATTTCCTTTGCTCTAGTCTAATCACTCACCCGGGTTCCACATGCTCATGCTCTCAAGTAGCTGTTAGGACATGTGCTCTTTTCTGCCTCTCTAAACTATAAGGAAAATGTGTCAGGCTGTAACAGTAATTATCACTTGCAAGACCACAGTAGTAAATGTGCTTTGAAATTGCCAATCAAATATCGTTTTCTGCCTAGAATCACACCATGAGTCTGTGTGCACAAAGGAATTGTCAGAGATTTAATTCGTGGTGGTCTGGTTCTGTAAGACTTGCATTCGTAGGAAAGGGGCAGCTTCTTTTCTTGAACTGTGATGGCTAGCATTCAGCACAAATCAATATCTCACAAATGAGAGGCAAATGCTAACACATTTGAAATCAACAGGGCAGATTTTCCTTCCACTCCTGCCATGGGTGAGGTAGATCCTATATGTTCAAAACTCCAATTAACCCTTACCACACATGTACTCTTACATACATCTCTGCAGTCTTCATGCAGTTGTGCAAGCGTCCATGCAGATCTCTCTTGCACCTGACAATACACAGTCTCCAGAAGCACGCTCTTAGCACACAGGCAGCTGCTTCTCCTGCACTCTCATGCTTACTATTCAGCACTGTGTGGTATTTTAGATAGTAGTGTGTAACGCTACCACATTCAACATCACCAAGGCTCATTTCCTTTGCTCTAGTCTAATCACTCACCCAGGTTCCACATGTTCATGGTCTCAAGTAGCTGATAGGACATGTGCTCTTTTCTGCCTCTCTAAACTATAAGGAAAATGTGTCAGGCTGTTACAGTAATTATCACTTGCAAAACCACAGTAGTAAATGTGCTTTGAAATTGCCAATCAAATATCGTTTTCTGCCTAGAATCACACCATGAGTCTGTGTGCACAAAGGAATTGTTGTCAGAGATTTAATTTGTGGTGGTCTGGTTCTGTAAGAATTGCATTCGTAGGAAAGGGGCAGCTTGTTTTCTTGAACTGTGATGGCTAGCATTCAGCACAAATCAATATCTCACAAATGAGAGGCAAATGCTAACACATTTGAAATCAACATGGTAGACTTTCCTTACACTCCTGCAATGGGTGAGGTAGATCCTACATGTTCAAAACTCTAATTAACCCTTACCCCACATGTACTCTTACATACATCTCTGCAGTCTTCATGCAGTTGTGCAAGCGTCCATGCAGATCTCTCTTGCACCTGACAATACACAGTCTCCAGAAGCACGCTCTTAGCACACAGGCAGCTGCTTCTCCTGCACTCCCATGCAAAGTATTCAGCACTGTGTGGTATTTTAGATAGTAGTGTGTAACGCTACCACATGCAACATCGCCAAGGCTCATTTCCTTTGCTCTAGTCTAATCACTCACCCAGGTTCCACATGCTCATGGTCTCAAGTAGCTGATAGGACATGTGCTCTTTTCTGCCTCTCTAAACTATAAGGAAAATGTGTCAGGCTGTTACAGTAATTATCACTTGCAAAACCACAGTAGTAAATGTGCTTTGAAATTGCCAATCAAATATCGTTTTCTGCCTAGAATCACACCATGAGTCTGTGTGCACAAAGGAATTGTTGTCAGAGATTTAATTCGTGGTGGTCTGGTTCTGTAAGAATTGCATTCGTAGGAAAGGGGCAGCTTGTTTTCTTGAACTGTGATGGCTAGCATTCAGCACAAATCAATATCTCACAAATGAGAGGCAAATGCTAACACATTTGAAATCAACATGGTAGATTTTCCTTACACTCCTGCAATGGGTGAGGTAGATCCTACATGTTCAAAACTCTAATTAACCCTTACCCCACATGTACTCTTACATACATCTCTGCAGTCTTCATGCAGTTGTGCAAGCGTCTATGCAGATCTCTCATGCACCTGACAATACACAGTCTCCCGAAGCACGCTCTTAGCACACAGGCAGCTGCTTCTCCTGCACTCCCATGCTAAGTATTCAGCACTGTGTGGTATTTTAGATAGTAGTGTGTAACGCTACCACATGCAACATCGCCAAGGCTCATTTCCTTTGCTCTAGTCTAATCACTCACCCAGGTTCCACATGCTCATGCTCTCAAGTAGCTGTTAGGACATGTGCTCTTTTCTGCCTCTCTAAACTATAAGGAAAATGTGTCAGGCTGTAACAGTAATTATCACTTGCAAAACCACAGTAGTAAATGTGCTTTGAAATTGCCAATCAAATATCGTTTTCTGCCTAAAATCACACCATGAGCCTGTGAGCACAAAGGAATTGTTGACAGAGATTTAATTTGTGTTGGTCTGGTTCTGTAAGACTTGCATTCGTAGGAAAGGGGCAGCTTGTTTTCTTGAACTGTGATGGCTAGCATTCAGCACAAATCAATATCTCATAAATGAGAGGCAAATGCTAACACATTTGAAAACAACAGGGTAGATTTTCCTTACACTCCTGCAATGGGTGAGGTAGATCCTACATGTTCAAAACTCCAATTAACCCTTACCCCACATGTACTCTTACATACATCTCTGCAGTCTTCATGCAGTTGTGCAAGCGTCCATGCAGATCTCTCTTGCACCTGAAAATACACAGTCTCCAGAAGCACGCTCTTAGCACACAGGCAGCTGCTTCTCCTGCACTCCCATGCTAAGTATTCAGCACTGTGTGGTATTTTAGATAGTAGTGTCTAACGCTACCACATTCAACATCACCAAGGCTCATTTCCTTTGCTCTAGTCTAATCACTCACCCAGGTTCCACATGCTCATGCTCTCAAGTAGCTGTTAGGACATGTGCTCTTTTCTGCCTCTCTAAACTATAAGGAAAATGTGTCAGGCTGTAACAGTAATTATCACTTGCAAAACCACAGTAGTAAATGTGCTTTGAAATTGCCAATCAAATATCGTTTTCTGCCTAAAATCACACCATGAGTCTGTGTGCACAAAGGAATTGTTGTCAGAGATTTAATTCGTGTTGGTCTGGTTCTGTGAGACTTGCATTCGTAGGAAAGGGGCAGCTTGTTTTCTTGAACTGTGATGGCTAGCATTCAGCACAAATCAATATCTCACAAATGAGAGGCAAATGTTAACACATTTGAAAACAACAGGGTAGATTTTCCTTACACTCCTGCCATGGGTGAGGTAGATCCTAAATGTTCAAAACTCCAATTAACCCTTACCCCACATGTACTCTTACATACATCTCTGCAGTCTTCATGCAGTTGTGCAAGCGTCCGTGCAGATCTCTCTTGCACCTGACAATACACAGTCTCCAGAAGCACGCTCTTAGCACACAGGCAGCTGCTTCTCCTGCACTCCCATGCTAAGTATTCAGCACTGTGTGGTAGTTTAGATAGTAGTGTGTAACGCTACCACATTCAACATCACCAAGGCTCATTTCCTTTGCTCTAGTCTAATCACTCACCCAGGTTCCACATGCTCATGGTCTCAAGTAGCTGTTAGGACATGTACTCTTTTCTGCCTCTCTAAACTATAAGGAAAATGTGTTAGGCTGTTACAGTAATTATCACTTGCAAAACCACAGTAGTAAATGTGCTTTGAAATTGCCAATAAAATATTGTTTTCTGCCTAGAATCACACCATGAGTCTGTGTGCACAAAGGAATTGTCAGAGATTTAATTCGTGGTGGTCTGGTTCTGTAAGACTTGCATTCGTAGGAAAGGGGCAGCTTCTTTTCTTGAACTGTGATGGCTAGCATTCAGCACAAATCAATATCTCACAAATGAGAGGCAAATGCTAACACATTTGAAATCAACAGGGCAGATTTTCCTTCCACTCCTGCCATGGGTGAGGTAGATCCTATATGTTCAAAACTCCAATTAACCCTTACCACACATGTACTCTTACATACATCTCTGCAGTCTTCATGCAGTTGTGCAAGCGTCCATGCAGATCTCTCTTGCACCTGACAATACACAGTCTCCAGAAGCACGCTCTTAGCACACAGGCAGCTGCTTCTCCTGCACTCCCATGCTAAGTATTCAGCACTGTGTGGTATTTTAGATAGTAGTGTGTAACGCTACCACATGCAACATCGCCAAGGCTCATTTCCTTTGCTCTAGTCTAATCACTCACCCAGGTTCCACATGCTCATGCTCTCAAGTAGCTGTTAGGACATGTGCTCTTTTCTGCCTCTCTAAACTATAAGGAAAATGTGTCAGGCTGTAACAGTAATTATCACTTGCAAAACCACAGTAGTAAATGTGCTTTGAAATTGCCAATCAAATATCGTTTTCTGCCTAGAATCACACCATGAGTCTGTGTGCACACAGGAATTGTTGTCAGAGATTTAATTTGTGTTGCTCTTGTTCTGTAAGACTTGCATTCGTAGGAAAGGGGCAGCTTGTTTTCTTGAACTGTGATGGCTAGCATTCAGCACAAATCAATATCTCACAAATGAGAGGCAAATGCTAACACATTTGAAATCAACAGGGTAGATTTTCCTTCCACTCCTGCCATGGGTGAGGTAGTTCCTACATGTTCAAAACTCCAATTAACCTTTACCACACATGTACTCTTACATACATCTCTGCAGTCTTCATGCAGTTGTGCAAGCGTCCATGCAGATCTCCCTTGCACCTCACAATACACAGTCTCCAGAAGCACGCTCTTAGCACACAGGCAGCTGCTTCTCCTGCACTCCCATGCTAAGTATTCAGCACTGTGTGGTATTTTAGATAGTAGTGTCTAACGCTACCACATCCAACATCACCAAGGCTCATTTCCTTTGCTCTAGTCTAATCACTCACCCGGGTTCCACATGCTCATGCTCTCAAGTAGCTGTTAGGACATGTGCTCTTTTCTGCCTCTCTAAACTATAAGGAAAATGTGTCAGGCTGTAACAGTAATTATCACTTGCAAGACCACAGTAGTAAATGTGCTTTGAAATTGCCAATCAAATATCGTTTTCTGCCTAGAATCACACCATGAGTCTGTGTGCACAAAGGAATTGTCAGAGATTTAATTCGTGGTGGTCTGGTTCTGTAAGACTTGCATTCGTAGGAAAGGGGCAGCTTCTTTTCTTGAACTGTGATGGCTAGCATTCAGCACAAATCAATATCTCACAAATGAGAGGCAAATGCTAACACATTTGAAATCAACAGGGCAGATTTTCCTTCCACTCCTGCCATGGGTGAGGTAGATCCTATATGTTCAAAACTCCAATTAACCCTTACCACACATGTACTCTTACATACATCTCTGCAGTCTTCATGCAGTTGTGCAAGCGTCCATGCAGATCTCTCTTGCACCTGACAATACACAGTCTCCAGAAGCACGCTCTTAGCACACAGGCAGCTGCTTCTCCTGCACTCTCATGCTTACTATTCAGCACTGTGTGGTATTTTAGATAGTAGTGTGTAACGCTACCACATTCAACATCACCAAGGCTCATTTCCTTTGCTCTAGTCTAATCACTCACCCAGGTTCCACATGTTCATGGTCTCAAGTAGCTGATAGGACATGTGCTCTTTTCTGCCTCTCTAAACTATAAGGAAAATGTGTCAGGCTGTTACAGTAATTATCACTTGCAAAACCACAGTAGTAAATGTGCTTTGAAATTGCCAATCAAATATCGTTTTCTGCCTAGAATCACACCATGAGTCTGTGTGCACAAAGGAATTGTTGTCAGAGATTTAATTTGTGGTGGTCTGGTTCTGTAAGAATTGCATTCGTAGGAAAGGGGCAGCTTGTTTTCTTGAACTGTGATGGCTAGCATTCAGCACAAATCAATATCTCACAAATGAGAGGCAAATGCTAACACATTTGAAATCAACATGGTAGACTTTCCTTACACTCCTGCAATGGGTGAGGTAGATCCTACATGTTCAAAACTCTAATTAACCCTTACCCCACATGTACTCTTACATACATCTCTGCAGTCTTCATGCAGTTGTGCAAGCGTCCATGCAGATCTCTCTTGCACCTGACAATACACAGTCTCCAGAAGCACGCTCTTAGCACACAGGCAGCTGCTTCTCCTGCACTCCCATGCTAAGTATTCAGCACTGTGTGGTATTTTAGATAGTAGTGTGTAACGCTACCACATGCAACATCGCCAAGGCTCATTTCCTTTGCTCTAGTCTAATCACTCACCCAGGTTCCACATGCTCATGCTCTCAAGTAGCTGTTAGGACATGTGCTCTTTTCTGCCTCTCTAAACTATAAGGAAAATGTGTCAGGCTGTAACAGTAATTATCACTTGCAAAACCACAGTAGTAAATGTGCTTTGAAATTGCCAATCAAATATCGTTTTCTGCCTAGAATCACACCATGAGTCTGTGTGCACACAGGAATTGTTGTCAGAGATTTAATTTGTGTTGCTCTTGTTCTGTAAGACTTGCATTCGTAGGAAAGGGGCAGCTTGTTTTCTTGAACTGTGATGGCTAGCATTCAGCACAAATCAATATCTCACAAATGAGAGGCAAATGCTAACACATTTGAAATCAACAGGGTAGATTTTCCTTCCACTCCTGCCATGGGTGAGGTAGTTCCTACATGTTCAAAACTCCAATTAACCCTTACCACACATGTACTCTTACATACATCTCTGCAGTCTTCATGCAGTTGTGCAAGCGTCCATGCAGATTTCTCTTGCACCTCACAATACACAGTCTCCAGAAGCACGCTCTTAGCACACAGGCAGCTGCTTCTCCTGCACTCCCATGCTAAGTATTCAGCACTGTGTGGTATTTTAGATAGTAGTGTCTAACGCTACCACATCCAACATCACCAAGGCTCATTTCCTTTGCTCTAGTCTAATCACTCACCCAGGTTCCACATGCTCATGCTCTCAAGTAGCTGTTAGGACATGTGCTCTTTTCTGCCTCTCTAAACTATAAGGAAAATGTGTCAGGCTGTAACAGTAATTATCACTTGCAAAACCACAGTAGTAAATGTGCTTTGAAATTGCCAATCAAATATCGTTTTCTGCCTAAAATCACACCATGAGTCTGTGTGCACAAAGGAATTGTTGTCAGAGATTTAATTCATGTTGGTCTGGTTCTGTAAGACTTGCATTCGTAGGAAAGGGGCAGCTTGTTTTCTTGAACTGTGATGGCTAGCATTCAGCACAAATCAATATCTCACAAATGAGAGGCAAATGCTAACACATTTGAAAACAACAGGGTAGATTTTCCTTACACTCTTGCCATGGGTGAGGTAGATCCTACATGTTCAAAACTCCAATCAACCCTTTCCCCATATGAACTCTTACATACATCTCTGCAGTCTTCATGCAGTTGTGCAAGTGTCCATGCAGATCTCTCTTGCACCTGACAATACACAGTCTCCAGAAGCACACTCTTAGCACACAGGCAGCTGCTTCTCCTGCACTCCCATGCTAAGTATTCAGCACTGTGTGGTATTTTAGATAGTAGTGTGTAACGCTACCACATTCAACATCACCAAGGCTCATTTCCTTTGCTCTAGTCTAATCACTCACCCAGGCTCCACATGCTCATGCTCTCAAGTAGCTGTTAGGACATGTACTCTTTTCTGCCTCTCTAAACAATAAGGAAAATGTGTTAGGCTGTTACAGTAATTATCACTTGCAAAACCACAGTAGTAAATGTGCTTTGAAATTGCCAATCAAATATCGTTTTCTCCCTAGAATCACACCATGAGTCTGTGTGCACACAGGAATTGTTGTCAGAGATTTAATTTGTGTTGCTCTTGTTCTGTAAGACTTGCATTCGTAGGAAAGGGGCAGCTTCTTTTCTTGAACTGTGATGGCTAGCATTCAGCACAAATCAATATCTCACAAATGAGAGGCAAATGCTAACACATTTGAAATCAACAGGGTAGATTTTCCTTCCACTCCTGCCATGGGTGAGGTAGATCCTATATGTTCAAAACTCCAATTAACCCTTACCACACATGTACTCTTACATACATCTCTGCAGTCTTCATGCAGTTGTGCAAGCGTCCATGCAGATCTCTCTTGCACCTGACAATACACAGTCTCCAGAAGCACGCTCTTAGCACACAGGCAGCTGCTTCTCCTGCACTCTCATGCTTACTATTCAGCCCTGTGTGGTATTTTAGATAGTAGTGTCTAACGCTACCACATCCAACATCACCAAGGCTCATTTCCTTTGCTCTAGTCTAATCACTCACCCGGGTTCCACATGCTCATGCTCTCAAGTAGCTGTTAGGACATGTGCTCTTTTCTGCCTCTCTAAACTATAAGGAAAATGTGTCAGGCTGTAACAGTAATTATCACTTGCAAAACCACAGTAGTAAATGTGCTTTGAAATTGCCAATCAAATATCGTTTTCTGCCTAGAATCACACCATGAGTCTGTGTGCACAAAGGAATTGTCAGAGATTTAATTCGTGGTGGTCTGGTTCTGTAAGACTTGCATTCGTAGGAAAGGGGCAGCTTCTTTTCTTGAACTGTGATGGCTAGCATTCAGCACAAATCAATATCTCACAAATGAGAGGCAAATGCTAACACATTTGAAATCAACAGGGCAGATTTTCCTTCCACTCCTGCCATGGGTGAGGTAGATCCTATATGTTCAAAACTCCAATTAACCCTTACCACACATGTACTCTTACATACATCTCTGCAGTCTTCATGCAGTTGTGCAAGCGTCCATGCAGATCTCTCTTGCACCTGACAATACACAGTCTCCAGAAGCACGCTCTTAGCACACAGGCAGCTGCTTCTCCTGCACTCTCATGCTTACTATTCAGCACTGTGTGGTATTTTAGATAGTAGTGTGTAACGCTACCACATTCAACATCACCAAGGCTCATTTCCTTTGCTCTAGTCTAATCACTCACCCAGGCTCCACATGCTCATGCTCTCAAGTAGCTGTTAGGACATGTACTCTTTTCTGCCTCTCTAAACAATAAGGAAAATGTGTTAGGCTGTTACAGTAATTATCACTTGCAAAACCACAGTAGTAAATGTGCTTTGAAATTGCCAATCAAATATCGTTTTCTGCCTAGAATCACACCATGAGTCTGTGTGCACAAAGGAATTGTCAGAGATTTAATTCGTGGTGGTCTGGTTCTGTAAGACTTGCATTCGTAGGAAAGGGGCAGCTTCTTTTCTTGAACTGTGATGGCTAGCATTCAGCACAAATCAATATCTCACAAATGAGAGGCAAATGCTAACACATTTGAAATCAACAGGGCAGATTTTCCTTCCACTCCTGCCATGGGTGAGGTAGATCTTATGTTCAAAACTCCAATTAACCCTTACCACACATGTACTCTTACATACATCTCTGCAGTCTTCATGCAGTTGTGCAAGTATCCATGCAGATCTCTCTTGCACCTGACAATACACAGTCTCTAGAAGCACGCTCTTAGCACACAGGCAGCTGCTTCTCCTGCACTCTCATGCTTACTATTCAGCACTGTGTGGTATTTCAGATAGCAGTGAGTAACGCTAACACAATCAATATCACTAAGGCTCATTTCCTTTGCTGTAGTCTAATCACTCACCCAGGTTACACATGCTCATAGTCTCAAGTAGCTGGTAGGACATGTGCTCTTTTCTGCCTCTCTAAACTATAAGGAAAATGTGTCAGGCTGTTACAGTAATTATCACTTGCAAAACCACAGTAGTAAATGTGCTTTGAAATTGCCAATCAAATATCGTTTTCTGCCTAGAATCACACCATGAGTCTGTGTGCACACAGGAATTGTTGTCAGAGATTTAATTTGTGTTGCTCTTGTTCTGTAAGACTTGCATTCGTAGGAAAGGGGCAGCTTGTTTTCTTGAACTGTGATGGCTAGCATTCAGCACAAATCAATATCTCACAAATGAGAGGCAAATGCTAACACATTTGAAATCAACAGGGTAGATTTTCCTTCCACTCCTGCCATGGGTGAGGTAGTTCCTACATGTTCAAAACTCCAATTAACCCTTACCACACATGTACTCTTACATACATCTCTGCAGTCTTCATGCAGTTGTGCAAGCGTCCATGCAGATCTCTCTTGCACCTGACAATACAGTCTCCAGAAACACACTCTTAGCACACAGCCAGCTGCTTCTCCTGCACTCCCATGCTAAGTATTCAGCACTGTGTGGTATTGTAGATAGTAGTGTGTAACGCTACCACATTCAACATCACCAAGGCTCCTTTCCTTTGCTCTAGTCTAATCACTCACCCAGGTTCCACATGCTCATGCTGTCAAGTAGCTGTTAGGACATGTGCTCTTTTCTGCCTCTCTAAACTATAAGGAAAATGTGTTAGGCTGTAACAGTAATTATCACTTGCAAAACCACAGTAGTAAATGTGCTTTGAAATTGCCAATCAAATATCGTTTTCTGCCTAAAATCACACCATTAGTCTGTGTGCACAAAGGAATTGTTGTCAGAGATTTAATTCATGTTGGTCTGGTTCTGTAAGACTTGCATTCGTAGGAAAGGGGCAGCTTGTTTTCTTGAACTGTGATGGCTAGCATTCAGCACAAATCAATATCTCACAAATGAGAGGCAAATGCTAACACATTTGAAAACAACAGGGTAGATTTTCCTTACACTCTTGCCATGGGTGAGGTAGATCCTACATGTTCAAAACTCCAATCAACCCTTTCCCCACATGAACTCTTACATACATCTCTGCAGTCTTCATGCAGTTGTGCAAGTGTCCATGCAGATCTCTCTTGCACCTGACAATACACAGTCTCCAGAAGCACGCTCTTAGCACACAGGCAGCTGCTTCTCCTGCACTCCCATGCTAAGTATTCAGCACTGTGTGGTATTTTAGATAGTAGTGTGTAACGCTACCACATTCAACATCACCAAGGCTCATTTCCTTTGCTCTAGTCTAATCACTCACCCAGGCTCCACATGCTCATGCTCTCAAGTAGCTGTTAGGACATGTACTCTTTTCTGCCTCTCTAAACAATAAGGGAAATGTGTTAGGCTGTCACAGTAATTATCACTTGCAAAACCACAGTAGTAAATGTGCTTTGAAATTGCCAATCAAATATCGTTTTCTCCCTAGAATCACACCATGAGTCTGTGTGCACACAGGAATTGTTGTCAGAGATTTAATTTGTGTTGCTCTTGTTCTGTATGACTTGCATTCGTAGGAAAGGGGCAGCTTGTTTTCTTGAACTGTGATGGCTAGCATTCAGCACAAATCAATATCTCACAAATGAGAGGCAAATGCTAACACATTTGAAATCAACAGGGTAGATTTTCCTTCCACTCCTGCCATGGGTGAGGTAGATCCTATATGTTCAAAACTCCAATGAACCCTTACCACACATGTACTCTTACATACATCTCTGCAGTCTTCATGCAGTTGTGCAAGCGTCCATGCAGATCTCTCTTGCACCTGACAATACACAGTCTCCAGAAGCACGCTCTTAGCACACAGGCAGCTGCTTCTCCTGCACTCTCATGCTTACTATTCAGCCCTGTGTGGTATTTTAGATAGTAGTGTGTAACGCTACCACATTCAACATCACCAAGGATCATTTCCTTTGCTCTAGTCTAATCACTCACCCAGGTTCCACATGTTCATGGTCTCAAGTAGCTGATAGGACATGTGCTCTTTTCTGCCTCTCTAAACTATAAGGAAAATGTGTCAGGCTGTTACAGTAATTATCACTTGCAAAACCACAGTAGTAAATGTGCTTTGAAATTGCCAATCAAATATCGTTTTCTGCCTAGAATCACACCATGAGTCTGTGTGCACAAAGGAATTGTTGTCAGAGATTTAATTCGTGGTGGTCTGGTTCTGTAAGAATTGCATTCGTAGGAAAGGGGCAGCTTGTTTTCTTGAACTCTGATGGCTAGCATTCAGCACAAATCAATATCTCACAAATGAGAGGCAAATGCTAACACATTTGAAATCAACATGGTAGATTTTCCTTACATTCCTGCAATGGGTGAGGTAGATCCTACATGTTCAAAACTCTAATTAACCCTTACCCCACATGTACTCTTACATACATCTCTGCAGTCTTCATGCAGTTGTGCAAGCGTCCATGCAGATCTCTCTTGCACCTGACAATACACAGTCTCCAGAAGCACGCTCTTAGCACACAGGCAGCTGCTTCTCCTGCACTCCCATGCTAAGTATTCAGCACTGTGTGGTATTTTAGATAGTAGTGTGTAACGCTACCACATGCAACATCGCCAAGGCTCATTTCCTTTGCTCTAGTCTAATCACTCACCCAGGTTCCACATGCTCATGCTCTCAAGTAGCTGTTAGGACATGTGCTCTTTTCTGCCTCTCTAAACTATAAGGAAAATGTGTCAGGCTGTAACAGTAATTATCACTTGCAAAACCACAGTAGTAAATGTGCTTTGAAATTGCCAATCAAATATCGTTTTCTGCCTAGAATCACACCATGAGTCTGTGTGCACACAGGAATTGTTGTCAGAGATTTAATTTGTGTTGCTCTTGTTCTGTAAGACTTGCATTCGTAGGAAAGGGGCAGCTTGTTTTCTTGAACTGTGATGGCTAGCATTCAGCACAAATCAATATCTCACAAATGAGAGGCAAATGCTAACACATTTGAAATCAACAGGGTAGATTTTCCTTCCACTCCTGCCATGGGTGAGGTAGTTCCTACATGTTCAAAACTCCAATTAACCTTTACCACACATGTACTCTTACATACATCTCTGCAGTCTTCATGCAGTTGTGCAAGCGTCCATGCAGATCTCCCTTGCACCTCACAATACACAGTCTCCAGAAGCACGCTCTTAGCACACAGGCAGGTGCTTCTCCTGCACTCCCATGCTAAGTATTCAGCACTGTGTGGTATTTTAGATAGTAGTGTCTAACGCTACCACATCCAACATCACCAAGGCTCATTTCCTTTGCTCTAGTCTAATCACTCACCCGGGTTCCACATGCTCATGCTCTCAAGTAGCTGTTAGGACATGTGCTCTTTTCTGCCTCTCTAAACTATAAGGAAAATGTGTCAGGCTGTAACAGTAATTATCACTTGCAAAACCACAGTAGTAAATGTGCTTTGAAATTGCCAATCAAATATCGTTTTCTGCCTAGAATCACACCATGAGTCTGTGTGCACAAAGGAATTGTCAGAGATTTAATTCGTGGTGGTCTGGTTCTGTAAGACTTGCATTCGTAGGAAAGGGGCAGCTTCTTTTCTTGAACTGTGATGGCTAGCATTCAGCACAAATCAATATCTCACAAATGAGAGGCAAATGCTAACACATTTGAAATCAACAGGGCAGATTTTCCTTCCACTCCTGCCATGGGTGAGGTAGATCCTATATGTTCAAAACTCCAATTAACCCTTACCACACATGTACTCTTACATACATCTCTGCAGTCTTCATGCAGTTGTGCAAGCGTCCATGCAGATCTCTCTTGCACCTGACAATACACAGTCTCCAGAAGCACGCTCTTAGCACACAGGCAGCTGCTTCTCCTGCACTCTCATGCTTACTATTCAGCACTGTGTGGTATTTTAGATAGTAGTGTGTAACGCTACCACATTCAACATCACCAAGGCTCATTTCCTTTGCTCTAGTCTAATCACTCACCCAGGTTCCACATGTTCATGGTCTCAAGTAGCTGATAGGACATGTGCTCTTTTCTGCCTCTCTAAACTATAAGGAAAATGTGTCAGGCTGTTACAGTAATTATCACTTGCAAAACCACAGTAGTAAATGTGCTTTGAAATTGCCAATCAAATATCGTTTTCTGCCTAGAATCACACCATGAGTCTGTGTGCACAAAGGAATTGTTGTCAGAGATTTAATTCGTGGTGGTCTGGTTCTGTAAGAATTGCATTCGTAGGAAAGGGGCAGCTTGTTTTCTTGAACTGTGATGGCTAGCATTCAGCACAAATCAATATCTCACAAATGAGAGGCAAATGCTAACACATTTGAAATCAACATGGTAGACTTTCCTTACACTCCTGCAATGGGTGAGGTAGATCCTACATGTTCAAAACTCTAATTAACCCTTACCCCACATGTACTCTTACATACATCTCTGCAGTCTTCATGCAGTTGTGCAAGCGTCCATGCAGATCTCTCTTGCACCTGACAATACACAGTCTCCAGAAGCACGCTCTTAGCACACAGGCAGCTGCTTCTCCTGCACTCCCATGCTAAGTATTCAGCACTGTGTGGTATTTTAGATAGTAGTGTGTAACGCTACCACATGCAACATCGCCAAGGCTCATTTCCTTTGCTCTAGTCTAATCACTCACCCAGGTTCCACATGCTCATGCTCTCAAGTAGCTGTTAGGACATGTGCTCTTTTCTGCCTCTCTAAACTATAAGGAAAATGTGTCAGGCTGTAACAGTAATTATCACTTGCAAAACCACAGTAGTAAATGTGCTTTGAAATTGCCAATCAAATATCGTTTTCTGCCTAGAATCACACCATGAGTCTGTGTGCACACAGGAATTGTTGTCAGAGATTTAATTTGTGTTGCTCTTGTTCTGTAAGACTTGCATTCGTAGGAAAGGGGCAGCTTCTTTTCTTGAACTGTGATGGCTAGCATTCAGCACAAATCAATATCTCACAAATGAGAGGCAAATGCTAACACATTTGAAATCAACAGGGCAGATTTTCCTTCCACTCCTGCCATGGGTGAGGTAGATCCTATATGTTCAAAACTCCAATTAACCCTTACCACACATGTACTCTTACATACATCTCTGCAGTCTTCATGCAGTTGTGCAAGCGTCCATGCAGATCTCTCTTGCACCTGACAATACACAGTCTCCAGAAGCACGCTCTTAGCACACAGGCAGCTGCTTCTCCTGCACTCTCATGCTTACTATTCAGCACTGTGTGGTATTTTAGATAGTAGTGTGTAACGCTACCACATTCAACATCACCAAGGCTCATTTCCTTTGCTCTAGTCTAATCACTCACCCAGGCTCCACATGCTCATGCTCTCAAGTAGCTGTTAGGACATGTACTCTTTTCTGCCTCTCTAAACAATAAGGAAAATGTGTTAGGCTGTTACAGTAATTATCACTTGCAAAACCACAGTAGTAAATGTGCTTTGAAATTGCCAATCAAATATCGTTTTCTGCCTAGAATCACACCATGAGTCTGTGTGCACAAAGGAATTGTCAGAGATTTAATTCGTGGTGGTCTGGTTCTGTAAGACTTGCATTCGTAGGAAAGGGGCAGCTTCTTTTCTTGAACTGTGATGGCTAGCATTCAGCACAAATCAATATCTCACAAATGAGAGGCAAATGCTAACACATTTGAAATCAACAGGGCAGATTTTCCTTCCACTCCTGCCATGGGTGAGGTAGATCTTATGTTCAAAACTCCAATTAACCCTTACCACACATGTACTCTTACATACATCTCTGCAGTCTTCATGCAGTTGTGCAAGCATCCATGCAGATCTCTCTTGCACCTGACAATACACAGTCTCTAGAAGCACGCTCTTAGCACACAGGCAGCTGCTTCTCCTGCACTCTCATGCTTACTATTCAGCACTGTGTGGTATTTCAGATAGCAGTGAGTAACGCTAACACAATCAATATCACTAAGGCTCATTTCCTTTGCTGTAGTCTAATCACTCACCCAGGTTACACATGCTCATAGTCTCAAGTAGCTGGTAGGACATGTGCTCTTTTCTGCCTCTCTAAACTATAAGGAAAATGTGTCAGGCTGTTACAGTAATTATCACTTGCAAAACCACAGTAGTAAATGTGCTTTGAAATTGCCAATCAAATATCGTTTTCTGCCTAGAATCACACCATGAGTCTGTGTGCACACAGGAATTGTTGTCAGAGATTTAATTTGTGTTGCTCTTGTTCTGTAAGACTTGCATTCGTAGGAAAGGGGCAGCTTGTTTTCTTGAACTGTGATGGCTAGCATTCAGCACAAATCAATATCTCACAAATGAGAGGCAAATGCTAACACATTTGAAATCAACAGGGTAGATTTTCCTTCCACTCCTGCCATGGGTGAGGTAGTTCCTACATGTTCAAAACTCCAATTAACCCTTACCACACATGTACTCTTACATACATCTCTGCAGTCTTCATGCAGTTGTGCAAGCGTCCATGCAGATCTCTCTTGCACCTGACAATACAGTCTCCAGAAACACACTCTTAGCACACAGCCAGCTGCTTCTCCTGCACTCCCATGCTAATTATTCAGCACTGTGTGGTATTGTAGATAGTAGTGTGTAACGCTACCACATTCAACATCACCAAGGCTCCTTTCCTTTGCTCTAGTCTAATCACTCACCCAGGTTCCACATGCTCATGCTGTCAAGTAGCTGTTAGGACATGTGCTCTTTTCTGCCTCTCTAAACTATAAGGAAAATGTGTTAGGCTGTAACAGTAATTATCACTTGCAAAACCACAGTAGTAAATGTGCTTTGAAATTGCCAATCAAATATCGTTTTCTGCCTAAAATCACACCATTAGTCTGTGTGCACAAAGGAATTGTTGTCAGAGATTTAATTCATGTTGGTCTGGTTCTGTAAGACTTGCATTCGTAGGAAAGGGGCAGCTTGTTTTCTTGAACTGTGATGGCTAGCATTCAGCAAAAATCAATATCTCACAAATGAGAGGCAAATGCTAACACATTTGAAAACAACAGGGTAGATTTTCCTTACACTCTTGCCATGGGTGAGGTAGATCCTACATGTTCAAAACTCCAATCAACCCTTTCCCCACATGAACTCTTACATACATCTCTGCAGTCTTCATGCAGTTGTGCAAGTGTCCATGCAGATCTCTCTTGCACCTGACAATACACAGTCTCCAGAAGCACGCTCTTAGCACACAGGCAGCTGCTTCTCCTGCACTCCCATGCTAAGTATTCAGCACTGTGTGGTATTTTAGATAGTAGTGTGTAACGCTACCACATTCAACATCACCAAGGCTCATTTCCTTTGCTCTAGTCTAATCACTCACCCAGGCTCCACATGCTCATGCTCTCAAGTAGCTGTTAGGACATGTACTCTTTTCTGCCTCTCTAAACAATAAGGAAAATGTGTTAGGCTGTCACAGTAATTATCACTTGCAAAACCACAGTAGTAAATGTGCTTTGAAATTGCCAATCAAATATCGTTTTCTCCCTAGAATCACACCATGAGTCTGTGTGCACACAGGAATTGTTGTCAGAGATTTAATTTGTGTTGCTCTTGTTCTTTAAGACTTGCATTCGTAGGAAAGGGGCAGCTTGTTTTCTTGAACTGTGATGGCTAGCATTCAGCACAAATCAATATCTCACAAATGAGAGGCAAATGCTAACACATTTGAAATCAACAGGGTAGATTTTCCTTCCACTCCTGCCATGGGTGAGGTAGATCCTATATGTTCAAAACTCCAATGAACCCTTACCACACATGTACTCTTACATACATCTCTGCAGTCTTCATGCAGTTGTGCAAGCGTCCATGCAGATCTCTCTTGCACCTGACAATACACAGTCTCCAGAAGCACGCTCTTAGCACACAGGCAGCTGCTTCTCCTGCACTCTCATGCTTACTATTCAGCCCTGTGTGGTATTTTAGATAGTAGTGTGTAACGCTACCACATTCAACATCACCAAGGATCATTTCCTTTGCTCTAGTCTAATCACTCACCCAGGTTCCACATGTTCATGGTCTCAAGTAGCTGATAGGACATGTGCTCTTTTCTGCCTCTCTAAACTATAAGGAAAATGTGTCAGGCTGTTACAGTAATTATCACTTGCAAAACCACAGTAGTAAATGTGCTTTGAAATTGCCAATCAAATATCGTTTTCTGCCTAGAATCACACCATGAGTCTGTGTGCACAAAGGAATTGTTGTCAGAGATTTAATTCGTGGTGGTCTGGTTCTGTAAGAATTGCATTCGTAGGAAAGGGGCAGCTTGTTTTCTTGAACTGTGATGGCTAGCATTCAGCACAAATCAATATCTCACAAATGAGAGGCAAATGCTAACACATTTGAAATCAACATGGTAGACTTTCCTTACACTCCTGCAATGGGTGAGGTAGATCCTACATGTTCAAAACTCTAATTAACCCTTACCCCACATGTACTCTTACATACATCTCTGCAGTCTTCATGCAGTCGTGCAAGCGTCCATGCAGATCTCTCTTGCACCTGACAATACACAGTCTCCAGAAGCACGCTCTTAGCACACAGGCAGCTGCTTCTCCTGCACTCCCATGCTAAGTATTCAGCACTGTGTGGTATTTTAGATAGTAGTGTGTAACGCTACCACATGCAACATCGCCAAGGCTCATTTCCTTTGCTCTAGTCTAATCACTCACCCAGGTTCCACATGCTCATGCTCTCAAGTAGCTGTTAGGACATGTGCTCTTTTCTGCCTCTCTAAACTATAAGGAAAATGTGTCAGGCTGTAACAGTAATTATCACTTGCAAAACCACAGTAGTAAATGTGCTTTGAAATTGCCAATCAAATATCGTTTTCTGCCTAGAATCACACCATGAGTCTGTGTGCACACAGGAATTGTTGTCAGAGATTTAATTTGTGTTGCTCTTGTTCTGTAAGACTTGCATTCGTAGGAAAGGGGCAGCTTGTTTTCTTGAACTGTGATGGCTAGCATTCAGCACAAATCAATATCTCACAAATGAGAGGCAAATGCTAACACATTTGAAATCAACAGGGTAGATTTTCCTTCCACTCCTGCCATGGGTGAGGTAGTTCCTACATGTTCAAAACTCCAATTAACCTTTACCACACATGTACTCTTACATACATCTCTGCAGTCTTCATGCAGTTGTGCAAGCGTCCATGCAGATCTCCCTTGCACCTCACAATACACAGTCTCCAGAAGCACGCTCTTAGCACACAGGCAGCTGCTTCTCCTGCACTCCCATGCTAAGTATTCAGCACTGTGTGGTATTTTAGATAGTAGTGTCTAACGCTACCACATCCAACATCACCAAGGCTCATTTCCTTTGCTCTAGTCTAATCACTCACCCGGGTTCCACATGCTCATGCTCTCAAGTAGCTGTTAGGACATGTGCTCTTTTCTGCCTCTCTAAACTATAAGGAAAATGTGTCAGGCTGTAACAGTAATTATCACTTGCAAAACCACAGTAGTAAATGTGCTTTGAAATTGCCAATCAAATATCGTTTTCTGCCTAGAATCACACCATGAGTCTGTGTGCACAAAGGAATTGTCAGAGATTTAATTCGTGGTGGTCTGGTTCTGTAAGACTTGCATTCGTAGGAAAGGGGCAGCTTCTTTTCTTGAACTGTGATGGCTAGCATTCAGCACAAATCAATATCTCACAAATGAGAGGCAAATGCTAACACATTTGAAATCAACAGGGCAGATTTTCCTTCCACTCCTGCCATGGGTGAGGTAGATCCTATATGTTCAAAACTCCAATTAACCCTTACCACACATGTACTCTTACATACATCTCTGCAGTCTTCATGCAGTTGTGCAAGCGTCCATGCAGATCTCTCTTGCACCTGACAATACACAGTCTCCAGAAGCACGCTCTTAGCACACAGGCAGCTGCTTCTCCTGCACTCTCATGCTTACTATTCAGCACTGTGTGGTATTTTAGATAGTAGTGTGTAACGCTACCACATTCAACATCACCAAGGCTCATTTCCTTTGCTCTAGTCTAATCACTCACCCAGGTTCCACATGTTCATGGTCTCAAGTAGCTGATAGGACATGTGCTCTTTTCTGCCTCTCTAAACTATAAGGAAAATGTGTCAGGCTGTTACAGTAATTATCACTTGCAAAACCACAGTAGTAAATGTGCTTTGAAATTGCCAATCAAATATCGTTTTCTGCCTAGAATCACACCATGAGTCTGTGTGCACAAAGGAATTGTTGTCAGAGATTTAATTCGTGGTGGTCTGGTTCTGTAAGAATTGCATTCGTAGGAAAGGGGCAGCTTGTTTTCTTGAACTGTGATGGCTAGCATTCAGCACAAATCAATATCTCACAAATGAGAGGCAAATGCTAACACATTTGAAATCAACATGGTAGACTTTCCTTACACTCCTGCAATGGGTGAGGTAGATCCTACATGTTCAAAACTCTAATTAACCCTTACCCCACATGTACTCTTACATACATCTCTGCAGTCTTCATGCAGTTGTGCAAGCGTCCATGCAGATCTCTCTTGCACCTGACAATACACAGTCTCCAGAAGCACGCTCTTAGCACACAGGCAGCTGCTTCTCCTGCACTCCCATGCTAAGTATTCAGCACTGTGTGGTATTTTAGATAGTAGTGTGTAACGCTACCACATGCAACATCGCCAAGGCTCATTTCCTTTGCTCTAGTCTAATCACTCACCCAGGTTCCACATGCTCATGCTCTCAAGTAGCTGTTAGGACATGTGCTCTTTTCTGCCTCTCTAAACTATAAGGAAAATGTGTCAGGCTGTAACAGTAATTATCACTTGCAAAACCACAGTAGTAAATGTGCTTTGAAATTGCCAATCAAATATCGTTTTCTGCCTAGAATCACACCATGAGTCTGTGTGCACACAGGAATTGTTGTCAGAGATTTAATTTGTGTTGCTCTTGTTCTGTAAGACTTGCATTCGTAGGAAAGGGGCAGCTTCTTTTCTTGAACTGTGATGGCTAGCATTCAGCACAAATCAATATCTCACAAATGAGAGGCAAATGCTAACACATTTGAAATCAACAGGGCAGATTTTCCTTCCACTCCTGCCATGGGTGAGGTAGATCCTATATGTTCAAAACTCCAATTAACCCTTACCACACATGTACTCTTACATACATCTCTGCAGTCTTCATGCAGTTGTGCAAGCGTCCATGCAGATCTCTCTTGCACCTGACAATACACAGTCTCCAGAAGCACGCTCTTAGCACACAGGCAGCTGCTTCTCCTGCACTCTCATGCTTACTATTCAGCACTGTGTGGTATTTTAGATAGTAGTGTGTAACGCTACCACATTCAACATCACCAAGGCTCATTTCCTTTGCTCTAGTCTAATCACTCACCCAGGCTCCACATGCTCATGCTCTCAAGTAGCTGTTAGGACATGTACTCTTTTCTGCCTCTCTAAACAATAAGGAAAATGTGTTAGGCTGTTACAGTAATTATCACTTGCAAAACCACAGTAGTAAATGTGCTTTGAAATTGCCAATCAAATATCGTTTTCTGCCTAGAATCACACCATGAGTCTGTGTGCACAAAGGAATTGTCAGAGATTTAATTCGTGGTGGTCTGGTTCTGTAAGACTTGCATTCGTAGGAAAGGGGCAGCTTCTTTTCTTGAACTGTGATGGCTAGCATTCAGCACAAATTAATATCTCACAAATGAGAGGCAAATGCTAACACATTTGAAATCAACAGGGCAGATTTTCCTTCCACTCCTGCCATGGGTGAGGTAGATCTTATGTTCAAAACTCCAATTAACCCTTACCACACATGTACTCTTACATACATCTCTGCAGTCTTCATGCAGTTGTGCAAGCATCCATGCAGATCTCTCTTGCACCTGACAATACACAGTCTCTAGAAGCACGCTCTTAGCACACAGGCAGCTGCTTCTCCTGCACTCTCATGCTTACTATTCAGCACTGTGTGGTATTTCAGATAGCAGTGAGTAACGCTAACACAATCAATATCACTAAGGCTCATTTCCTTTGCTGTAGTCTAATCACTCACCCAGGTTACACATGCTCATAGTCTCAAGTAGCTGGTAGGACATGTGCTCTTTTCTGCCTCTCTAAACTATAAGGAGAATGTGTCAGGCTGTTACAGTAATTATCACTTGCAAAACCACAGTAGTAAATGTGCTTTGAAATTGCCAATCAAATATCGTTTTCTGCCTAGAATCACACCATGAGTCTGTGTGCACACAGGAATTGTTGTCAGAGATTTAATTTGTGTTGCTCTTGTTCTGTAAGACTTGCATTCGTAGGAAAGGGGCAGCTTGTTTTCTTGAACTGTGATGGCTAGCATTCAGCACAAATCAATATCTCACAAATGAGAGGCAAATGCTAACACATTTGAAATCAACAGGGTAGATTTTCCTTCCACTCCTGCCATGGGTGAGGTAGTTCCTACATGTTCAAAACTCCAATTAACCCTTACCACACATGTACTCTTACATACATCTCTGCAGTCTTCATGCAGTTGTGCAAGCGTCCATGCAGATCTCTCTTGCACCTGACAATACAGTCTCCAGAAACACACTCTTAGCACACAGCCAGCTGCTTCTCCTGCACTCCCATGCTAATTATTCAGCACTGTGTGGTATTGTAGATAGTAGTGTGTAACGCTACCACATTCAACATCACCAAGGCTCCTTTCCTTTGCTCTAGTCTAATCACTCACCCAGGTTCCACATGCTCATGCTGTCAAGTAGCTGTTAGGACATGTGCTCTTTTCTGCCTCTCTAAACTATAAGGAAAATGTGTTAGGCTGTAACAGTAATTATCACTTGCAAAACCACAGTAGTAAATGTGCTTTGAAATTGCCAATCAAATATCGTTTTCTGCCTAAAATCACACCATTAGTCTGTGTGCACAAAGGAATTGTTGTCAGAGATTTAATTCATGTTGGTCTGGTTCTGTAAGACTTGCATTCGTAGGAAAGGGGCAGCTTGTTTTCTTGAACTGTGATGGCTAGCATTCAGCAAAAATCAATATCTCACAAATGAGAGGCAAATGCTAACACATTTGAAAACAACAGGGTAGATTTTCCTTACACTCTTGCCATGGGTGAGGTAGATCCTACATGTTCAAAACTCCAATCAACCCTTTCCCCACATGAACTCTTACATACATCTCTGCAGTCTTCATGCAGTTGTGCAAGTGTCCATGCAGATCTCTCTTGCACCTGACAATACACAGTCTCCAGAAGCACGCTCTTAGCACACAGGCAGCTGCTTCTCCTGCACTCCCATGCTAAGTATTCAGCACTGTGTGGTATTTTAGATAGTAGTGTGTAACGCTACCACATTCAACATCACCAAGGCTCATTTCCTTTGCTCTAGTCTAATCACTCACCCAGGCTCCACATGCTCATGCTCTCAAGTAGCTGTTAGGACATGTACTCTTTTCTGCCTCTCTAAACAATAAGGAAAATGTGTTAGGCTGTCACAGTAATTATCACTTGCAAAACCACAGTAGTAAATGTGCTTTGAAATTGCCAATCAAATATCGTTTTCTCCCTAGAATCACACCATGAGTCTGTGTGCACACAGGAATTGTTGTCAGAGATTTAATTTGTGTTGCTCTTGTTCTTTAAGACTTGCATTCGTGGGAAAGGGGCAGCTTGTTTTCTTGAACTGTGATGGCTAGCATTCAGCACAAATCAATATCTCACAAATGAGAGGCAAATGCTAACACATTTGAAATCAACAGGGTAGATTTTCCTTCCACTCCTGCCATGGGTGAGGTAGATCCTATATGTTCAAAACTCCAATGAACCCTTACCACACATGTACTCTTACATACATCTCTGCAGTCTTCATGCAGTTGTGCAAGCGTCCATGCAGATCTCTCTTGCACCTGACAATACACAGTCTCCAGAAGCACGCTCTTAGCACACAGGCAGCTGCTTCTCCTGCACTCTCATGCTTACTATTCAGCCCTGTGTGGTATTTTAGATAGTAGTGTGTAACGCTACCACATTCAACATCACCAAGGATCATTTCCTTTGCTCTAGTCTAATCACTCACCCAGGTTCCACATGTTCATGGTCTCAAGTAGCTGATAGGACATGTGCTCTTTTCTGCCTCTCTAAACTATAAGGAAAATGTGTCAGGCTGTTACAGTAATTATCACTTGCAAAACCACAGTAGTAAATGTGCTTTGAAATTGCCAATCAAATATCGTTTTCTGCCTAGAATCACACCATGAGTCTGTGTGCACAAAGGAATTGTTGTCAGAGATTTAATTCGTGGTGGTCTGGTTCTGTAAGAATTGCATTCGTAGGAAAGGGGCAGCTTGTTTTCTTGAACTCTGATGGCTAGCATTCAGCACAAATCAATATCTCACAAATGAGAGGCAAATGCTAACACATTTGAAATCAACATGGTAGATTTTCCTTACATTCCTGCAATGGGTGAGGTAGATCCTACATGTTCAAAACTCTAATTAACCCTTACCCCACATGTACTCTTACATACATCTCTGCAGTCTTCATGCAGTTGTGCAAGCGTCCATGCAGATCTCTCTTGCACCTGACAATACACAGTCTCCAGAAGCACGCTCTTAGCACACAGGCAGCTGCTTCTCCTGCACTCCCATGCTAAGTATTCAGCACTGTGTGGTATTTTAGATAGTAGTGTGTAACGCTACCACATGCAACATCGCCAAGGCTCATTTCCTTTGCTCTAGTCTAATCACTCACCCAGGTTCCACATGCTCATGCTCTCAAGTAGCTGTTAGGACATGTGCTCTTTTCTGCCTCTCTAAACTATAAGGAAAATGTGTCAGGCTGTAACAGTAATTATCACTTGCAAAACCACAGTAGTAAATGTGCTTTGAAATTGCCAATCAAATATCGTTTTCTGCCTAGAATCACACCATGAGTCTGTGTGCACACAGGAATTGTTGTCAGAGATTTAATTTGTGTTGCTCTTGTTCTGTAAGACTTGCATTCGTAGGAAAGGGGCAGCTTGTTTTCTTGAACTGTGATGGCTAGCATTCAGCACAAATCAATATCTCACAAATGAGAGGCAAATGCTAACACATTTGAAATCAACAGGGTAGATTTTCCTTCCACTCCTGCCATGGGTGAGGTAGTTCCTACATGTTCAAAACTCCAATTAACCTTTACCACACATGTACTCTTACATACATCTCTGCAGTCTTCATGCAGTTGTGCAAGCGTCCATGCAGATCTCCCTTGCACCTCACAATACACAGTCTCCAGAAGCACGCTCTTAGCACACAGGCAGCTGCTTCTCCTGCACTCCCATGCTAAGTATTCAGCACTGTGTGGTATTTTAGATAGTAGTGTCTAACGCTACCACATCCAACATCACCAAGGCTCATTTCCTTTGCTCTAGTCTAATCACTCACCCGGGTTCCACATGCTCATGCTCTCAAGTAGCTGTTAGGACATGTGCTCTTTTCTGCCTCTCTAAACTATAAGGAAAATGTGTCAGGCTGTAACAGTAATTATCACTTGCAAAACCACAGTAGTAAATGTGCTTTGAAATTGCCAATCAAATATCGTTTTCTGCCTAGAATCACACCATGAGTCTGTGTGCACAAAGGAATTGTCAGAGATTTAATTCGTGGTGGTCTGGTTCTGTAAGACTTGCATTCGTAGGAAAGGGGCAGCTTCTTTTCTTGAACTGTGATGGCTAGCATTCAGCACAAATCAATATCTCACAAATGAGAGGCAAATGCTAACACATTTGAAATCAACAGGGCAGATTTTCCTTCCACTCCTGCCATGGGTGAGGTAGATCCTATATGTTCAAAACTCCAATTAACCCTTACCACACATGTACTCTTACATACATCTCTGCAGTCTTCATGCAGTTGTGCAAGCGTCCATGCAGATCTCTCTTGCACCTGACAATACACAGTCTCCAGAAGCACGCTCTTAGCACACAGGCAGCTGCTTCTCCTGCACTCTCATGCTTACTATTCAGCACTGTGTGGTATTTTAGATAGTAGTGTGTAATGCTACCACATTCAACATCACCAAGGCTCATTTCCTTTGCTCTAGTCTAATCACTCACCCAGGTTCCACATGTTCATGGTCTCAAGTAGCTGATAGGACATGTGCTCTTTTCTGCCTCTCTAAACTATAAGGAAAATGTGTCAGGCTGTTACAGTAATTATCACTTGCAAAACCACAGTAGTAAATGTGCTTTGAAATTGCCAATCAAATATCGTTTTCTGCCTAGAATCACACCATGAGTCTGTGTGCACAAAGGAATTGTTGTCAGAGATTTAATTCGTGGTGGTCTGGTTCTGTAAGAATTGCATTCGTAGGAAAGGGGCAGCTTGTTTTCTTGAACTGTGATGGCTAGCATTCAGCACAAATCAATATCTCACAAATGAGAGGCAAATGCTAACACATTTGAAATCAACATGGTAGACTTTCCATACACTCCTGCAATGGGTGAGGTAGATCCTACATGTTCAAAACTCTAATTAACCCTTACCCCACATGTACTCTTACATACATCTCTGCAGTCTTCATGCAGTTGTGCAAGCGTCCATGCAGATCTCTCTTGCACCTGACAATACACAGTCTCCAGAAGCACGCTCTTAGCACACAGGCAGCTGCTTCTCCTGCACTCCCATGCTAAGTATTCAGCACTGTGTGGTATTTTAGATAGTAGTGTGTAACGCTACCACATGCAACATCGCCAAGGCTCATTTCCTTTGCTCTAGTCTAATCACTCACCCAGGTTCCACATGCTCATGCTCTCAAGTAGCTGTTAGGACATGTGCTCTTTTCTGCCTCTCTAAACTATAAGGAAAATGTGTCAGGCTGTAACAGTAATTATCACTAGCAAAACCACAGTAGTAAATGTGCTTTGAAATTGCCAATCAAATATCGTTTTCTGCCTAGAATCACACCATGAGTCTGTGTGCACACAGGAATTGTTGTCAGAGATTTAATTTGTGTTGCTCTTGTTCTGTAAGACTTGCATTCGTAGGAAAGGGGCAGCTTGTTTTCTTGAACTGTGATGGCTAGCATTCAGCACAAATCAATATCTCACAAATGAGAGGCAAATGCTAACACATTTGAAATCAACAGGGTAGATTTTCCTTCCACTCCTGCCATGGGTGAGGTAGTTCCTACATGTTCAAAACTCCAATTAACCTTTACCACACATGTACTCTTACATACATCTCTGCAGTCTTCATGCAGTTGTGCAAGCGTCCATGCAGATCTCCCTTGCACCTCACAATACACAGTCTCCAGAAGCACGCTCTTAGCACACAGGCAGCTGCTTCTCCTGCACTCCCATGCTAAGTATTCAGCACTGTGTGGTATTTTAGATAGTAGTGTCTAACGCTACCACATCCAACATCACCAAGGCTCATTTCCTTTGCTCTAGTCTAATCACTCACCCGGGTTCCACATGCTCATGCTCTCAAGTAGCTGTTAGGACATGTGCTCTTTTCTGCCTCTCTAAACTATAAGGAAAATGTGTCAGGCTGTAACAGTAATTATCACTTGCAAAACCACAGTAGTAAATGTGCTTTGAAATTGCCAATCAAATATCGTTTTCTGCCTAGAATCACACCATGAGTCTGTGTGCACAAAGGAATTGTCAGAGATTTAATTCGTGGTGGTCTGGTTCTGTAAGACTTGCATTCGTAGGAAAGGGGCAGCTTCTTTTCTTGAACTGTGATGGCTAGCATTCAGCACAAATCAATATCTCACAAATGAGAGGCAAATGCTAACACATTTGAAATCAACAGGGCAGATTTTCCTTCCACTCCTGCCATGGGTGAGGTAGATCCTATATGTTCAAAACTCCAATTAACCCTTACCACACATGTACTCTTACATACATCTCTGCAGTCTTCATGCAGTTGTGCAAGCGTCCATGCAGATCTCTCTTGCACCTGACAATACACAGTCTCCAGAAGCACGCTCTTAGCACACAGGCAGCTGCTTCTCCTGCACTCTCATGCTTACTATTCAGCACTGTGTGGTATTTTAGATAGTAGTGTGTAATGCTACCACATTCAACATCACCAAGGCTCATTTCCTTTGCTCTAGTCTAATCACTCACCCAGGTTCCACATGTTCATGGTCTCAAGTAGCTGATAGGACATGTGCTCTTTTCTGCCTCTCTAAACTATAAGGAAAATGTGTCAGGCTGTTACAGTAATTATCACTTGCAAAACCACAGTAGTAAATGTGCTTTGAAATTGCCAATCAAATATCGTTTTCTGCCTAAAATCACACCATGAGTCTGTGTGCACAAAGGAATTGTTGTCAGGAGATTTAATTCATGTTGGTCTGGTTCTGTAAGACTTGCATTCGTAGGAAAGGGGCAGCTTGTTTTCTTGAACTGTGATGGCTAGCATTCAGCACAAATCAATATCTCACAAATGAGAGGCAAATGCTAACACGTTTGAAAACAACAGGGTAGATTTTCCTTACACTCTTGCCATGGGTGAGGTAGATCCTACATGTTCAAAACTCCAATCAACCCTTTCCCCACATGAACTCTTACATACATCTCTGCAGTCTTCATGCAGTTGTGCAAGTGTCCATGCAGATCTCTCTTGCACCTGACAATACACAGTCTCCAGAAGCACGCTCTTAGCACACAGGCAGCTGCTTCTCCTGCACTCCCATGCTAAGTATTCAGCACTGTGTGGTATTTTAGATAGTAGTGTGTAACGCTACCACATTCAACATCACCAAGGCTCATTTCCTTTGCTCTAGTCTAATCACTCACCCAGGCTCCACATGCTCATGCTCTCAAGTAGCTGTTAGGACATGTACTCTTTTCTGCCTCTCTAAACAATAAGGAAAATGTGTTAGGCTGTTACAGTAATTATCACTTGCAAAACCACAGTAGTAAATGTGCTTTGAAATTGCCAATCAAATATCGTTTTCTGCCTAGAATCACACCATGAGTCTGTGTGCACACAGGAATTGTTGTCAGAGATTTAATTTGTGTTGCTCTTGTTCTCTAAGACTTGCATTCGTAGGAAAGGGGCAGCTTGTTTTCTTGAACTGTGATGGCTAGCATTCAGCACAAATCAATATCTCACAAATGAGAGGCAAATGCTAACACATTTGAAATCAACAGGGTAGATTTTCCTTCCACTCCTGCCATGGGTGAGGTAGTTCCTACATGTTCAAAACTCCAATTAACCCTTACCACACATGTACTCTTACATACATCTCTGCAGTCTTCATGCAGTTGTGCAAGCGTCCATGCAGATTTCTCTTGCACCTCACAATACACAGTCTCCAGAAGCACGCTCTTAGCACACAAGCAGCTGCTTCTCCTGCACTCCCATGCTAAGTATTCAGCACTGTGTGGTATTTTAGATAGTAGTGTCTAACGCTACCACATCCAACATCACCAAGGCTCATTTCCTTTGCTCTAGTCTAATCACTCACCCAGGTTCCACATGCTCATGCTCTCAAGTAGCTGTTAGGACATGTGCTCTTTTCTGCCTCTCTAAACTATAAGGAAAATGTGTCAGGCTGTAACAGTAATTATCACTAGCAAAACCACAGTAGTAAATGTGCTTTGAAATTGCCAATCAAATATCGTTTTCTGCCTAAAATCACACCATGAGTCTGTGTGCACAAAGGAATTGTTGTCAGAGATTTAATTCATGTTGGTCTGGTTCTGTAAGACTTGCATTCGTAGGAAAGGGGCAGCTTGTTTTCTTGAACTGTGATGGCTAGCATTCAGCACAAATCAATATCTCACAAATGAGAGGCAAATGCTAACACATTTGAAAACAACAGGGTAGATTTTCCTTACACTCTTGCCATGGGTGAGGTAGATCCTACATGTTCAAAACTCCAATCAACCCTTTCCCCACATGAACTCTTACATACATCTCTGCAGTCTTCATGCAGTTGTGCAAGTGTCCATGCAGATCTCTCTTGCACCTGACAATACACAGTCTCCAGAAGCACGCTCTTAGCACACAGGCAGCTGCTTCTCCTGCACTCCCATGCTAAGTATTCAGCACTGTGTGGTATTTTAGATAGTAGTGTGTAACGCTACCACATTCAACATCACCAAGGCTCATTTCCTTTGCTCTAGTCTAATCACTCACCCAGGCTCCACATGCTCATGCTCTCAAGTAGCTGTTAGGACATGTACTCTTTTCTGCCTCTCTAAACAATAAGGAAAATGTGTTAGGCTGTTACAGTAATTATCACTTGCAAAACCACAGTAGTAAATGTGCTTTGAAATTGCCAATCAAATATCGTTTTCTGCCTAGAATCACACCATGAGTCTGTGTGCACAAAGGAATTGTCAGAGATTTAATTCGTGGTGGTCTGGTTCTGTAAGACTTGCATTCGTAGGAAAGGGGCAGCTTCTTTTCTTGAACTGTGATGGCTAGCATTCAGCACAAATCAATATCTCACAAATGAGAGGCAAATGCTAACACATTTGAAATCAACAGGGCAGATTTTCCTTCCACTCCTGCCATGGGTGAGGTAGATCTTATGTTCAAAACTCCAATTAACCCTTACCACACATGTACTCTTACATACATCTCTGCAGTCTTCATGCAGTTGTGCAAGCGTCCATGCAGATCTCTCTTGCACCTGACAATACAGTCTCCAGAAACACACTCTTAGCACACAGCCAGCTGCTTCTCCTGCACTCCCATGCTAAGTATTCAGCACTGTGTGGTATTGTAGATAGTAGTGTGTAACGCTACCACATTCAACATCACCAAGGCTCCTTTCCTTTGCTCTAGTCTAATCACTCACCCAGGTTCCACATGCTCATGCTGTCAAGTAGCTGTTAGGACATGTGCTCTTTTCTGCCTCTCTAAACTATAAGGAAAATGTGTTAGGCTGTAACAGTAATTATCACTTGCAAAACCACAGTAGTAAATGTGCTTTGAAATTGCCAATCAAATATCGTTTTCTGCCTAAAATCACACCATTAGTCTGTGTGCACAAAGGAATTGTTGTCAGAGATTTAATTCGTGTTGGTCTGGTTCTGTAAGACTTGCATTCGTAGGAAAGGGGCAGCTTGTTTTCTTGAACTGTGATGGCTAGCATTCAGCACAAATCAATATCTTACAAATGAGAGGCAAATGCTAACACATTTGAAAACAACAGGGTAGATTTTCCTTACACTCCTGCAATGGGTGAGGTAGATCCTACATGTTCAAAACTCCAATTAACCCTTACCCCACATGTACTCTTACATACATCTCTGCAGTCTTCATGCAGTTGTGCAAGCGTCCATGCAGATCTCTCTTGCACCTGACAATACACAGTCTCCAGAAGCACGCTCTTAGCACACAGGCAGCTGCTTCTCCTGCACTCCCATGCTAAGTATTCAGCACTGTGTGGTATTTCAGATAGCAGTGTGTAACGCTACCACATTCAACATCACCAAGGCTCCTTTCCTTTGCTCTAGTCTAATCACTCACCCAGGTTCCACATGCTCATGCTCTCAAGTAGCTGTTAGGACATGTGCTCTTTTCTGCCTCTCTAAACTATAAGGAAAATGTGTCAGGCTGTAACAGTAATTATCACTTGCAAAACCACAGTAGTAAATGTGCTTTGAAATTGCCAATCAAATATCGTTTTCTGCCTAAAATCACACCACGAGTCTGTGTGCACAAAGGAATTGTTGTCAGAGATTTAATTCGTGTTGGTCTGGTTCTGTAAGACTTGCATTCGTAGGAAAGGGGCAGCTTGTATTCTTGAACTGTGATGGCTATCATTCAGCACAAATCAATATCTTACAAATGAGAGGCAAATGCTAACACATTTGAAAACAACAGGGTAGATTTTCCTTACACTCCTGCAATGGGTGAGGTAGATCCTACATGTTCAAAACTCCAATTAACCCTTACCCCACATGTACTCTTACATACATCTCTGCAGTCTTCATGCAGTTGTGCAAGCGTCCATGCAGATCTCTCTTGCACCTGACAATACACAGTCTCCAGAAGCACGCTCTTAGCACACAGGCAGCTGCTTCTCCTGCACTCCCATGCTAAGTATTCAGCACTGTGTGGTATTTCAGATAGCAGTGTATAACACTACCACATTCAACATCACCAAGGCTCATTTCCTTTGCTCTAGTCTAATCACTCACCAAGGTTCCACATGCTCATGGTCTCAAGTAGCTGTTAGGACATGTACTCTTTTCTGCCTCTCTAAACTATAAGGAAAATGTGTCAGGCTGTTACAGTAATTGATACAGTAAGGTTGCCGACAAGGGATTTTGTTTGTGATAACTTAGTTCTATTTCTTAGTGATTCATTTCAGGGGTGTATTTTAAACAAATTATACACCAACAATAAATGTTATCAATAAGCAATTTTTAGATAAAAAGTACACACACGGGAATTCTTTTTGTGAATGAAACACAAATCTTTTTATATAAATCAGAGTAAAAAAGGAGTACAAAAGAACCATTGGTTTCAAGCAATAGAACATGAAAGGCGGGTTAAATCAGATCCACATTTCATCAAACGACATCTATTTCCAAATAGTTATAACAGAGACTAATCTCATTGATGAGAAAAAATCAACTGCATTTATCTAATGTTGTGGAATTAGATGATGGAGTCGACGTTTCGGTCTTGGGTGGCAGAAGTCCGTCAGACCATCTTCAGGACAGTTAATTATTGCATAATTAGACCCCTATGTAAACATAATACAAACAGTTACAATAATGGCAACATGATTTTTATAGATTGTATCTGATACACATTAATTATAGACAACCCGTGTGTGAAGAGTAGTCTCTCTATTAAAATTTATCAGACATATCTTAATACTGCATTGCAGGAAATTAACAATTCAACATTGGTCGTTGCCACATTCAGAAAAAAAGAAAGAAAAGAAGAAGACCCATAAAAAAACAAACGTTCTGACAATAGAGCAGTTATAATCATGATTTAAGGGTCTCACAGAACTCATTTTTGCTTCATCTTCTATATATTGTGAAATCTAAAACAAACATTTGTCTTGTAAAGATGAGAGAAAGTTGCTTACTTTGTGAGTTCAAGGAATCCCACGTAACTTGTTTTTTGTTTGTTTTGTTGTTGTCAGGGCGTATTAGTTGATATTGTAGCCTAGATTTAAAGTGCACTGCATTTAGTATACATTATAAGAAATTCTTAATTGAAGAAGAGGTACTTGAAAAAACCCTACCTATCAATTTACGAACTTTCTCATACCAGGAGATTAAACGGGAGAAGTCCTTGCTCGTTCTTTTTTCAAGAGCTTTGTTCTAAAAGTAGAGAGTGTGAGCACCATTAGTTCATGGTTTGTTTCAAGGTTAACTTGCTAAACAAGACATCAGATGTTACTAGAGATAAATCTCATACTTAGATGAAGGATATAACGCTCAATGCTTGATAGATTTAATTACATAGTCAATCATGTAGCTACTTCGCAAAGTTCTTTTTAAATGTAACCACAGCGCTAATCCTAATCTAGGTATCACGTTCTTAAACAAAGCATTCTGCCACTGCAGCACCCTGTTTATCATAGAGATCTGAACTGGTACATCCAAAGCATCACAAGGCTCTCTTCTATATGTCTATTTTGCGCTATGAAAAGCCAGAGTGTCAAAGAGAAATCATATACAATGAGGTAAATCGACTTGCGTTTCTGATTATCATTCAAAAGCGCTAAGGTAAGCCGAAATTAGGAACGCCTGATTTAACTAGCAGTGATTAGATGTTGTTCCATCCTATCGGTTGCGGCACAGACCTCGTACTAAATGTAACCGAAGGCATGTCAGCTTCGTAAAGATGGCAGCCATCTTTGAATACCAAAATCCTATGAGCACAGACTGCCATATGAAAATGATCATGCTGGTAGTGGGTGGCTTAAAACCAGACTGCGCAAATGTAGCCCCTTGCTTGTCATTGTTATTCTAAGTGGTGTAACCATTAATGTTAGACCAATGAAAACCTCTTGGATGAAGAATCCAATACTTTATAAAAGTCTCGTCTATAGGTCTGTTTAAGTCTACTAAGTGCAAAAGAACTCGAAGTTAAAGAGAAATCATATGCATTGGAAATGGTCTACTTACATTTCTGATTATCGTTCAAGCGCGAAAAAATCTGCCGAGGTCAGGAACGCCTAATTTAACTGGCAGTGGTTGGATGTTTTTAAAGCCTGTCAATTAGGGGGCGGACCTCATTCTAATTGAAACCGGAAGTGGCATAGGTTCGTAAAGACGGCGGCCATCTTTAACTGTCAAAATCCTACGGACACATACTAGTTCAGGACCTTGTTCCCGTTTATGTTAACCTGAAGGCTTCACACAACTATGGGATTGTTGTTTGTTAAAGTAGCGGATACGGTCCCAAATAAAGAAAAAATAGACATAGGCAGTATAATGGATCGTGGTGTGACTGCTTGATCAATGAAGCAGCAGATCGGCCATTTTGAAATAACTTGGTCACAAAAACTTGTACCCTAACTGCAACAAGTATTTATTATGGTCAGACAATGTTGCGAATGTCTGTTTTATTGGAAATACGTAATTTACCAGTAGCTATTTGAAAACCGGCATTATTAGGTGGACAGTCCAGGAAAATCGTATTCAAACAGCTATTCAATATTTGTAGACCATAGTTAAAAGACACCTTATGAGTCAGTATTGCTAGTTATACAAAATGATGTTAGTAGATCCAGGGCATGGTGTAAAATAACCTAGCCATCTTGAAGGAGAATGATCAATTGCGTTACTCATTTGATGCCTATACATGTGTCTATCAGATAACATTTCAGTGTTATACACAAATATAGTTATATTAGACATAAATTGTATCAATTAGGTATTGTACAAATATGTATTTATATCGAACACAAATTATATCTATTTACGTTTTCATGTTTTGTGTATATTCAAGTGCTAATCGCCAAAACGGTATCTATGTCGACAAATGGATTGGAAGAGAAACACATTTATATTGAACACAAATTGACACAGTTCATATTTTCATGTCTTGTATATGATTGAATATTATTATTAATAACCGAAAAGACAGGTAAAATAACCAACCATATCGACAGATGGACTATAAGATACACATTTAAGTCAACAAACTGATCATGGATATAATTTATGTCAACATTCACAGAGTGGTTCCAGTCAAGAAAACATACATGGACATAAGACCTGTGTGTTATACCAGACATGCTAATGTATGCCATTCTGTGGCTGAGTTCAGACCCTGTTTGATATTGTCAGTACGACAAATCCAGCGATTCTCTCTCATTGTGAGTGTACAGTCAACATTTGATTGTCTAATTATGGGTTTCACTACCTCAATGACCCACCAGAGCATATCTTTTTCAGTGTGTTTCATTCTGATATAGTGGTCCACCAATGGTGCATTTTCGACCTTGCATCTAATTCTTGACTGATGTTGCAAGATTCGCTTTTTAACCATTTGTGTAGTTTTGCCTATGTATTTCAAGCCACATGGGCATTGAATACGATAGACCACATTACTTGTGTTGCAATTTGAAAAGCATTTCACTTTGAAGTTTTCACCATTCAGTTGAAAGGATTTTAGATTAACTGTGCTTGCACAAGCTGTACAATTACTACATTTATAGTGACCAATGACCGGTGAAAGCTGTCGCATATTGTCAACTATATTCTGATCTTGAATTTTGTAGGCATGTACTAGCCGGTCCTTGAGATTGGAACCTCTTTTGAAAGAAAACAATGGTTTCTTAGCTAGTTCAGGTAATGAAGTGTCCAATGTTTCTTGACAATTTTTTTGATCTTATTTGTGGCTGTTCCAAAGGTGGTAACACAGACCAATTGAGGTTGATCGTTTTTTTCTTTCACCTCCAATAAGGCATTTCGATCGTTGTACCAAGCCCTTTTAAGTGACTTTTTGAGTAGCTTGTTGGGATAGCCACGTGAATGTAGTTTTTCTTTAAGTCTCTTAGCTTCCAAGAAATAGTCAACCCTTCTGGAACAGTTCCTCCGAAGACGGAGGAACTGTCCAAAGGGGAGTCCATCCTTTAATGACTGCGGATGATGACTCTCATATTTTAAGAGGGTGTTTCGCGCAGTCGGTTTTGTGAAAAGAGTGGTATATAGTTTATTTTCCATGTCTACTCTGATCGAGATGTCTAAGAAATTCATTTGTTGGTTGTTACAGTCTAATGTAAATTTCAGATTGGGGTTCCTTGAATTTATCCAGTCATGAAACTCAGTTAATAGTTCTTTGGATCCTTTCCATATAAGGAAAACATCGTCAATATATCTGAGCCAGCACGAAATGTTGGCTGTGAATGGATTGGATATATTATGGACGTATTGCATTTCATAGTCAGACACGTAGATATTCGCAATATCTGGGGCATTAACTGGCCCCATTGCGACTCCCTTTAGTTGTTGATAAAACGTTTTTTCGAAAAGAAAAAAGATTTCACATAGAGAGATTCTAATACATTCAATGATAAATTCTGTTGGGACCGTGGTCTGGGTCTGTTTTTTAATAGATTCTCTATAATCTCAAGCACTTCTGGTTGTGGGATGTTGGTATATAAACTTTCTATGTCCATTGAGACTAGGAATTCACAGAGTGGATCAAAAGGATGGTTTTCGATGGGTGAGGTAGATCCTACATGTTCAAAACTCCAATTAACCCTTACCCCACAGTATTCAGCACTGTGTGGTATTTTAGATAGTAGTGTGTAACGCTACCACATTCAACATCACCAAGGCTCATTTCCTTTGCTCTAGTCTAATCACTCACCCAGGTTCCACATGCTCATGGTCTCAAGTAGCTGCTAGGACATGTGCTCTTTTCTGCCTCTCTAAACTATAAGGAAAATGTGTCAGGCTGTTACAGTAATTATCACTTGCTCTACCACAGTAGTAAATGTGCTTTGAAATTGCCAATCAAATATCGTTTTCTGCCTAGAATCACACCATGAGTCTGTGTGCACACAGGAATTGTTGTCAGAAATTTAATTTGTGTAGCTTTTATTGTGTAACACTTGCAGTCGTAGGAAAGGGACAACTCATATGATAGGATTTGAAAAGCTCATAAAAAATATAGTAATATATTTAAATTACATAAAGGTATTTTTTCTTTAGTTTCTTTCAGGTATTGCTGAACAACACTGAAATAAATTAAAGATGCCTATAAAATCAAGAAAGAGAAAAGAACTGCAACAACATCTATATTTGAAGACAACTGGACAACAAAAATTAGTTGAAGAACCTCATGTTGGAAAAAAGAAAGTCTTCTGGTAAGCAGACTAAGGATTTTATAAAAAATATCCTCTAGCAAAGAAAAAATGTAAACAATATATCCACTGCAAATAGTGTTTCAAGTAGAAAACAACAAGACAATCGACAGAATATACTAAATGCTAATGTGCAATCAGAAGAAAGAATGACTTAAAAAGAAAAATAGATTTTAAAAACATTTGTAGAAAAATGTTTCAGAGTAGAGTGATGTTCAATTTGCTAAAGGATGTGAAAAAATATAGGAAGAAAGCCAAATTTTATAAGAAAAAGAAACATATTGAATCAATTGTTGCAAAGGCTTTGGAATTAAAAAGAAAACTATTCATTTTAATTTTGAACAGGATCCGTACATTAGATAAATTAGTGAATGTAATGAAGTCAAAAAGCAAAAGAAAAAGAGAAGTGAAAAAAAAAACTTTTGTAAAGTGTTCTTAGGAGAATGGAAGCATAGTTCAAGTACTGAACCATTTTTTAATGAAGAGAGTTATCTTCAAAGTAATAGTTTGCTGCATGCAGTTGACACCAGTGGTCGAGCATATGAAGTTAAGGATGGTTGTGTAATGGAAAAGGAGAAAATGGTTCCAAGAAATGAGGAAGAAGTGTTAGCTGATGAGGTTATGGGGAGACGTCCTAAAGCCCCAGTGTACACTTGGAATTGTAGTAGTATTTGTACAGTCCGACAGGAATCTATTGATAAATTACGTGACTTTCTAAGAGAATACAGGAAAAAAAGTGTTAAACAAAAGATTAAGGTGCTTCAAAGACTAGATCCATGCAGAGTGAGAGAGAATACTGGTTTGCAAGGACATTCTCTGGCTTGTCTTTCTAGGAAAGTTTGTCAAAGTGTTTTTCACCATTTTAGGATGCTGGCAGTTCATCATACAGAAATGAGAACATTTGTGAGAAGATTGTATTTTGCTAAAAGTCCAGCACTAAAGTTAAATGAGTTGAATAGTGCTCTGTTCCGTGGATCTGTATCAGATGTGAAGAAGGTTTGTGAGGATATTGAGTTTTGTTACTTTGGTCCAGAGCAAGAAAGTGCAGGAAATGACACAGTTATTGAAGAAAATGTGGAAGAGAATGTAGAACTCACTGTTAGTAAAAATTTTGAAGATCAAATGACAAAATTTACTATCATCTCTAATGAAAGACCAAATATTACTTGTATTTGTTGCCGGAGAAGCCATTATAAAACTCAAACAAGGAATGTTGATCTCTATAAAAAAAGTGAAAAAGAAAATAATTCTAAGTGGAAGGATTTTGCTACATATTTGTTTCTGGAAAATTGTTTTGATTTGGGTGAAGATCAGCGTATTTGTAAATACTGTTATAACAAGTTAGAAGAAAATAAAATGCCAGCTAGAGCTGTACATATTAATTTAGAATTGGTTGATATTCCTGCAGAACTTAGTGATTTAAATACGTATGAGTCTATACTCATTCAATGTGTCCATCCGTTTCAGACTATAGTTTGTATGGAGCCCAAAACAGGCAAATTACCTCCTTCAGATTTACAAAGAGGTTTAAAAGGAAGAGTTGTCTATTTGCCATTAGATTTGAAAACAAATATTGAAACAATTGATGCAGATAGTTTGGAAACTGAACCATTAGTTATTCTGGTTAATGGTGTACCTACAAAGAATAAGAAAATTTGGCAGGAGCTGGTAGATGTACGAAAAGTACAAAGAGCAAATTTATATTTGAAAAGAAATAATAAATGGAATGAATCAATTTATATGGATGAAGATTAAGAAGTTTTACTAGCAGACACAGGAATACCAACTGGGCAAAATGAAAAAGTGGATAAGTCAAAAGAAGAAGAAATGTATGAACATTTCAGCATACATCCTCTTCATTCTAAAGAAGTTATGGGAAACACTATTGATCTGTTTCAGATGAAAAAAGGAAAAGGAACTCTTGTGAGTGTATGGGAGGAGAGCTTGGAAGTTCGTTGTTTTCCCCAGCTGTTTCCTACAGGAAAAGATGGACGATATGATGAACGTCCAGTACAGATTCCTGCTTCTGAGTATCGGACTACAAGATTATATGCAGAAGATCCAAGGTTTCGTCAAAGTATTCCTTATTTGTTCCATCTTTTATTTGAAAGTGACTTGTTTGCACTATCTTATGCAGTAAATCACTGTGAGAAGTTGGCCTGGCATATGCTGTTCCTAGTTATAGGGACACCTTGTACCAGTCCAATTCGACTCTTATTGATGATAGGTTTAAGACAACCTTTAAAGAAAGCTATCCTAGTGGTAGCTGTGGAGAGCAGCCTTCAGGCTAAGTCTTGAAGGAGTGTTAAGCTTATTGTTTTACCATAATAACCTCTTGACTAACCAAATGAAAGAGTAGCCCACACAGGTATATATATAAAATATATGTATTTATTCTAGACAGAATCCCACAGTCGCTTTATGTGACTAGTGGCAAAGTTACACTTCAAACAAGCATTTATAAACACAATAAATAGCACAGAAATCAATGGGCCCCAGGGGGGGACCAAACCATATACTAAAATAGTGGTATAAGAACCACGACAATTCTACAGGCAATGCCTAGGGCATTCAGGATCGCTTGCCCCTTCAGAATCCACCCACAGTTATGAGGAAGGGGACCCACGGGAGACGCGTGCAGTGCAAAGAGCTGCTATCGGGATCGCAATGTTAGCCTATGGAGAATGTCGCGGTTTGAAATAAACAGTTTAAAAATACTTCTAGCAGGAGTACAAAGTTAAAACTTTAGACTTAAGCTTTTGAGATGCCCACAACCACGGGAGTACCAAGGTACCACTGTTACCTGCCCCAGGGAAGCCGGGTGCATAGGTCGTTTCTGCTGTCGGGTCGCGGGCTGATTTTCAATGGGAAAATAGTCAAAAGTTCTGCTAGCCAAAAGCGTCGATAATGCCGTGAAGATCAAAGATGTGAAGAATGTAGAGAAGAACCTGAAAGCAGAGGGGACAGAGTCTGGGTCACGGCAAAGTGACCAGGAGGCTCAAAGCAAAGAGCCCTTCGATGTCGGGTGCTTCAGGTGGAAAGTGGTGTAGCTTGGATCTGCAGTCACGGGCTCCCGGAGGCTTCAAGGAAGGCCATCTTCAGGAGGGTGACTGTCCCATGTTGGATGAGGGTCGCTGCGGTGTTAGTGTCCGAAATGAATCCACTAAGCCTTGGCAACCGCAACCCACGAAGAATGAACAAATCTGCTACAGTACAGACCCACGAGGTCTGGGAGAGGTCTCCTTCGGGGATACTGGAGAGCAAGCCTGAAGCAACCAGGGGAACTCTTGTTTTTAAAGATAGTCCTCTGCTAGGGCCCACAAGTTGAGAGACAAGGGACTGTGGGAGGTGGCAATTTGGTGTGCATAAAAGGGCACCCACGGGCCACCGGAGGGGGCTAGTGCGCTGGTCTTTGGCACAATTGCTGTAGAGTGGTTGGCTCATAACCAGGCCAAAGCACAACTTCCCCACTTGTCAGGGTCGTGTGCTATGCAAGAGGTGGCTGGGGTCTTGGGGTATTGGGGATCTCGGCACCCACGCAGTCCACGGTGCCCAAACTCATTGAGCACACTCACTGGCCTCTGGGATGCGCTGGAAACCCCCCTCAAGGTTTCTGGAAGTCGTCGAAGTTCATGAGAGCAGCGAGGTTCCAACCGGGTCACTTGCAGTGTTTCAGGTGCCTGCCAAGCAGGGAGATAACTCCTTTATCCCAAGGGAGATTTCTTCAGTCAGCTGGGCAGCAGCTTGTCGAAGGTCAGTTCTGTAAAGTTCCAAATTAATCTCAGGCTCTGGGGCCACGTTATTCACCTTTATCCCCAAGATTAGGGGAGTGTCCAGAGTAGTGTCCACCAATGGCTGGTGAGGCGGGAAAGGGTGGCTACACCCTCTCCCCTTTGTGTGTTTCCCGCCTGGGTGAGGGGCAGGATGCCCCTAAACCGGTTCCAAGCGGTGTATGCAGATTTAGGTCTCTGCAGCTGCCTACGTGCAACTCTGAAAGGACATTTGGTGCACCCACCCTGTTCCAATCCACATTATCCTGTCTGGGAAGATGCTAGCACCTCCCTGCCACAGGAGCCCTATTGTCCAGCTGGCGAGGCTGGGGTTTTCCCCAGAAACAGCCAGCCAGGGTCGTGTAGGTGGCGGGCAGTAGCCACTTTGTGAAACTTGTGCACTTTTAAATTGGTGTCTAAATTCTACCGCTTTTCCCATATCGCCCTTCTAGCAAGGGGGAATCGTACCCTCATGCCCATGGCTGGACTGGGGGTATGATTCCTACATGTTTGACACCAAACACGATATGGTTTTGTGTAGCCATTCTCAAGTTATCGCGATATCGCAATAGACTTATAATGTGGTTAAGAGTATATTGTATGGCTACACTACAAACAACCCAGTAACGATTTTACAAAGGTTGCAGAGAGGCCCTACTCATGTAGGGGTCCCCCCTCACACATACCTCCTCACCCTGCCCTGTAGGTTTAGCAGGGCCTGCTATAGGGGTGACCTATGAGAGTACATGTGTTGTAATGGGGTGGGATATAGGGTACCTATATCCCAGTAAGGGGGTGCTAGCCCCACCTTACCCAGACTACAGTAGTGGTCTGGTGGTGTCAGTTTGTATGGCTGTCCCAGGGTGGCACAATAAGTGCTGCAGCCCTGGTAGGCCTACTGGCGGACCCATGCCCTGGGTACCTAGGGTACCATCTACAAGGGACTGGTAGGGCATGCCCAGCATCCAATTAGGTTTGTACCTAGAGTACTTACATCAGTTTTAGGGAGAAAGCAGATAGGCTGGGGTCCTGGATAGCAGGATCCCAGCCAGACTAGTCAAAAACCACTCAAATACCAGGCAAAAAGTTGGGGGCAACCATTAGTCAGATTCCACTCTCCTACAATCACATTTTAAAAACTGGAGTACAACTACATAATGTGTCTGCAAAGGATTTTCTGAACAAAGTGCAACAGCGAGATGATCATTTGGAATCTCAATTGATTAATCTGATGGCTTGTCAGCGTGGGACTAATGAATATTGGTACCGACGCCATGGAGAATTGAAATGTATGTTACGGAATTTAGGAACTCCTACATGGTTCCTTACCCTATGCTGTGCTGAGTACGCTTGGGATGATTTACTGGATTTTCTTTGAGAGGCAAATTCAAATATTGAAAACATCCAATACAAGACAGCAGGAGAATTGTGCTCATTGGATCCGGTTAATGTTTGCAGATATTTCAATCATAGATTTGAGGCTATGATGTCCTTCATCTGCAATAAAAAAAATCCACCTCTTGGAGAAGTTGTGGATTTCTTTTGGAGAAAAGAGTACCAAGCAAGAGGTGCTCCTCATATTCATATGCTGTTGTGGATCAAGGATGCCCCAAAATTTGGAACAGATTCTGATGATGCAGTTTTATCTTTCATTGAAGGATATGCAACATGTGCTATACCTAAAAGCACAGAAGAAAAAAACTTAAAAGAGCAAGTTTTACGTTTTCAAAGTCATCGGTGTGGAAAATACTGTCGACGAAAGTACAAGAGTAAAGATAAATTCTACACAAAATATTGATTTGGATTTCCACGACCTGTTCTTTCAAAAGGAAGAGTAAACAGTTTTATGTCAGCTGTGTGACACACTATTACAAGAAAATCACTTAAAAATAACTACAACCTAAGAAGAAAAGAATAGTCAAAATATATAAATGACTACAACCCAGTCATTTTATCCATGTGGAATGCTAACATGGATATTCAGTATGTAGCTGACAATTCTATTGCTGTTGCTCGGTATGTCACATCTTACATCACTAAATCTGAGAAAACGGAATTGAAAGAAATGTGGGAAGAGATTTCTCACGAGAAGACTGTCAGTAAAAAGCTATACAGTTTCAGTTTAAAGATGTTATCGCATCGAGAAATTGGGTCATACGAATGCTCAGATAGGTTATCATCTGCAAGTCTGTACTCCAAATCCAGAAGAATAATTTGGGTAAGTTTAGGCCTTGCAGGAATGCGAAATCGGGTATTGAAATCTATTCGAGAAATTGAATATTTAGCAGAGTACGAACCAGAAAGTACAGACATTTTAGGAACAAACATGTTGGACACATATTACCCAAAGAGAGGTCATCATCTTGAGAACATGTGTCTCTATGAAGTGCTGCAGTACTACATTTTTAAACGGAATACCACAGAAGACATCAACAATGGAAAATATAAAGTCATTGGTGAGGAAGGATGTTTGGTAAAACCAACAAAAGGAAGTTTGATTAATCACAGAAAGCTGAGTTGCGACACTACTGACAAGAAGGAATTTTACTACTTAGCACTTTTACAGTTGTTTAAACCATGGCGTTCAGAGGATGAATTACTTGGACATTTTCAAAGCTATGAAGATTCCTTTAATGCATGCAAAGATACCATAGAATGCAGTACTTTCACAACTTATGTACAAATGTTAAATGAAGAAATTGAACAAGAAGCAACAATTGCAGCTGAAGTAGCTAGAGACAGTTCTCAAGACAGTCAAAGTTCTGGGACGCTCAGTCAAGATCCTCTAGGACAACCAATCGTAGAAAATGAAGCTGCAATAGCCATGACTGAAGCGGAAACAGCTATGAATCAAGCTCAGGAAGATTTAATAAACTTACCAAATTTGGAACAACAACTGAATGATGAACAACAACAAATTTATGAGGAAGTCACAAAACAAATTGATCATGGATTACTACATGAAAATAAAGAGTGCTCATGCACATCATTTGAACCAATCAGAATGTATGTGAGTGGACAAGCTGGAACTGGAAAAAGTTTCTTAATTAAAGTAATTAGAAGCTACCTACAGAAAAAAACTGATTCAACTTTGTCTTGTGTTGTTACTGCTCCAACTGGGTTAGCAGCATATAACATAAAAGGAACTACCCTCCATCGTTTGCTACTGTTACCAGTAGAGCATGAGAACAAAATACAATACCACAAGCTAACAGGAGAAGCATGTTTTGAAGTTTCAAGAGTATTGAAAAAAATGAAAGTTCTCATTATTGATGAGGTAAGCATGGTATCAAACTTAATGCTTGCCTTTGTGCATTTAAGAATGCAGAAAATTCTAAAGACAGACTATGACGTGCTATTTGGAGGCAAACATGTTATAGTTTTTGGGGATCTACTGCAGCTCACTCCAGTTAAAGGACAACCAGTATTTCATACTCTTACACATGAAGACACGAAAAAGTCGTTAAGAAGTATAGGTAATGTGAATATTTGGACATACTTTGAGTACAAAGAACTCATTACCAATATGCGGCAAGCAAATGATGATGATTATGCAAGTATTCTCAAAGATATCAGAATTGGACTACTCACAGAACATGGCAGAAAAGCTTTACAGAGTCGATTGCTATGTAATTTGTTTCCAACAGAACAAATAGTTCCAGAGAAAATATACAAGAAAATTGCAGGAAAAAATACTGTAATCTGCTCAATGCCAACACTACATGAATGCTCTATATTCAATCAAGAACTTTTGAAATTGGAAAATGAAGAGATTATAAAACTGGAAGCTGTGGATAAAATACAGCATGAAGGAATAACTATTATATTGACAAGCAAATTGACAACTAAATTGGATTCTCTAGAGAAAAACATATCGAAAACAGCTGGTTTAGAAAAGAATCTTTATGTATGTATGAACTGTCGAGTAATTTTAAGACGTAATTTGGATGTAGAAAAAGGTTTAGTGAATGGAGCTATGGGTAAAGTTGCGGGTTTTGTTAATTACCAGAAAAAAGATGGAATTGAATTTTTAAAAATAAAATTTGATCAGATTGAAGAGGTTAAAGACATTAGTCGTTGTTCAGTTCGTTTCTTGCTTGTGAAAGACTTATATGTACGTAGGAAGCAGTTTCCGTTTTCTCTAGCATATGCTGTAACTATTCACAAATCTCAAGGATTAACTGTAGATAGTGCTTTTGTAAACATTGGATCTAGTGTGTTTAAAGAAGGTATGGCATATGTTGCTTTGTCACGCGTGAAAAAAATATCTGGTTTATTCATGATAGACTTTGATGAGTCAAAAGTTAGTGCTGATGCAAACTGTGTAAAGGAGTATAATAGATTAAGAAGAAGCTATGCTCCTCATTTAGGTCAGTATCCTGTGTTTGAAAAACGTGTTGTTTGTCGGAAAAGGAGATTTGAGAATATCTGTAATGAGGATGTACAGAAGAGTAAACAAATAGAGACTGATGTGATTGCAAGCAAAAAGAAAAAGGACAATGCTGAAGAGATTGTTGGTTGTCATTTTGAAAATAGCTCTGGTGTCAACTGCTACGCTAATGTAGTGCTGAATGTTGTATTTTATCCTGAAATTTTGAAAGAGCAGATAATACTAAATCATGAAAAAAGATTCTGTTCTCTGCTGAGTTTCCTTTATGAGAAGCTGAGTAATGATAAAACTAAAATAGAAAGTGCTTCTGATGTTAGAAATCTTTTAGATGTATGTTCTGGATGTACACAGTTTACTCAAAATGTCCAGCAAGATGCACAGGAATTCTTAATGTATATGCTTATGGTACTGGAAGATGAAGGGGTAGAAATAGAATATGTTTGGTCTCTCTTATAAATGGGAACATAGTTGTGAAAAATGTTTGAACACATGCAGCTCTAATGTTGATTCTGAAAGGTTCATATATTTAACATTACCAGAGAGTAAATCAGTGACTTTTAGTACATTAGTTAAAGATGCAAATCACAACATGGAATGTTCTCAATGTAAATCAGAAATGTTATCAACGTTATTTTTAAAGAAATATTGACAGTATGTAATTTTAATGATGCAACGTTGTAGAGCTGATGGAACAAAATTGGACACTTTAATAAAGAAGTTTACAGGAAATCAATTATCAATATCAGGAAAGACTTTTGTTGCAGTTGCAATAATTTTCCATGATGGACTTTGTATAACTTCAGGTCATTACACAGTTTATCTAAAATGTGAAAAAGGCTGGACACTGTGTAATGATTCACAATTGATTTTCAAGCAACGTTTGCCTGCAGAATTACCAAATTCCTACTTAATTTTTCTAAAACCAAAATTTTAGATACAAATTGCAGCATCTGAAGAAACCATTATTTCGATTTTATTGGATTACCATTGGATATTTCACAAAACAATTGTTTAAAAATTACCATTTGGCCTCATGGAAAGGTAACTGTATCTATTGGGGACTTCTTTGACAGATATTATTTTGGTGTATGTGCTTAAGCAACAAGATTTACAGACGATATTTATTGCAAATAGTTATTGTTCTTAGAAGATATTTTTAATATATAGGTTACATTTCTATCAAGGTTTGTTTTACTGAGGATAGATTCAGGGTTTTTTATTTAAACAATCTTTCAGATTGTTAATTTTTTTGCCCGCTGTTAAGTGATGAATGCAATTGATATCACTATTTTAAGTGAAATTAAATATATACTGAAAACAGCAAAAAAAAGGCAAAACATTGCTTTGTTAAATATGAAAATATGTGTACTGTATTCTAAAATGTATTGTTAAATATTAATACTTTTTTTCTTTTTTTTCAGATCGAGAAAGAAAATGTATGGAAATGTAATCCTTTTTTCTAGCAATTAATAAAAAAACATTTATTTCTAATAATGTTATTTTGTTGGTCAGGTAAGTTTAAAATATCTGTATTTCTCACCCCTTCACTTTCATGCTCCCTTTTCTTCACTTCTACTCACTCTGCTTTTCTCATTCCCCTTCCCTCTCTCTTCTTCCTCTACTGCTCTTTCGTAACTCCCTCACTCCTTCTCTACTACTCCCCTAGGTTTACTGCCTCCATCACTATTTTTTCAACCATGTTTCTCTCCCTGTTTCCATATGTCTCAGTCATTCTAACTGCCTTACTCCTTTCTCAGTTCCTTGCTCTCGGTCTCTGTTTCTGTCTCTCTCCCTTTTTTTGTCTTACCCTTAATTTCCTTAACATCTCTGTTTCTACCACTTCTCCTCTCTCCATCACTTATTTTCCATCTATGTTAATTTTTTAACCTTCTCCGTCATTCTCCTTCCCTCACCTTCCCTGACTGTCACTATCCTTTACTCATAGTCACTCCTATTCTCCTACTTCACTTCCTCCTGTCTTTATCTCACACCCCTTCATCTTTTCGCATTCTTTCCTTCACTCTCCCTCACTCTCCTTTGCCCATTGAAATCCTGACTCCCTTTCTCTCACTCCAGTTTCCTAAATCCTTCCATCCCCTCACTCCCCATCTCTCACTTTCCCTTACCCCCTTTTCTAATCCTCATACCCCTTATCTCACCATCACTCCACTTCTCTTACTTTCAATCCCTTTACCCTGCTGTACTTCATCCGCTTCATCTGTTACTCCCTTTTCCTATCTCCGTCCCTTACTCCCCTTTTCTCACTCCCCCTCCATCACTCTCCATTACTCACTGCCATTCCCTTACTCATTTACTCTTCTTACCTGTATCCTCTACCCTTAGTCCTATTGTTGCAGTCAGTCTTTCACTTCCCTTTCATGACTGATCATAATTTCCTTTTCCCACTCATTCTGTCTGTCCTTTCCTCCACTTCACTCATTAATTTCAATCATTTCAATCATTCTTGTATAGACTACACATTCATCCAATCAAAATAAAAAACAATATATTAAGAATATAGCTCTTCTTGGAGAAGTGAAGTGAGTTCTTAAAAGAACTGGTTTTTTGGTCTTTTTTTGTTTTATATTTTTTTTTAGTTTTCAAACAATTTTTTATTTTATTTTTGGTTTTTTTTACAGCACCAAAACAAAACTGGGATTCAAAAAACTGCTCAACAGGAACAAAAAAAACACACAAAAAATTATGACCTGGAGCATGTGTGCTGCTGTATACGGTTTTCAATTAAATTTATGCTACTCTCTCCGTAGCAAATTACCTCATTGCACATATTGCAATGAATGTGCACTTTTTGAAACAGGGGCCGGATGTCAAGAGGCCTGGTGCATGGTGAATCTGCAGCCGCAGATGATGTGCTCGGCTGAGAAGGTCCAGGTGGAGGGTTCTCCCTTAGGGCTCTTATGGTTTCACGAGCAAACCGAATTGGATGCATTGATTTAAAATGCCTGAGCAAGCAATGAATGCTAAAGGAGTATTTTTTGGCCAGATCCCCTCTAGACAGGACACTTCCACAAATTGTACAAGTGACTTTTGGCGCATTCACTTTTTTTTGCCCGTCTGGAAAAGTGAAATAAAGCCAAATGAAAGAGTGCTTCTGTTTGCTCTTTCTTGGTGGTTCTTGAAAGGTCTCCTCACTGTCTGAAGATGACTGGTGTTCTGCCATTTCACTGGAGTAGCTCTTCAGCAACCTTCTCTCAGGAAATTAGTAGAAAAAGTGCGGGGAGTGGGTGTGGTGTTTGAAGATTCTGAAACAGAAACTAATATGAACCAATGAAAAGTGTTGTTATGTAATCACATGACTTGCCATGCGTGCACCGTGCGCGCACGGTACGCGTACCGTACGCGCACGGAGCACGCACGCATGCGCACTCGGAGCACGCAAGCATGCGCACTCGGAGCACGCCGGTACGCGCACCGTACGCACACGGTGCACGCACACATACGCGTACGGAGCACGCGCGTAGGGTCTACGCGTGCATGCGCGTACGGAGCACGCGCGAACAGAGCATGCACAACGTACGCATGCGCACTCGGAGCACGTAGGTGCGCGCACCATACGCGCACGGTGCACGCACGCATGCGCGTACAAAGCACGCGCGTAGGGAGCACGCACGCATGCACATAGGGAGCACGCGTGCATGGAGCACGCACGATGTACGCATGCGCACGTGGAGCGCACGTGCGCGCACGGTAAAGAACCCTTGAAAAAAAATAATTAAAGTGTTTATAAGTTTATAGAAGATATTAACTATGCTGTTCAACTTTATCCAAATTAAAAGAAAAAAGAGCTGAGCCATTCAATATTACAGGATACAGTCAATCTATAACTATATACATAGGAAGTTTATTGTAAAATAATTATATAAAAAATATAATAGTACATACATAAATTAGCATTTAAAAAACCTTACAAATTCACTAAAAAAACCATAGGTTTCACACACGTTATAGTTAGGAATTAGCATTTAAAAAACCTTTGAAATTCACTGAAAAACCATAGGTTTCACACACGTTATAGTTAGGAATTAGCATTTATAAAACCTTGCAAATTCACTGAAAAAACCATAGGTTTCACACATGTTATAGTTAGCTGGACATTTCACTCGTAAAAAAACAATGAAATTCCCCCGTTATAGTTAGTTCAGCTAACTATAACTCGCACGCCCGCAATCCACTGCTGATGACGTCACATATTACATCACTCATGACATGGTCAGTGACATCACTCATGACATCACTGATGACATCTCAAATGACATCACTGATGACATCACTGTCTCATAAATGGATTATGTGGCACCAATTTGATACTGTTTTATTAGCGATATTTTTATCCTATTTATCAACAGTTTTTATAATGTGGTACACTTTTTATCCATCACCAGTGTTGATTTGTAAATATATTTATATATGTATTTGCTTTAATATCATGCTCAATTTCATAATTTGAACTAACCAATTTAGGTTGTTTCATTTGTATTCATACAGAAATGTTGCACAAACAATCAAGCAATTTTTTGATGCATTTAAGATAGTTATGATGATTGTTCAAAGTGATTTCACGTAATCTGTCTTTTTACAAGTCTGTTGCCTGTGTCTATGATCATGTGACACAGGAAGTAAACTCACCTTGCATACTTAAATTGTATTGGCAGCCTGTTGCCAGTGTGTGATCAAGGGCCCGGCTGTGCCCGAAACGCGTCACTGAGTGAAGGAGCAGAATACAATCTTCCTGCCAGTAATCGGGGTCCGTTTTCCTCTGTTCGCCGCTGCTGCTGCTGCCGCTGTCCTGCAGCGGAGGTTCGAGGAGTTCAAGTAATTGCATTTGATATTGCGGAAGTAGGTTGCTTCTGGTAACGGGCCCCCTCCCTTCGAGTTGGCAGCCGTCCACAACCAACACTTGAAGAGAAATTCCGGAGAGGAATATTTGACGGCAGCCCCCTGCAGCAGCTGAAATCGGTGACACCAACCGCGGGACGTCGGAGGACGGGTCGGAGGACTCGCCATTACGTGGTTCCTGTTGGTGAGTTACTCGGCATTGGTGCGCAGGTGGGGAGGTGATTCAATAACGGCAGTGTATGCGTGGGCGGCGGACGCCAACCACATTTTAAATTACCTTCACTCGAGAGCATGTCTGCCAATACAGACAGAGAACGAGAAGCAGCGGCAGATATATTGTTTGGGAATCTGCCAATTGTAACTGCAGGCGCAAGAAGCATGCACGATAATGTAGTAGATGCTGACAAAGATGTCAAAGGCCTATTGAAAAATTTAGAGAAAAAAATGAGGAGTGAGACTACCAAATGGTGGGAGCACAAATCCCTTACCAAATACGAAGAAGCAGGCAGAGTCCCTCGTGGACTCAGAATTCTATTAGCACCCAGTTTTGAGGAGCCTAACCCGGAGATGCTCAAGGAATGGGGTGAGAGCAATCTGATCGCTTCAATGAACCTTGTGAAAATTCTGATTAAATATGCAGCCATTGACAGACAAAAATTACTCAAAGATATGGAGCAAATCAATGAGGAATTGGCTAAATCTGAATTAAAGGAGTACATCACTAAAACCATTTCAGAAATAGCTGAGAGACTTTTAAAACATGAGGATAAAATCAAGAAACGCAAAGTGTTTAAATTTGCTCGTGATTTAATGGATTATCAACAAGGGCAAATATACACATTTGCGAGAAAATTCGAACATGCCAAAAAACTACGCTTTGAAGACAGACGTGTTGGCAAGATTCCTCAGCCCGCCCACATGGATATGAATAAAGATAATGAAGCCTCAGGGACAGATGGCGAATCCCTAACAAGCGATTCTGGCTCTGAAGGAGACATCTTGGCCAGAAACATGGATGGAGGTGTTTTGAGCCTGGGAGAAGAGGTTGATTTTTTAGTTATCGACAGGCGCCACACGTTGAGACCGAGGAATCGGAACAATCAACCAAACGAAAGAAAAGAAATGCCAGAAGAAAAGCAAGACGGAAATGCCGGAAAAACAACACAAAAGAAAAAACAACAATGACAGAGAAAGAGGCGATAATAGAACAAACTATAATCAATTTGTCCAGTGTCGAACTTTCTACAGCAGAAAAACAGCTTCTTTCCCTAGGACTCAGCTTCTGTCCCGAGAGTTCTTTCAATTACGCCAATACCAGGATTGATATTTTTTGTTTCATTGGCAAACTTAAATTTAAAAAAAAAATTACGGTGAAAACTGGTTTGGAAAAGTGCCAAACAACGCAAGACAGTTTTCCTGGAAGCTCTGTAGGATTACAAGCTGTAGCCATGTCGACTCTTCTGACTATGCAAGAATTGAGTAATGGAGAATCTGCATCACAACCTGGCACAGAAGATGGTATCAACACCCAGAGCAGATTACACAATGCAGGAATCACTCAAATTGGAGCGGGAATCAGTCCGTTTAAACCTAAGAGCACCTTCATTCCTATGATGCCCAAAGACTCAGTGGATATATTCCATGACCGTGTAATAGATGATATCAAAAAATTGTATATACAGTCTAAGAAGAAACCGAAGAATGCATCTTTCGTGAACAACCAATATGACCGACTTATGACCAAATTGGGTAAGAATAATGAAATCATCATCAACGCATCTGATAAAGGTGGCAATATTGTACTCTGGCCAAAAAGGGAGTATATTACTGAAGCAAAGAGACAATTGAATAATCAGGAATGCTATGGGAAATCAAACCTCAAAGAGTACAACCATGCCAAAGAATCACTAAGGAAACAATTGCTACAATACAAAAGGGAGGGTCTTATTTCTGCATCTGAATATACATTTTTAGACATTGACTCCCCTGTGATACCTACGTTGTACTTGATTCCAAAGGTGCATAAATCAACCCAACCAGTATCAGGAAGACCAATTATTTCGGCCATCAATAGTGTCAGTGAACACATTTCCCAGTACATTGACTTTTTTCTACAAGATTTTGTGAAAAAACTTCCCAGCTACATAAAAGACACTGGAGATTTTTTAAATAAGATTAAAGACATCACATGGGAGACGAATTTTCTACTGATTGCTTTAGACATTGAATCGCTATATACAAGCATCAATCATACGGATGGTCTTAATGCTGTTAATCATTTCCTTGACTCCAGGGGTGGTGAATTTTTCCTTCACAACAGAATGCTAATGAATTTGATAAATTGGTGTCTGAATAACAACTTTTTTTTGTTTGGGAATTACATTTTTAAACAGCAGAGAGGCGTGGCTATGGAATCCTGTTTCTCCCCCAGCTATGCTTGTTTACATGTTGGCTGGTGGGAGGAACAGGTCCTAAAAAAACAACATCGGGAAATTTTTAATAACCATGTGGTATATTGGCTACGCTATATTGATGATGTTTTTCTGATTTGGAGAGGAGATGAGGAGAGTGCAATTAATTTTATTTCTACCATCAATCACAACTGTATGAATTTGCATTTCACCTCACAAATCAGTACGACTACAATTGAGTTTTTAGATGTTAGAGTGCTGATTGAAAATAGTAAACTTGAAACAACTTTATTCAGAAAGCCCACAGCAGGCAACAGCACCCTACATGCTAACAGTAGTCATCCCAAGCATTTGATAGAGAGTATTCCGTTTGGTGAAATACTGCGGATCAAACGTATCTGCAGTACGGCGGAACAATTTGACAAGTGCACTAATGATGTGTTATACAGATTAAGACAAAGAGGGTACAGTGATAAAATTCTGAACCGTGCCCTGGTAAAGTCCCAAGACAGACCTAGAGATACACTGTTACATAAGACAGTCAAAATGACTGACGAAACTGAAGTTGACTCATGCCCAAGGTTAATCACAACATACAGTAGACAGGAGAGAAAAATCAAATCCATTATCAAGAAAAATTGGCCTATTGTACTCACAGATGGGGTACTGGGACCACGTCTCCCCAATATTCCTACTATCACTTTCAGAAGAGCAAAGTCAATGAGGAGTCAGCTAGTAAAAAGCTGCCCAGAGACAGGAATCACTGGCAAGTGGCTTAAACCAAGAAAAGGTTTTTTCAAGTGTTCCTCGTGTCGTGCGTGCAAGTTTGGTGTCAATACCACTCATTACACCACCCCATTTTCAGAGGAAAAATATACCATTCAAGGGAATTATAACTGCCGCACTGAGTTTGCTGTGTATGTTCTGACGTGCACCTGTGGCTTGCGTTACGTCGGAAGTACCAAGCTACAGGTGCACGTCAGAATCTTACAGCATATCCGGGCTATAGTCAACAATGATTCATCTTACCCTGTAGCCAGACATTTTAAACGAGAACATGACAACGATTTGAGCTGCCTCTCGTACTTTGTAATTAATGCGATTCCCCCCCTAAGAAGGGGTGGAAATAAAGAAAAGAAACTAAGACAATTAGAATCTCGCATCATTCTGGAACTGGATAGTAAAGCACCACATGGGCTAAATACAACAGAAGATTTGCACAATTTCTTATAGAAATATGTGGTTGTTCGCCCTGTACTACTGTGTCGACCAAATCTGAGATCTGTTATTTTACACTCTGTGCACTGATGTCTTTTAGTCACCTCCCTATTTTTTAGACATCTACTCCTTCCCGATATTTTTCGGGGACCAAAATTGTTCTTAGGAGTAAACAATGGGTTATTTTTTGTCTGTATCAGAGACTCATTATAAAACTTTAGCTGCTTCTGCACATTTTGCACATTTCTTGGCTTTTTAGATGTTTTAGGGATTTTTTAGGGGTTTACTTATAGTTGATATTCCTTTTCTAATAAGAGATGAATTTTGAGGAAAGGATATAGTTTGCTATATTTTGCACATAGTTTGTAGCACTTTATATTTATTTCAGATGATGTATCAAGACATGCAACAACAACAATCAGGCCATAACCACATCATTACAAGCATTTAGGCTGTTATGTATGACTTACGCTGGCTCATAAATGGATTATGTGGCACCAATTTGATACTGTTTTATTAGCGATATTTTTATCCTATTTATTAACAGTTTTTATAATGTGGTACACTTTTTATCCATTACCAGTGTTGATTTGTAAATATATTTATATATGTATTTGCTTTAATATCATGCTCAATTTCATAATTTGAACTAACCAATTTAGGTTGTTTCATTTGTATTCATACAGAAATGTTGCACAAACAATTAAATGCAATTTTGATGCATTTAGGATAGTTATGATGATTGTTCAAAGTGATTTCACGTAATCTGTCTTTTTACAAGTCTGTTGCCTGTGTCTATGATCATGTGACACAGGAAGTAAACTCACCTTGCATATTTAAATTGTATTGGCAGCCTGTTGCCAGTGTGTGATCAAGGGCCCGGCTGTGCCCGAAACGTGTCACTGAGTGAAGGAGCAGAATAAAATCTTCCTGCCAGTAATCGGGGTCCGTTTTCCTCTGTTCGCCGCTGCTGCTGCTGCCGCTGTCCTGCAGCGGAGGTTCGAGGAGTTCAAGTAATTGCATATTATATATATATATATATATAATATAAAAAAATTATAAATATATAAAATAAATATATTTATATATATGTTTATATATATATATATATTACCTACTGGCGGTCGCCAGTAGGTAGTTATAGTTAGGACCACGTTTCCATAGGAAAACCTCAACATTCTATTTTGAATAACTTTGGCGCCGGTCGACGAATCCTCGCGAATTTCTCAAAATAGGTGGGGCGCTACGCTCCGCTCCTACCCTGAAAGTCTCGGGGGGATCCGTCAAGCGGGGGCTGAGATAAAAGGGGGGTCCCAAAACGCGTTTTTCCCATGCATTTTTCCATAGGACCTTTAGAACGACCTACAGCCCGAACGGCTGAACAGAATTACTAGAAATTTGGCAGAGAGGTAGTCCCTAGGTCAAGGAAGTGCCTTTTGTAGGTTTGGTGTAAATCTGTTCAGTAGATTCTGAGAAAATAGCCTTTAAATCAATATATATATCTGAGCCAGCTTACGGTACGCTTACCGTACGCTTACGGTAAGCGTACGGTGGCGTGCGCGAGCGCGATTCTGATTGGCTCTTAGATCTTAGTAAACATTCGAATCGGCCGAAACCAGGAAGCGGCGGCCGCCATTTTGTGTATTTCACTCTGAAAAAAAAGAGTGAAAACAAAGAAAGGGGGCAATGAGGAGAGTTACAGACCCCCTAACAATTGTAAGGGGGTCAAAGAAGGACAGAAAAGTACAAAAAAAACATTTATTGATTTTAAAAAAAATCACGGGGTACGCGTACGGTAAGCTCACGGTAAGCGTACGGTAAAAAAAATAAAAATAAATAAATGAAAATCAGATTTAAGAGTTTAGAAATTAGGGAGCTCTAAAAAGAGCTGTTGTGTTTATGGAGTCATTTTTTTAGTGGTACTTACAAGTAAGTACCGATGCAGAGTCTAAGGTTCAAGAGGAAGACTCTGTTCCCTTCATCATTGAAGTGCACACCATCTCCTCTATAAATGTCTTGCATGTCGTAACGCAAGTTGTTGTGGTAAATGGCACCCATACCATAGTCACGGAGGAAAGCAGAAACAGATTTGTTGACGTGCTTTCTTGCTTTGTCAATCTGTGGACAGAAATGATTGGACCAGTTCCATTTTTGCCTTTGGCATATGTTGGAAAACACAAAGGCAGTTTTAGGGAAAAGTGTAAACAGTTGTGCAAAGGTGTCCTTCATAAGCATTTCCAGACCTACCCCAGTCAAAGTGCCTAGGTCATTGCCACCACAGTGCACTATTATGAGGTCAGGGTGTTGGATTTGCATGAAGGATTTCACCAATGGCATCAATTGGTGCCACTTTAACCCTCTCTGACCAATCCATTTAATGTCTACATTTGGCAAAGCAAGGTCTCTCACCATATCTGTTTTCTCTGCAAACTTTTCACTCCAGAAGACATAGCTGTGCCCTACAATCCACACTGTGAACATCTTCAAAGGAGAACTGGATGCACTCAGGAGGTGTCTTTCAGTAGAATGGCAATATGAAAATAAAGACAGTTTGGAAATGGAGGCATACATATTTTTTACAAAACAAAAAGAACTGATTGGCTGTTTCATACCATTCTAGAAAAAAAACTAGGCTGTATGTGAAAATTAATAGAAGCATGTTTTGTATTGGTACAAAAAAATGTGTAACCAAAGAACAGTACTATGGATTTGCAGTTAGGATTGAAAAGTCAAGCACTCTTGCTCTGTGGAATTGAAACATTGTGTGTCGAACTTCTGACCTAACTGCACACAGCAGTGTTCCATGAGCTGTTGCTATGGTAGCAGGCAGAAGTCAAGTTGGGGGAAGGGTACTAGGCAGAAGTCAAGTTGGGGGCAGGGTACTTTTGGAAAAGGGTTGGTTTTCAACCAATAGAAATGTGTCATTACATTTGAAAAAAAGGGGGAAGCACTGAGATTTGAAACTTACATGTATATGTGTGGAAAAATAGAGGGAAAGTTTGCCATTATCTGGTTCTGCTGAGAGGAGAGAGGTGTACAGAACAGAGATCCTGGCTCTGATAATCTGCTGTTTGAGTGACACATTTCTTTCACAACTAACTAAATTTAAAGGTGAGTTTACAGTTTGAGGGGGGATGTATGTGGTAACTTAAGAAATGAATAATAGAAATGGGAATTGTTTTTGTTGTAGTTACACATGGTGGATTCATAATGTGTCAGTCTGTAAAAGAGATTTTCACTTGGCCCGAAAAAAAAAGAGCAGTAAGTGTGCTTTCAAATTGGCAAAGAAATTTCGTTTTGGGACTAATGTGAAAACATGACTCTGTGTCCATAGAAGAATTATAGGCAGAAATTTATTGCGTCTTGCTCTGGTGATTTCACAGTTGCAGTAGATGGAAAAGAGGAGCGAATTTTTGGGGGAAGAAGCAGAGGGTTAGCACACACCCATGTGCTTGCCATGTATAGTCATGCACAGTAATTAGAAGCGAGTGGGGTTTTCAGGTTTAAGTCTGTAATGCAAATACATTCAGCATCACTAAGGCTGGTTGCCCCTGCTGGAGTGTAGGCAGTCACAGAGAATACACACGGTGGTGGTCTGAAAAAAAAACAGCTTGGACATGTGCATTTAAATAAATTTAAAAAAAAGGTTTCAGAATGTGTCAGTCTGTAAAAGTGATTTCAAAGTGTAAAAAGAGATTTTTACTTGGCCCAAAAAAAAAAGAGCAGTAAGTGTGCTTTCAAATTGGCAAAGAAATTTCGTTTTGGCACTAATGTGAAAACATGACTCTGTGTCCATAGAAGAATTATAGGCAGAAATTTATTGCGTCTTGCTCTGGTGATTTCACAGTTGCAGTAGATGGAAAAGAGGAGCGAATTTTTGGGGGAAGAAGCAGAGGCTTAGCACACACCCATGTGCTTGCCATGTATAGTCATGCACAGTAATTAGAAGCGAGTGGGGTTTTCAGGTTTAAGTCTGTAATGCAAATACATTCAGCATCACTAAGGCTGGTTGCTCCTGCTGGAGTGTAGGCAGTCACAGAGAATACACACGGTGGTGGTCTGAAAAAAAAACAGCTTGGACATGTGCATTTAAATAAATTTAAAAAAAAGGTTTCAGAATGTGTCAGTCTGTAAAAGTGATTTCAAAGTGTAAAAAGAGATTTTCACTTGGCCCAAAAAAAAAAGAGCAGTAAGTGTGCTTTCAAATTGGCAAAGAAATTTCGTTTTGGCACTTATGTGAAAACATGACTCTGTGTGCATAGAAGAATTATAGGCAGAAATTTATTGCGTCTTGCTCTGGTGATTTCACAGTTGCAGTAGATGGAAAAGAGGAGCGAATTTTTGGGGGAAGAAGCAGAGGCTTAGCACACACCCATGTGCTTGCCATGTATAGTCATGCACAGTAATTAGAAGCGAGTGGGGTTTTCAGGTTTAAGTCTGTAATGCAAATACATTCAGCATCACTAAGGCTGGTTGCCCCTGCTGGAGTGTAGGCAGTCACAGAGAATACACACGGTGGTGGTCTGAAAAAAAAACAGCTTGGACATGTGCATTTAAATAAATTTAAAAAAAAGGTTTCAGAATGTGTCAGTCTGTAAAAGTGATTTCAAAGTGTAAAAAGAGATTTTCACTTGGCCCAAAAAAAAAAGAGCAGTAAGTGTGCTTTCAAATTGGCAAAGAAATTTCGTTTTGGCACTTATGTGAAAACATGACTCTGTGTGCATAGAAGAATTATAGGCAGAAATTTATTGCGTCTTGCTCTGGTGATTTCACAGTTGCAGTAGATGGAAAAGAGGAGCGAATTTTTGGGGGAAGAAGCAGAGGCTTAGCACACACCCATGTGCTTGCCATGTATAGTCATGCACAGTAATTAGAAGCGAGTGGGGTTTTCAGGTTTAAGTCTGTAATGCAAATACATTCAGCATCACTAAGGCTGGTTGCCCCTGCTGGAGTGTAGGCAGTCACAGAGAATACACACGGTGGTGGTCTGAAAAAAAAACAGCTTGGACATGTGCATTTAAATAAATTTAAAAAAAAGGTTTCAGAATGTGTCAGTCTGTAAAAGTGATTTCAAAGTGTAAAAAGAGATTTTCACTTGGCCCAAAAAAAAAAGAGCAGTAAGTGTGCTTTCAAATTGGCAAAGACATTTCGTTTTGGCACTAATGTGAAAACATGACTCTGTGTGCATAGAAGAATTATAGGCAGAAATTTATTGCGTCTTGCTCTGGTGATTTCACAGTTGCAGTAGATGGAAAAGAGGAGCGATTTTTTGGGGGAAGAAGCAGAGGCTTAGCACACACCCATGTGCTTGCCATGTATAGTCATGCACAGTAATTAGAAGCGAGTGGGGTTTTCAGGTTTAAGTCTGTAATGCAAATACATTCAGCATCACTAAGGCTGGTTGCCCCTGCTGGAGTGTAGGCAGTCACAGAGAATACACACGGTGGTGGTCTGAAAAAAAAACAGCTTGGACATGTGCATTTAAATAAATTTAAAAAAAAGGTTTCAGAATGTGTCAGTCTGTAAAAGTGATTTCAAAGTGTAAAAAGAGATTTTCACTTGGCCCAAAAAAAAAAGAGCAGTAAGTGTGCTTTCAAATTGGCAAAGAAATTTCGTTTTGGCAATAAAGTGAAAACATGACTCTGTGTGCATAGAAGAATTATAGGCAGAAATTTATTGCGTCTTGCTCTGGTGATTTCACAGTTGCAGTAGATGGAAAAGAGGAGCGAATTTTTGGGGGAAGAAGCAGAGGCTTAGCACACACCCATGTGCTTGCCATGTATAGTCATGCACAGTAATTAGAAGCGAGTGGGGTTTTCAGGTTTAAGTCTGTAATGCAAATACATTCAGCATCACTAAGGCTGGTTGCCCCTGCTGGAGTGTAGGCAGTCACAGAGAATACACACGGTGGTGGTCTGAAAAAAAAACAGCTTGGACATGTGCATTTAAATAAATTTAAAAAAAGGTTTCAGAATGTGTCGGTCTGTAAAAGTGATTTCAAAGTGTAAAAAGAGATTTTCACTTGGCCCGAAAAAAAAAGAGCAGTAAGTGTGCTTTCAAATTGGCAAAGAAATTTCGTTTTGGCACTAATGTGAAAACATGACTCTGTGTGCATAGAAGAATTATAGGCAGAAATTTATTGCGTCTTGCTCTGGTGATTTCACAGTTGCAGTAGATGGAAAAGAGGAGCGAATTTTTGGGGGAAGAAGCAGAGGCTTAGCACACACCCATGTGCTTGCCATGTATAGTCATGCACAGTAATTAGAAGCGAGTGGGGTTTTCAGGTTTAAGTCTGTAATGCAAATACATTCAGCATCACTAAGGCTGGTTGCCCCTGCTGGAGTGTAGGCAGTCACAGAGAATACACACGGTGGTGGTCTGAAAAAAAAACAGCTTGGACATGTGCATTTAAATAAATTTAAAAAAAAGGTTTCAGAATGTGTCAGTCTGTAAAAGTGATTTCAAAGTGTAAAAAGAGATTTTCACTTGGCCCAAAAAAAAAAGAGCAGTAAGTGTGCTTTCAAATTGGCAAAGAAATTTCGTTTTGGCACTAATGTGAAAACATGACTCTGTGTGCATAGAAGAATTATAGGCAGAAATTTATTGCGTCTTGCTCTGGTGATTTCACAGTTGCAGTAGATGGAAAAGAGGAGCGAATTTTTGGGGGAAGAAGCAGAGGCTTAGCACACACCCATGTGCTTGCCATGTATAGTCATGCACAGTAATTAGAAGCGAGTGGGGTTTTCAGGTTTAAGTCTGTAATGCAAATACATTCAGCATCACTAAGGCTGGTTGCCCCTGCTGGAGTGTAGGCAGTCACAGAGAATACACACGGTGGTGGTCTGAAAAAAAAACAGCTTGGACATGTGCATTTAAATAAATTTAAAAAAAAGGTTTCAGAATGTGTCAGTCTGTAAAAGTGATTTCAAAGTGTAAAAAGAGATTTTCACTTGGCCCGAAAAAAAAAGAGCAGTAAGTGTGCTTTCAAATTGGCAAAGAAATTTCGTTTTGGCACTAATGTGAAAACATGACTCTGTGTGCATAGAAGAATTATAGGCAGAAATTTATTGCGTCTTGCTCTGGTGATTTCACAGTTGCAGTAGATGGAAAAGAGGAGCGAATTTTTGGGGGAAGAAGCAGAGGCTTAGCACACACCCATGTGCTTGCCATGTATAGTCATGCACAGTAATTAGAAGCGAGTGGGGTTTTCAGGTTTAAGTCTGTAATGCAAATACATTCAGCATCACTAAGGCTGGTTGCCCCTGCTGGAGTGTAGGCAGTCACAGAGAATACACACGGTGGTGGTCTGAAAAAAAAACAGCTTGGACATGTGCATTTAAATAAATTTAAAAAAAAGGTTTCAGAATGTGTCAGTCTGTAAAAGTGATTTCAAAGTGTAAAAAGAGATTTTCACTTGGCCCGAAAAAAAAAGAGCAGTAAGTGTGCTTTCAAATTGGCAAAGAAATTTCGTTTTGGCACTAATGTGAAAACATGACTCTGTGTGCATAGAAGAATTATAGGCAGAAATTTATTGCGTCTTGCTCTGGTGATTTCACAGTTGCAGTAGATGGAAAAGAGGAGCGAATTTTTGGGGGAAGAAGCAGAGGCTTAGCACACACCCATGTGCTTGCCATGTATAGTCATGCACAGTAATTAGAAGCGAGTGGGGTTTTCAGGTTTAAGTCTGTAATGCAAATACATTCAGCATCACTAAGGCTGGTTGCCCCTGCTGGAGTGTAGGCAGTCACAGAGAATACACACGGTGGTGGTCTGAAAAAAAAACAGCTTGGACATGTGCATTTAAATAAATTTAACAAAAAGGTTTCAGAATGTGTCAGTCTGTAAAAGTGATTTCAAAGTGTAAAAAGAGATTTTCACTTGGCCCAAAAAAAAAAGAGCAGTAAGTGTGCTTTCAAATTGGCAAAGAAATTTCGTTTTGGCAATAAAGTGAAAACATGACTCTGTGTGCATAGAAGAATTATAGGCAGAAATTTATTGCGTCTTGCTCTGGTGATTTCACAGTTGCAGTAGATGGAAAAGAGGAGCGAATTTTTGGGGGAAGAAGCAGAGGCTTAGCACACACCCATGTGCTTGCCATGTATAGTCATGCACAGTAATTAGAAGCGAGTGGGGTTTTCAGGTTTAAGTCTGTAATGCAAATACATTCAGCATCACTAAGGCTGGTTGCCCCTGCTGGAGTGTAGGCAGTCACAGAGAATACACACGGTGGTGGTCTGAAAAAAAAACAGCTTGGACATGTGCATTTAAATAAATTTAAAAAAAAGGTTTCAGAATGTGTCAGTCTGTAAAAGTGATTTCAAAGTGTAAAAAGAGATTTTCACTTGGCCCGAAAAAAAAAGAGCAGTAAGTGTGCTTTCAAATTGGCAAAGAAATTTCGTTTTGGCACTAATGTGAAAACATGACTCTGTGTGCATAGAAGAATTATAGGCAGAAATTTATTGCGTCTTGCTCTGGTGATTTCACAGTTGCAGTAGATGGAAAAGAGGAGCGAATTTTTGGGGGAAGAAGCAGAGGCTTAGCACACACCCATGTGCTTGCCATGTATAGTCATGCACAGTAATTAGAAGCGAGTGGGGTTTTCAGGTTTAAGTCTGTAATGCAAATATATTCAGCATCACTAAGGCTGGTGGCCCCTGCTGGAGTGTAGGCAGTCACAGAGAATACACACGGTGGTGATCTGAAAAAAAAAAAAAGCTTGGACATGTGCATTTAAATAAATTTTAAAAAAAGAGCAGTTTGTGTGCATTCAAAATGGCAAAGAAATTTCGTTTTGTGACTATTGTGAAAAGAAATGTAGTAATATATTTAAATACAATAAAGGATTTTTTTTTTAGTTTTTTTCAGGTATTGCTGAAGAACAGTGAACAAAATTTAAGATGCCTACAAAATCTCGAGTTCAAAAAACGCTAAAAAAAAAACTATATTTGAGGACAACTGGAGGACCAAAGTTAGTAGAAGATGCTGATGTTGGGAAAAAGAAAAAATCTTCTGGTAAGCAAAAAAAACAATTCCTAAACAAAATATTGAAAACAAACAAAAATGTACAAAATGTCTGTTCTCGGAAAAATGTAACAAAACCTACAGAACAGCAAAAAATTGAGGATTTAGTTAATGCAAATATACCTTCTGCAATTGAAAAGTTTAACATAAACAGAAAAACAGCATTTAAAGAGATACGTAGAAAAATGTTTCAGAGAAGAGTTATGTCCAATTTGATAAAGGATATAAAGAAATATAAGCAAAAGGCTAAATATTATAAGAGAAAAAAAGAAATTGAAGCCATTGCAGCAAAAGCATTAGAATTAAAAAGGAAACTATTCATATTAATTTTGAATAGGATGCGTACATTAGATAAAATGGTTAATGTACTGAAATCACAAAGCAAAAGCAAAAGAGTAGTGAACAGAACAAACTTTTGTAAAGTGTTTTTAGGAAAGTGGATGCATAGTTCAAGTAGTGAACCTTTTTTTAATGAAGAAAGCTATTTTCAAAGTAATAGTTTGCTGCATGCAGTTGACACCAGAGGTCGTTCATACGAAGTAAAAAATGGTTGCATAATGGAGAAGGAGATAATGGTTCCAAGAGATGAGGTACAAGTGATGGCAGATGAGGCAATGGGGAGACGTCCTAAAGCCCCAGTGTACACTTGGAATTGTAGTAGTATTTGCACTGTGCGTCAGGAATCTATTGACAGATTTCGAGAGTTTCTAAGAGAATATAGTAAAAAAAGTGTAAAACAAAAGATTAAGGTGCTTCAAAGTCTGGATCCATGCAGAGTGAGAGAGAATACTGGTTTGCAGGGTCATTCTCTTGCTTGTCTATCTAGAAAAGTGTGCAATAGTGTTTTCCATCATTTTAGGATGCTGGCTGTTCATCATACTGAAATGAGAAAGTTTGTGAGACGGTTGTATTTTGCCAAAAGTCCAGCAATAAAGTTAAATGAATTGAATAGGGCTCTGTTCCGAGGAACGGTATCAGATGTAGAGAAGGTTGTTGATGAAATTCAGTTTTGTTACTTTGGTCCTGAACAAAACAGTGCAGAGAAGGACACAATAAATGAGGCAGAAGTGGAAGAGAATGTAGAACCCTCTGTAAGTAACACATTTAATGATCACATAACAAAATTTGCAATAGTCTCTAATGAAAGACCAAATGTTACTTGTATTTGTTGCCGCAGAACTCATTATAGAAAACAAACTAGGAATGTTGATCTCTACAGAAAGAGTGAAAATGAAGATAATTATAAGTGGATGGATTTTGCCACATATATATTTCTTGAAAATTGTTTTGAATTGGGTGAAGATCAGCGTATTTGCAAATACTGCTACAACAAGTTAGAGGAAAATAGAATGCCGACCAGAGCTGTACATAATAATTTAGAATTGGATGCTATTCCTGCTGAACTTTCTGAATTAAATACATATGAGTCTATACTCATTCAATGTGTTCATCCGTTCCAGACCATAGTACGTATGGAGCCCAAAACTGGTAAATTACCTCCTTCAGATTTACTGAGAGGTTTAAAAGGTAGAGTGGTGTATTTGCCCTTGGATTTGAAAAAAAATATGGAAACTATTGATGCAGATACTTTGGAAACTGAACCATTAATTATTCTGGTTAATGGTGTCCCTACAAAGAATAAGAAGATTTGGCAGGAGCTGGTAGATGTGCGGAAAGTACAAAGAGCAAATTTGTATTTGAAAAAAAATAACAAATGGTATGAATCAATTTATATAGAAGAAGAAGAAGAAGAAGAAGATTTACAAGGAGACACAGAAACACCAACTGGACAAATTGAAAAAGTGGACAAGTCAAAGGAAGAAGAAATTTATGAACATTTTAGCATACATCCTCTCCATTCGAAAGAAGTTATGGGAGACAATATTGATCTCTTTCAGATGAAGAAAGCAAAAGGAAATCCCGTGAGTGTATGGGAGGAGAGCTTGGAAGCTCGATGTTTTCCCCAGCTGTTTCCTAAAGGAAAAGGAGGACGATACGATGAACGTCCGGAACAGATTCCAGCTTCTGAGTATCGGACTACAAGACTATATGCTGAAGATCCCAGATTTCGACAAAGTATCCCTTATTTGTTCCATCTTTTATTTGAAAGCGACTTGTCTGCACTGTCTTATGCAGTAAATCACATTTTAAAAAGTGGAGTACATTTACAAAATGTGTCTGCTAAGGATTTTATGGAGAAAGTGCAGCACCGAGATGATCATTTGGAAACACAACTGATCAATCTGATGGCTTGTCAGCGTGGGACAAATGAATATTGGTACCGACGCCATGGTGAACTAAAATGCATGTTACGCAACTTAGGAACACCAACATGGTTCCTTACCCTAAGCTGCGCCGAGTACGCTTGGGATGATTTACTGGATTTTCTACGAGAGGCCAATTCAAACATTGAAAACATCGAATACAAGACAGCAGGAGAACTGTGCTCATTGGATCCGGTTAATGTTTGCAGATATTTCAATCATAGATTTGAGGCTATGATGTCCTTCATCTGCAATAAAAAAAATCCACCCCTTGGAGAAGTAGTGGATTTCTTTTGGAGAAAAGAGTACCAGGCAAGAGGTGCTCCTCATATTCATATGCTGCTGTGGATCAAGGATGCCCCAAAGTTTGGAACAGATACTGATGAAGCAGTGTTATCTTACATTGAAGAATATGCAACATGTGCTATACCTAAAAACACAGAAGAGAACAAGTTAAAGGAGCAAGTTCTACGTTTCCAAAGTCATCGGTGTGGAAAATACTGTCGACGGAAATACAAGAGCAAAGAAAAATACTACACTAAATGTCGATTTGGATTTCCTAGACCTGTTCTTACAAATGGAAGAGTCAACAGTTTTATGTCAGCTGTGAGACATACTATCACAAGAAAATCACCTAAGAATACCTACAACCTTAAAAGAAAAGAAGAATCAAAAAATATAAATGACTACAACCCAGTCATTTTATCCATGTGGAACGCTAACATGGATATACAGTATGTTGCTGACAATTCCATTGCTGTTGCTCGATATGTAACGTCTTACATTACGAAATCAGAAAAAACAGAATTGAAGGAAATGTGGGAAGAGATTTCTCACGAGAAGACTGTCAGTAAGAAGCTGTACAGTTTTAGTTTGAAGATGTTATCGCATCGAGAAATTGGATCCTACGAATGTTCAGATAGGTTATCTTCTGCAAGTCTCTACTCGAAGTCAAGAAGAATAATTTGGGCAAGTTTAGGCCTTGCAGCAATGAGAAATCGGGTACTGAAATCTGTTGGAGAAATTGAATATTTGGCTGAGAATGACCCAGAAAGTACAGACATATTGAAAACAAACATGTTGGACACATATTATCCCAAGAGAAGTCATCATCTGGAGAACATGTGTCTCTATGAAGTGCTGCAGAACTACATTTATTCACGGAAAGCTGCAGAAGACATCAACAGTGGAAAATATAAAGTTGTTGGTGAAGAAGGATGTTTGGTGAAGCAAACCAAAGGAAGTTTGATAAATCACCGGAAGCTGAGTTGCGACACTACCGACAAGAAAGAATTTTACTACTTGGCTCTTTTACAGTTGTTTAAACCATGGCGTACAGAGGATGAACTACTGGGAGAATTCCAGAGCTATGAAGATTCTTTTAATGCTTGCAAAGACAGCATACAATGCAGTACATTCTCAACTTATCTGCAAATGTTAAATGAAGAAATTGAACAGGAAACTACAATTGCAGCAGAAATAGCTAGAGACAGTTCTCAGGACAGCCAAAGTTCAGGAACATACAGTCAAGATCCCCTAGGACAACCAATCGTTGAAAATGAAGCATCAATAGCCATGAATGAAGTGGAAACGGCTATGAATCAAGCTCAAGAAGAATTTATAGACTTAGAAAATTTGGAAAGACAACTGAATCAAGAGCAGCAACAAATTTATGAAGAGATCAAAAACAAAATTGATCACGGATTTCTACATATCAAAAAAGAGTGCTCATGCACATCATTTCATCCAATCAGGATGTATGTAAGCGGACAAGCTGGCACTGGAAAAAGTTTCCTAATTAAAGTCATCAGAAGCTACCTAAAGCAAAAAACGGATTCTACTTTGTCTTGTGTGGTTACTGCTCCAACTGGGTTAGCAGCATATAACATAAAAGGAATCACCTTACATCGTTTGCTAATGTTACCAGTGGAGCATGAGAACAAAATACAATTCAACAAGCTAACTGGAGAAGCATCCTTAGAAGTGTCAAGAGTATTGAAGAAGATGCAAGTTCTCATTATTGATGAGGTGAGCATGGTATCAAACTTAATGCTTGCCTTTGTGCATTTAAGAATGCAGCAAATTTTGAAGACAGACTATGACGTGTTATTTGGTGGAAAAAACGTCATAGTTTTTGGGGATCTTTTGCAACTTACTCCAGTTAAAGGACAACCAGTGTTTAATACTGTGACACATGAAGACACGAAGAAGTCATTGGGAAGCATTGGAAATACAAATATTTGGTCCTTCTTTGAGTACAAGGAACTTACAACTAATATGAGGCAAGCAAACGATGAAGAATATGGAAGTATTCTGAAAGATATCAGAATTGGACTACTCACAGAAGTTGGCAAAAAAGCATTACAGAGTCGGCTGCTACATAACTTATTTCCAAAGGAAGAAATAGTTGCAGAGAAAATATACAAGAATATTGCAGAAAACAAAAGTGTCATCTGCTTAATGCCAACTCTACGTGAATGCTCAATATTTAATGAGGAGCTTTTGAAATTGGAAAATGAAGACATCATGAAATTGGAAGCAGTGGACAAAATTGAGGATGGAAGAATTACTGTCACAGTAACAGGCAAACTGAAAAATAAATTGGACTCACTAGAGAAGAATATCTCCAAAACAGCAGGATTAGAAAAAAATCTATATGTTTGCATGAACTGTAGAGTGTTTTTAAGGAGAAATTTGGATGTTGAAAAAGGCTTAGTGAATGGAGCGATGGGAAGAGTTGTGGGTTTTATTAATTATCAGAAAAAAGATGGAATTGAATGTTTAAAAATAAAATTTGATCAGATAGAGGAAGTTAAAGACATTTGTCGTTGTTCAGTTCGTTTCATGCTTGTGAAAGACTTATATGTACGTAGGAAGCAGTTTCCGTTTTCACTAGCATATGCTGTAACTATCCACAAGTCTCAAGGATTGACTGTAGATTGTGCATTTGTGAACATTGGTTCAACTGTGTTCAAAGAAGGTATGGCATATGTAGCTTTGTCACGAGTCAAAACATTATCAGGTTTATTCATGATTGACTTTGATGATTCAAAAGTTAGTGCTGATACAAACTGTGTAAAGGAGTATAATAGATTAAGAAGAACCTATGCTCCTCATTTAGGTCAGTATCCTGTGTTGGAGAAACGTGTAGTTTCTCGTAAAAGGAGAAATGAGAATATCTGTAATGAAGATGTAGAGAAGAGGAAAAAAAAGAGGAGTGATGTAATTGCAAGCAAAAAGAATAAGGAAAATGAAGAACAGGTTGTAGGATGTCATTTTGAAAATAGCTCTGGTGTCAACTGCTACGCTAATGTAGTGCTGAATGTTGTATTTTATCTGGAAAGTTTGCAAGAGCAGATAATAGTAAATCAGGGAAAAAGATTCTGTTCAGAGCTCAGTCTCCTTTTTCAAAAGCTGAGTAAAGATAAAACTCAAATAGAAAGTGCTACTGACATTAGAAAACTTTTAGATGTATGTTCAGGACGAACACAGTTTTCTCAAAATGTACAGCAAGACGCACAGGAATTCTTGTTGTTTTTTCTTCAGGTAGTGGAAGAAGAAGGAGTTCCCATTGACATTTTTTTTGGTCTCTCTTATAAATGGGAACATAGTTGTGAAAATTGTTATAATATATGTGGCTCTATTGTTGATAATGAAAGGTTTATTTATTTGACATTGCCAGAGAGTAAAACAGTCACTTTTGCAAAATTAGTTAAAGATGCTAATCATAGCATGAAATGTGGTGAGTGTAATTCTGACATGTTTTCAACATTAATTTTAAGGGAATACGGACAGTATGTAATTTTAATGATGCAACGATGTAGAGCTGATGGTTCAAAATTGGATACTTTAATAAAGAAGTTTACAGGACAGCAATTATCAATTTCAGGAAAAACTTTTGTAACTGTTGCAATAATTTTCCATGATGGACCTACTGTTACTTCTGGACATTACACAGTTTATCTTAAATGTGAAAAAGGCTGGACACTGTGTAATGATTCCCAATTGATTTTCAAACAACGTTTGCCTTTTGATTTAGCAAATTCCTATCTAATCTTTCTGAAACCTAAATTTTAGAGAGACTTGGCAAGATGTGGACAAAATATTTTTACCATTTTACTGGATTACCATTGCAATTTTGTAGAAAAAATATTTTTTAAAATTATCATTTGGCCTAAAGGAAAGATAACCAATTGTAATGTGGACTTTTTAAATTTTTAATGCAATTTTGAAAAACCAATAATTTAGAGATAATCGGTAACTTCTGCACATTTTAAATTTTGGAATGCTATTGGACTGCCATTGGAAATTTTTACAAAAATGATTTAAAAAATTACTATTTGGCCATGTGGAAAAGTAAGCAATTCTATTGTGGACTAAATAAATTATTCAAAAAATTTTTGTGAACCAAAATGTTACAGAGAATCGGTGAGATCTGGACAGATTAAACTTTAGAATTTTAATGGTTTTCCCTTGGAAATTTATTCCAGGGAAAAAAAAAAAATACAATTTGGCCTAAAGGAAATAAAATCAGATGTATTTTGGAGTTATTTGAGATATAATATTGTGATTATACTCCTGAAACAAAAATATCAGACGGTATTTTAAAGAAAAAAGTATTGTTTTTAGATGATATTTTTTTAGAATAATATGCATTTCTGTAATGATAAGTTTAAGTGAGAAGAGATTCTGGGCTTTTTTAATACAATCTTTGAGATTGTTATTTTTTTTTGCCCGCTGTAAAATGATGAATGCAATTGCTTTCACAATTTATAGTGAAATGCAATATATTCTGAAAACAGCAAAAATAAGGCAAAAATATTTTTTGGTAAAAAATGTAAATATGTGTACTGTATTATAAAATGGTTTAAAGATATTAATACTTTTTTCTTTTTTTTCAGATCGATATAGAAAATTTTCGTAAACTACAACCATTTTAAAAACTATTTTTTAAAAAAACAAATGAATAAATATTTTTTTCAGTGAGTATGGTAAGTCAATAGTAATAATTGTAGTCTTTCAAGGACCTTGTAATGTGAAAAATGATTTTTAGTGTTTTTTTTAAAAAATAAAAAAAAAGGTACGCTTACCGTACGCGTACGGTAAAAAAAAAAAAAAAAGTTTTTTAAAAAAAATGTAAAAAAAAGATGAAAGATAAGGTTGGCTCTTAAAAGAACCGTTGTGTTCATGCAGGGACAGAGGAAAGGAACCATGGGAAAATCATTCAAAGCTACAAATGTGCTGATCTATTTTGTTATTCACTAGGGAAACACTGGTCTCCCTATAACAAATTAGAGCTTTACAAAATGTGCAATGAATATCAACCTTCCGAAATCGAGGGTTCATTTCCAGAGGGCCAGCAAAAGGAGATTCTCCCCCCACAGATGAAGGGCTCACCTGAGCTGCAGAAGAAGGAGTAAGCTCTGCAGGTGATGGTCCAGGCTGAGCTGCTGTGGATGTACTGGCTCGTCTTTCTGAAGAGTTACCTCCAAAAAGTTGAGCATGTGTCCTTTTGTGTACATCCTTGAGGTGCCTCATCATGGTGTGATTCCCAAAGGAATACTTCCTGTCAGGATTACCTCTAGAAAGTACACGCTGACACAGCTTGCAAGTAACTAAGGGTGCATTCACCTTTTGCTGGCCTTCTGGAAAAGTAAAATAATCCCAAACATAAGAAGGTTTTACTTTCCTCGCTCTCTGCCTCAAGACAGTGCTGCTGGTGCTAGCCTCACTCTCAGAAGAGCTCTGCTGTTCTGCCATCGTATCCCAAAGACAAACCAGCTCCTTCTCCCAAGGGATCACAAGCAGAAATGAGGGGAATGGGTGTGGTGTAGGAGAGTTCTAGAACTGAAAGTAGTTTCAACCAATCAAAAGTTGTGTTTCAAGATCACATGACCTACCGTACGCTTACGGTACGCTTACGGTACGCTTACGGCAAAAAGTACGCGTGCGCGTAAAAAAGACACGCGCTTGCGCGCATGCGCATAACAGTCATTTCCCGGCACTTCCGCGTAACGTGCGCGTGTTGCGTAAGCGCGCACGCGTCCCACGCGCAGTACGCGCGCTACGCAAAGTACGCAACTATACGCAAGCAGCGTAGATAGATTACGGACGGTGCGTAAACCGTACGCTTACCGTGAGCTTACGGTACGCGTACTATAAAAAAAAAAAAAAAAAAAAAAAAATCTGGAAATAAATGTCACTTGTTTATTTTAAAAAATTTATATAAAATAAATATTTAATGATTTTAAAAAATTAAGCATAGTCTTTATAAAAGGTAAAAAATTAAATTAAAAATATGTTTGAAAAAAATGAAGAAAAAAAACAAAAAATAGCATTTAAAAAACCTTGCAAATTCACTGAAAAAAACATGGGTTTCACACACGTTATAGTTAGGAATTAGCATTTAAAAAACCTTAGAAATTCACTGAAAAAACCATAGGTTTCACACACGTTATAGTTAGGAATTAGCATTTAAAAAACCTTAGAAATTCAGTGAAAAAACCATAGGTTTCACACACGTTATAGTTAGGAATTAGCATTTAAAAAACCTTAGAAATTCAGTGAAAAAACCATAGGTTTCACACATGTTATAGTTAGCTGGACATTTTACTCGTAAAAAACCAATGAAATTGCCCCGTTATAGTTAGTTCAGCTAACTATAACTCGCGCGCCCGCAATGCACTGCTGATGACGTCACATATTACATCACTCATGACATGGTCAGTGACATCACTCATGACATCACTGATGACATCTCAAATGACATCACTGATGACATCACTGATGACATCATCCTTGTGATAGAGTGGCAGACCTCCTCTCACCTTAATATAAGCTTTGATACACACATTCAAAAATAGAGACTAAAAATTTCAAAACAATGGACATACCAATACCAGTTACAACAACCTCTTCAGTAATTCTAAGATCCACATACTCATCCACTCATTCACCAACAGTCCTATACAGTCACTCATACATGTACTCACTCATCATATGTACTCATACATCTATACATCCTGTTACACAATGCCACTCATCCATAGAGTTACTCACACACATAGTCACTCATGCTAATAAAGAATAAAACATACATTTACTTGCATATACAGTAATACACACACCACCATACTTACTTCTACGGAAACTAACACATACTTAGTCTTTTAAACAATCACTTATAGAAACACATACTTATTCATACAGGAACTCTTTCAATCTCTCCCTCTCATATATACTCACATATATACACCAATACTCACATATACTAGTTTAAAACATATGTAGTTACTCCTGAAGACACTATTGAGACAGTCATTCACTCACTAACACACCCATACACACACTCATCCACCCATACAGTCCTGCACACATGCTGTCTTCAACACATACAAACAGTGAGTCACTCATTCATGCATCTATGCACTACGTAATACCCCCCACCGTACCATACAGACACTCAGACTGATACTCAAAAAAACAACTAATAACCTATATAGACACCCATGTAGCTACTCACCAACCCATGCAGCCACTTATACACAAAGTGAGAGATACACTTAATCAGTCAGTTACACAATCAATTTTTCAAAAACAAATCATCCATTTAGACACTTATATACCCATTTATTCTTCCATCGACCTTGAGATATACATATATAAAACATATGTAATTTTCAGAATAACACACATTCACTGGATGATGTCATCAGTGATGTCATCAGTGATGTCATTTGAGATGTCATCAGTGATGTCATGAGTGATGTCACTGACCATGTCATGAGTGATGTAATATGTGACGTCATCAGCAGTGCATTGCGGGCGCGCGAGTTATAGTTAGCTGAACTAACTATAACGGGGCAATTTCATTGGTTTTTTACGAGTAAAATGTCCAGCTAACTATAACATGTGTGAAACCTATGGTTTTTTCACTGAATATATATATATATATATATACATAGATATATAGATATATTACGGTAAAGCACTTTTACACAGTTTATGCCTTCACCACGCATGCCTTTGCGCTGGTAAGGCATGCGTGGTAAAGTCATATGCGGAGTGAAAGTTTGCGGGGTAATGGTATCGCGTAGTAATTGATTTTGCGTTGAGAAAAATGCGGGGTGATGGTATGCGGGATGATTCTATGCGGGATAATGACATATTCGATTTTTTCAGCTTATTTTGAGGTTTGCAGGGGATTCTGGGTAGGGAAACGTTGGGGGACCCACGTAAGCCATACCTTGCTGGACTCCCCCGGGTGTCTAGTTTTCAGAAATGTGTGGGTTTGGTAGGTTTCCCTAGATGACCGCCCGAGCCTGGGGCCAAAAACTCATGGGACCCCCCTTGCAAAACCAGGTTGTTTTGTGATAGGTAATTTTGAAGTCGCCTCAATAGGTTTTGGACCATTGCCTGTCGCTACTTGACCCACCCACACAAGTGAGGTACCATTTTTCTCGGAAGACTTAGGGGAATGCGGGCTGGGTGGAATTTTGTGGATCTACACAGATTCCAGAACTTTCCACCACAGAAATGTGAGGAAAATGTGTTTTTTTTAACTAAGTTTGAGGTTTGCAAGGGATTCTGACTAACAGAACCTGGTGAGAGCCAGACAAGTCACTCCATCCTGGATTCCCCTGGGTGTCTAGTTTTTAAAAATGTATACGTTTGCTGGGTTTCCCTAGGTGCCGGCAGAGCTAGGGTTCAAAATCTACAGCTTGGCACTTTGCAAAGAAATGTTCAGTTTTCACTGTGAAAATGTGTTGTGTTCACGTTGCGTTTTGGGCCGTTTCCAGTCGCGGGCACAAAGCCTACCCACACAAGTGAGGTACCATTTTTCTCGGAACACTTTGGGGAATGCGGGGAGGGTGAAATCTTGTGGATCCACGCAGATCCCAGAACTTCCCACCACAGAAATGTGAGGAAAATGTGTTTTTTTTAACTAAGTTTGAGGTTTGCAAGGGATTCTGACTAACAGAACCTGGTGAGAGCCAGACAAGTCACTCCATCCTGGATTCCCCTGGGTGTCTAGTTTTTAAAAATGTATACGTTTGCTGGGTTTCCCTAGGTGCCGGCAGAGCTAGGGTTCAAAATCTACAGCTTGGCACTTTGCAAAGAAATGTTCAGTTTTCACTGTGAAAATGTGTTGTATTCACGTTGCGTTTTGGGCCGTTTCCAGTCGCGGGCACAAAGCCTACCCACACAAGTGAGGTACCATTTTTCTCGGAACACTTTGGGGAATGCGGGGAGGGTGAAATCTTGTGGATCCACGCAGATCCCAGAACTTCCCACCACAGAAATGTGAGGAAAAAGTGTTTTTTTTTAAACTAAGTTTGAGGTTTGCAGAACCTGGTGAGAGGCACACAAGTCACCCCATCCTGGAACCCCCCTGGTGTCTAGTTTAAAAAAATGTACAGGTTTGCTAGGTGTCCCTATGTGCCGGCTGCGTTAGGGCCCAAAATCCACAGGTAGGCACATTGCTAAAAACAAGTCTGTGCCTAGTGGGCTTTCTGCCGCCCTGGAGGGAAATCGGGGCAGGGGGGTTGCCCCGATATGCCCCCCATGGGGGCAGAAAGACTGTGGCTATTGAATTGGCGGCAGGGGCATTGGTATGCCCATTCTGGGCAGCCCCCATGCATAAAAAAAGCCAGCATAATTGCTGGCGCCTAGTCGGCTTTCTGCCCCCCCCCCCCAGGGGCAGGTCAGGGGCCACTGCCCCCATCTGCCCCCCGGGGGGGCAGAAAGACTGTGGGAATTGTTTTTGGGGTGGGGGCATTATCATGCCCATTCTGGGCAGCGCCCACCCCTTTATTATTTTTTTTTAAAACCTAGTGCCTAGTGGGTTTTTTGCCCCGCCCCTGGGGGCAGATAAAAGGCTGTTCCCTGGGGGGAGCAGAAAGACTGTTGCATTTTTTATGGGAGGTGGGGGCATTGGCCTGTCCATCTAGGGCAGCCCATACATCAATTAAAAAAAACTGGTTTCTAATGGGCTTTCTGCCCCCCTGGGGGGCAGATTGGAGGCTACTACCCCATCTGCCCCCTGGGGGGCAGAAACACTGGAATTTCACTGAGGGTGGGGGCATTGTCATGCCCATTTTGGGCAGCCCCAACCCCAACATCAATTTAAAAAAAAACTTGGTTTCTAGTGGGCTTTCTGTCCCCCCAGGGGGGCAGATTGGGTGCTCATGCCCCCGCCTGCCTCCTTGGGGCAGAAAGACTGACATTTCTATGGGGGGCATTGTCATGCTCTTTTTGGGCAGCCCCCCCAACATCAATAAAAAAAAATCCCTGGTTTCTAGTGGGCTTTCTGCCCCCCGGGGGCCAGGTTGGGGGCTATTGCCCCCTGGTGGGGCCATAAAGACTGACATTTCTCTGGGGGGAGGCATTGGCATGCCCTTTTTGAGCAACCCCCACCTCAACGTCAATAAAAAAAATCCCTGTTTTGTTTGTGGGCTTTCTGCCCCGCCCCCCCACCCCCCCCGGGGAGCAGAAAGACTGACATCTATGTGGGGAGGTGGGGGTGATGGAGCGGGTAGTACAACATTTTGTATACCTCACCCATCCTACTAATTAAATAATCTATTAACTCTAATATTATTAAACAAGTTTGCATCTTTTATTAACCAACATAATTAACATTCGAATTACACGTGGGATTTGCATTTGCATGGCTAAAATAACTTTTATGACTAAAATCTGTACGCATATTAACAATAGTATAAGTGGTGATTAGAATATTGCATGGTATATGTTGCTTTCGTAATGTTGCCCAAAAGAGGAGCGAAAAGGTGAATATAATGGCTTTAAATGTTACTATACGCTAGATAAATACAAACACATAGAGGGATTAGTAAGGGGTTAACATTAGATTCATTATTTCTATGTATTAATTACACTTTTGTGTTTGTTTTGCTTAAATTAGCTCTTGGGCCTAAAACTAAGATGGCCGCCGACACCACATGACGAAGTGGCCACTGTTCCACGGGGCGCGGAGTGAAATGCGCACGCGCAAGGATTCTCCTAAACCTCATCATGACCTTTGGTCCGAGATGTACCCGAGCAAGGACAGAGTGGGCTACCAGCCAAGCCTAGAAAACGATCGACCTTACAATAAAACCGGAAAAAACTGACTTTGAACAATTTCATGACATCACCCCTCGAACTGTACTGTAAACTCAAATTTGACATCAGACGATCTCAACCAGCCAATCAGGACCGTCCAAAATTATTATATTGTATCTTCTGTACTACACTTTATTATAAAAGAACTAGTAGAAGAGACAGTGATTATTTTACTCTCTCTCTACCTCCATCTTTTCGAGATTCTGACGCTTTGGCTGATACTGACGCTGACGCTGAAGCTGACGTTTTGGACTGTAACCTGCCGAGCTAAGAACTATTGAGCTTTGGCTTGCTTTCGGACGATTTACAACAAAATTATGCAGAGCCAATGAATTAGAGGACTCCAAATAGCCAGATTAGGTAAACATGATCTGCAATGTACTCAAATATTGATATGAACTTTCTAAACTTTGACGAGACAAAATGAAAATTTAAATTCATCATGAAATATTAGATAAACAATTATTGATTAACGAGAATTCATGAGTCATGAGTTTTATTTAAGAGGTAGATTCTGAAGTCTTAAAATGTGTTTTAGCTGGTTCTAAATCACCATCAACCAATCCAACTAATTTGGTCCATTGACCGAAGTGGGAGGAGTGCCTTGATGTTTTGGTATTAAGGATCTATAGGCGAGAGGGCGTTAATGTATATTTTGTAAATGATTTTTCCTTCCCTATAGGTTATAAGGTGTTTCCCTCACATGTCTGGAGCGTGAACCACTCATCCCTCCTGTGTGCGGACTCTTGAATAGGCTGTGTGAGTGTTGGTGTTATGGGCCCCACCAATGGATGCATGTATGAATGAGAGTGTGTGACGACGGGTCTGCGACGCAGGGAGGATACCGATATAAGATTGTTCCCCGTTTCTGCCAGTCTTCTGCTCTAGCAGGGGCATTGCCATGCCCTTTTTGGGCAGCCCCCACCCCAACGTCAATAAAAAAAAATCCCTGGCGTCTACTGGGCAGAGAGACTGTTGTGATAATGAAAGGAGGGTCTCCCTGTTTGAATTGAGGCCCTAGAGGAGGGAGCAAGTACAAAAATCTAGTATGAACCTCTAAACCGGCCTGTATGATTCTTCAGCAGATCTGTATAGATTCTGTATTTCCCAATCTAACTATTTAGAGGTTTGTATTGCCACATTATTTTCATAGAATCCACTAAAATACAGTATTATAGACAAAAATAAATTTTTATTTGTTTTTACTCTTTTTTCATCTTGAGACAATTTATACATTTTTTGGAAAGTGAAGCTAATCGGTTTTCACACATAATTTAGAATACAGACATTTTTACAAAAAGCATAATTGTGAGAAAAGACATCCTAGACATCTACAAATTAAAAAAGCATTTACTATCCATTCATACATCATGCTTGCATTCAAACAGAAAACAGTAAAGAAAATTAGTCTGAAGATAGAAGGCTAAAACTATGAATTGGTCAGATTTTTCCAGTTGACTGAAAATAGGGAAGATGCTGGTTTTCAATATCTTCGATATTGGCAATTTTGGCGGTCAAATAATTTTCTTTACTGTTTTCTGTTTGAATGCAAGCATGATGTATGAATGGATAGTAAATGCTTTTTTAATTTGTAGATGTCTAGGATGTCTTTTCTCACAATTATGCTTTTTGTAAAAATGTCTGTATTCTAAATTATGTGTGAAAACCGATTAGCTTCACTTTCCAAAAAATGTATAAATTGTCTCAAGATGAAAAAAGAGTAAAAACAAATAAAAATTTATTTTTGTCTATAATACTGTATTTTAGTGGATTCTATGAAAATAATGTGGCAATACAAACCTCTAAATAGTTAGATTGGGAAATACAGAATCTATACAGATCTGCTGAAGAATCATACAGGCCGGTTTAGAGGTTCATACTAGATTTTAGAGAGACTGTTGTGCCCAAAACAAAAAGGGGGGCGCAAACGCACTTGCCCAAGAGGCCGCTCCCCCCTCCCTGGTGCTATTGGGTGGATCCCTGCTCGGGGATCGCCCTCCTGGGGTGATCCCCAAGCAGGGATCCCATAGGGAAGGGTACCATTGGAAAGGGGAGGTTCTACCCTTTCCAACGATACCTCTCCCAAGTGTTTAGGTGCTCGGGGGCTGAGATAGCCCCACGAGCACTGAAACACTCAGGGGCATATTCACAAGGATTTATCGCCGAGTCATCGGCACTTTATCACAGCCAAAGAGGTGATAAATGTACCCCCCCATTCACAAGCTGGTGCTAACAGCCCACAGCACCAGTTTACCCGTGATCGCAGCCGCAAAAAACATCGCCACAGAGAATCCCCGCAACTATCGCTAATGAGATGCAGAGTGGGCATTCCCGTGCCAAAAGCCGCGACCAGACCACACCTCAACATTCTCAACGACCAGACAGATCGGAGATAAAAACACAAAACAGGCGATAAGGCGCGTTAGCACCAGGAAATCTACTCCTGCTCTGACCTGGTGTTAAGTCGGACGACAGCCAGCACCACAAAAGGGAGACCAGCCCAGGGCCACATCGGAAGGGCAACAGAAGCCATGGAGCCACCCATCATGCGGCCCGGACACCCAAGAGGGCCACAACACCCACCAACACCACCCCAGGACCCCACACCACACCCGGTACACCCCCCTCCCGGACAACCACAGAGGCAGCGCAGACAAAGACAGCGGAACCCCAGGAAGCCTACCAGCCACCCAGACCCAACCTCTGACAATGTCACCGTCCACCACAGGCTGAAAGGGAGAACCGCCCCACGCATCCTGCCCAACAGGCCTACGGCACCAACACAACGGACAACCAACATCCCACCCCACACCAAGCTGCGGGCTTGGCTGCACCTGTTGGCCCCTGGAACCCCCCAATCAACACCCACCAGAGTCGGAGGAGTCTCACAGCCAGCCACATCCAAGTCCCTCACACCTGCCCTGGACATCACCATCACCCTGGTACCCCAGTCCCCATACGTCCAACACAATGCGCAGGTCACGCTGGAGACCAAGCAAGGATCATACGCCATAGCAGGATGCACACAAGTGTTGGGGGCAATCCACAGCATACATGTCCCACCTGTGCCTCCTGGTGACACAGCACACAATCACCGCAACAGAAAGCACACGTCCCACCCCAATGTGCAGGCAACAACAGAACACCGTGGAACTTCCAACAAATATACAGCTAGTGTGCATGATTCCTCCATCCTCCGACAGTCCATCAGCAACCAGCGTACCCAGGATGGCGCAAAGGGAAATGCACAGCCTCTTGGCAAGTTCCAAATAAACACCCCACTCACCTCAACTCCACAACCATGCAAATCACAACTTTGGCAATGCACATGTCACAAAATCACAACCAACATGCACAACAACATGCCCACCCACCAGACACGACAGAACAACTCACAATGGTTACCTGGCCAAGCCGTGAACATGAGCCGTCAACGGCATGGCACCTCAGCCACACAACAGCCTAATGTGGGGAGAGGTGGCACACAGGCATGTGTGAAGGATGCAGTAGCACCTTGATTGGGAAAGTACACAATGCCAAGAGTGGCAGAGATGTGCTGGACAGACCGCAGTATGCAGCACACACCCATATCCATGGCGACGTACACTTCTGGTGTATGGAGTGTAGTGGAGGGTGGACGCAACCATGTCACCACAGCCAGTGGGGGACCTCAAGGAAATTTTGCCTGTTATGCCCACCCTAAGCCTGACCGGAATGGGATGGCCCGGCGTACGCCACGCCAGCATAGGGGTGTGAATAAGTAACACGTAGACCTGGGCGTGGTCCTCTTCCAGAAAGCCCAAGGTCTCTGCCAGGACGGTGCCTCTCACCCCGCCACGAGGCTGACGCCGTCCTCTAGAGTGGAGTTACCTGTGAAGCTGTGCGCCTGCCGGACCACGAACCCGTCAGGCCCACCCCTGCGCAGCCAGGCCTCACTGATCACCTGCCGACATCGGCGTGTGTCAAGGAGGGCCCACCACATTCCGTCTTAAGCTCCAGGCCCGAGTCCCGTGACCTTGGCAGCCTCCTCAGACCATCACGGCCTCCACAACACGGGCCCTCTTTACTCCTTTTTCGTTGACGTACTCTACTGCCGCCTCAGGCCTACTCATGGGCCCAGTAGGTCCCATGTGTGAAACTGTGTCCTGAGTCATGAATGGCAGTGACCCGAAACCTGGGCCACCGGCAACAGCACCAGACTCCCATCGATCAGTGAGGTATAGTTCCATATGGGTTTCTTGCGACACGTGGTGCCACTAACCCTGTTCAAAGCCAGCCAGCAACACGTGGTGCCACTAACCCTGTTCAACGCCAGCCGGCGACACGTGGTGCCAATAACCCTGTTCAAAGCCAGCCGTGGACACATGGTGCCACTGAACCTGAACTACGCAGGCCGGTGGGGCCATACCACCTATGCCGGCGACACTCTGTGAATCGGCCGTGCTGACCGCTGCCTCAGGCCCACACCACGGTCAGGTAGGTCACACATTTGGAACTGAACATCGGTCATTCAAAAGGCAGAATACATGTCATCGCACGCACGGCGAGGCGTAAGAGGATGACACGTTGCAGTCGGGAGGGAACAAGATCATCGTTACGGAGGTGTTTGAACACTACCGACAACTGCCCTTGTGTCACCAACTCTGTGCTGCACCAGCCAACGACACGTGGCTGTGGGCCAATGCTGACTGCTGCCTCCGGCCTACACTGCGGTCCAGTAGTTCACAGAGTCTTCATTTTGCAATGGCTGAGTTCGTATCAGTGTACCGGCATCATCGCAGACAGCATCCCCTCTCAGCCCCGGTGCCACTAAGTCTGTTCCCTGACAATCATGGACACTCTCTGGTCGAACTTTGGTCGCATCTGAGCCTATGGACTATGGGGCAGTTTTCATCCTCATGTAGCTGATACCTAATTGGTGGTGTCAACGAGACTGTCGCATTCCACTCCTCCATTTGCTGCTTCCGGATAAAATCAAACCCTCCGAAGTCATGCCCTGGAGGACACCTTCCACTGTCCCCCGATACCCTCCGCAACATACACCTCGGACATTGATGGTGACCCACTCATGTCGCATGGCCCAACTGACTGCACCGCAAGTCACCGTCCCGTGGCTAGGTGCCTGTGCCGGCCGCAGTGCATCCGGGGCCACTAACTCTGTGCTGGTCCGTTCCGGGACCCCTTCTTCTGAGATTTTGGATGGCCCCTGAAGCGTTGGCTTTGGGGTCATCAACGCAATGTTTCTGTGGCCCTGCGCTGTACGCAGCCTCCGGGCCCAACAGCGTCCCACCAGGGCTCACACACCAAATCGAGTCCGGATGTGGCATCACCGCATCACCGCAGGAGGCACATGCCACCACCGCAAGGGCCACCTCCAACAGCCATCTGCCAGAGTCGAAACGGTGGTCCTGACAGATTTGCGGAGTTGCTCAGACCTGTCGTGGATGCCATCATCGGCCTGATACCCTCCTCAGCACTTCAGGTGCCAGTGACTCAGTGCACCGCAAGCCATTGTCTGTTACTGGTTGAGTTTTGAGCTGTGGAGTGGTTGCGCAGCCATGTCACCTCAAACAGTGTGGGTGCCCTGAGACGTTGATGGGGAAGATGATGCAGGTATGACACACCCCACTGCATCTGCATCAGGTATCTGTCGGAGGGACACAATCCAACACTTTTTCTTCACATGGGCACACTCATCTCTGGTGTCCCATCCCCAGTGCACTGCAACTCCCAGACACTTCTGATTGCATGCTGGCTGTCCTCTGGGCTTTCTCCGGCTCCCTCCATGTTGCTCAGCAGTTGACTCTTTTATGCATGTGTTTTCTGTTTACGTTGCACTGGTGTCTAATGTTCAAGTGGTTGCCAGAACCAGACATTCCGTGCGTGCTGGCTTACACTTACCCCACACACATCCAGCACAAGCGTCACTGCACATGTGGCCCTGCCAATAAAGGGGCCGGGCGTACGTGCCCATAGCCAGTTCCACATGATATCTGTGTGTGTCCCTGTGGTCTTGTTGTATGCATGAGGGCGGCCTGCGCCCTACGCCATTACATTGTGCTGTGTACATCGGATGCAGACGTGTCACCACAGGCAGCGGGTTGGAGCTTGGACATGTAGCTTTGTCATCCCCCACTCAATTCGTAAGGGGAGTGTCCAGGGCCTTCGTAGGCAGAGGCAACATGGGTGTGGGACTGCAATTTGAGCACCCCTGCCCGTGGTTCTGTACTGTGAATGTGCAACTGCATGTGTCTCTATGTCAGTGTGGGTCTCCTTAGTGTGGTGTTGGTGGCCCCTGAAGGGTGATGGACACCTACGTATGTGTCCTGGTTCGACCCCCACCCACACCTGTTGGGCCACCTCCTTTTGGCATGCAGGAACATGGCATTGGGGTGTGATGTGTGGGTGGGTGAAGTGTCGTGGGCCAGCTGTGCTTGCGGGTGCTTCCTGCTGTGTGGTCTGTTGCAGACTCGGTGTTCTCCTCTGAGTAGCTTGGCTGTCTGGGTCCTGGTGGGGGGTTGAGTGAGATATCCATGTGCTGTTGTAGGGCGTTGGTGTCGACGGTGTGGTGGTCCTCTCCGGCATCACTGATGTGTTGTATTCCGTGCTCTGCTGAAGGTGTTGTGTGCCCCTCTGCGATGTGAAGGGGAGGTGCGTATTGCCTTTGCATTGACATGTATGTTGGCACATTGTGCAGGTTTGCATGCAGAGTGTATGGCAATGTACATTGTGACTGTTTGGGGGGTGCTGGATTCTTCTGCGGGACAGTGTACATTTGGTCTACATGACAGATGTGATGTTGTACGTGTACATTACCATTTCACATATTCCGAGTCCGTCAGATGTAGTGGGCATGTCTCTGAGCATGTACGGAGCCAGTTGTGTCCTCTGTTTTGCAGTGTCGGCTATGTGCGTTGTTCCTCGTTGTCGTCAATGTGGTGTACTGTTCGTGCTATGTGTGTGTGCTGCAGTGTGCCACGGGGATCGGGCCCATGGACCTGGGTGATTGTGGGTGTGCAGTGTGCTACACCTCGTTGTGCATGTATGCCATTGTGCCCACTCCCCCATCCACCCAGTCCCTGTTGATGATGTGTCAGGTCCTCTCGAGCTGTGTCCGTACTCCCTACTCCATGCAGCATCTCCACACTGATGACTATGGCCTGGGTTTCCTTCAGCTCCTCCGGTGGCGCTGGACTGCCACCTCCTGTCGCCGTTGCTGCCTTCCTGTTGGCAGTGGGTTTGTGCCTGGTGTAGGTAGTCGCGTCTTGCTGGCGCCTATTGGCCTCCTAGATTGGCCTCCTCGGCACTCCGACTGCATTCCAGGTGGTCTGCCAGTGGGTCAGTTGCTGTTAGTGTTCTGTCGCCTCCGTGACGCTGGTCTTGTTTTCCTGCGGTCTGCACCCCATCTTCCTCTCCCTCTTCTCTTTGGCCTTCCCCGTTGTTCCTTGCTGGTGGTTTGCGGGGGTTGTGGGGTTCGAGTTGGCCCCTGTGCAGTGTCAGTGTGCATCCATATTGCTACGGATTGTTTTTGGTGTATTTGTTCTGTGGTTTTTATGGTGCATTGTTCCACCAGACACGTGGGATTTGCAGGCCTGTGGCTGGTTTTCGCTACTTTTTGTACCGCAGTTGGCCTCATCGCATGTTTTTTTGCGTTCGCATATCGCATTTATGCGGCATGGCGTTGATTTTCACGCGGACAGTTTGCGCGTTATCTGCTGACTATCGCATTCTACCCCCTTGTTGTGAATCCTACGTTGTCACGGGGTTATTTTCCCGAGATGGGCCGCGATATTGAAAGTTGCGTTACGCTACTCTTGCAGTATTTATCACACATTCTTGTGAATATACCCCTCAGTTTTCTTTTCAATGTAATGACGACAGCGCGCCATACACGCGATCGTAATTACATTGAAAACCAGGGAAGGGCCTCGGGAGGTTGGGGAAGCTCTTCCCCACCTCCCGAGGCCCGCCAAAAAATGTAAATCTCTCTGCTGTTTACGGCAGAGGGATTTTGTGCCCCTGTCCTCATGACGGAAGGGTTCTGTCATGAGCACAGGAGCACCGGTGCTTATGATGGAACCATTCCGTCAAGAACACTGAAGGGGTTAACAGCATTTGTCTGGTTTTGTTTTTGATATGAGATTATGTCCGGTGAGTTGACAAACGTTTTAGAATTAGAATAGAGAACACTTGAACTGGGAATGACTGGCAATCTGGTGAAGCCAGCCCTTGGCAGAGATAGATTAAAACTGCCCCTGGTATCCTGAAAGTGTACAGTGTTCATTTATAATCAGGTAATTTTTTGTATCCTCCAAAATCCCTGCCATAATGTTTGCAGACAACACTTTACTTCTGTCACAATACCCTATGGGCATGCGAAGGAACCTAGATGGTTTCAGCTTCTTTTGTACATTGCGGGGTCTCTAGGTCAATGTCGCCAAGACCAAATTTATGGTCCTTAGTCTATTGCCCTCTACACGAGCTAGCCCCTTGTTGAATGGAACTCCCTTGGAGAGGGTCTCTACCTTTGACTTTCTAGGTTTAACCCTTAGTGAACATATGGATTGGTCCTTTCACATCTGCAAACAAAGGCTGATACTTACGCACAGTACCAGTGGTCTTCCTAAAGTCAAAGGGGCCTCCTTTTTAGGTCGAGCCTAAGCAGCGCGCAAGCGCTGCCTAGGATCTGACCTTTTGGAATCGATCTGTATTTTTGGGAAAACTCGTCCATGTACTGCACTGTTTACAATGAGTACTCGTGCATGTAAGGCATCCACCTTGCGGGAGCGAGCAGCTTTGCCATCTGTTTCCAATTATACGCCACGTTTGTTAATTGAAAACAGATGGCGCTGCAAGGTAGATGCCGTACATGCACAAGTGATTTCACTTTCTTGCTGGCTCTTTGCTTCATCGTGCTAATGGCTCCTCCCTCCTGTCGCCTCCCCTGTCTCGGCTAACCTCTGTGCAACAAAGGCGCTCACAGAGTGGATTTTATGTTTTTTTAAATGTTTTTAATGTTTAATTTGCCACAGATACTGGATTGCTTCCTTCCAATTTGGACATTCCCGCCTTGCCACAAATGTCACTTTCCGTGGATAGCGCTCCCTTCCGAGAAACCCATCCACCGAAATAGATGTATCGGTCTCTCTGCCCCCTCACAGCCAGTGTGCGCTCTCTGGCCTGCCTCTGCTCTCTGCCCTACCTCTGGCACTGCTTGTTTCAACATCCACTACAGCAGGCCTGGTAGGAGCAAAATATGTGACCCGCTAGATGCAACAGCACATGGATGTGCTGTGTACAGTAAAATCTACTGAGCAGCGAAGCCCTGCTGGCTGTAGGGACAGTGAGCAATCGAGTGTGGGGGGGAGGGCGGTGGAGATCAGATTCTCTTCAAGTCAGCCTCGATTTAAATACAGATGTCTGTGTCTGCGCTACTGAACGTGGCTTACTTAGTTGATTAGGCCCGCTTTCCTTTTCCAAACATACTTTGAAAACTTTCATCTCAAGCCGGATTGCCGCGAATCCCTGATACCGGTCACCCCACTGTACTTGTCGTGCTGAGTGTGCAAAGATAAATCCATACTGGCTGCATCCTTGAGACCTGGCACTGTGTTTGGAGGCAGGTAAGATGTTTGCTAGGCTAGGTTGCCTGGGGATGCCAGCAGGGTCTCTACGCTGCCAGAGAGAGAAATATGGTGTGCAGTGGTGAGCATGAGTTTTTCACACTGCACTTTCCTTATTCAAGTCCTCTTTCTCAGTTCCATTTCACTTCGGCTTACTTACAAGGGCACACGTTTTAACAATTCAAAATAAGTTTAAGAAATTTTTACAAAGGAGTCTGACAGCTACATGAACAAAATCTCTGTCATACAGGAGCTTTGTGTGCGTTTTGAATAGTGCAAAAGTTGAGCCTTTGCTTCTGGATCATAAAAGAGGCGTAACCAGACCTTTAACTGGGCCGGGTCCTGCCGGTGCTCAGCCCGCAATTCTAACAAACATTGGCATAGCCAATAGGTCTCGCCTTTGGGACCTTATGAGTATTTAGTTATGCAGCAGGTCCCAAAGGCGAGACCTATTGGCAATGCCAATGCTTGTTGTTATATCTGGGCATGTTGAGAGGTTAGGAGACTGGGTGTCGATGTTGGGTTGGGAGCACAGCAATGACCTACTCAATTTGAATGCGCAGGTAATACAACCGGAGGCGTGAAATAAAAGGTTCACTACCAGGAATAACAGGAAGGTAGAAAGTTAGGCTGGTTAGAAAGGTAAGGAGGGGAAGAGGCAGGCATGGTGGTGAGGGGAAAAACAGATGCATGCTAGGAGAGCGCTGTGAGGTAGGGAGGCGAAATGGGAAGAGGCACTGAAAGGTGGGTCGGGTAAAGACCGTAGTGAGGCAAACAGAAGGGTAGCGAGGGGTGAAGGGTAGACAAAGAAGTGAGGTGTAGAAGAAAAAGATTCAGGTGGGGAGACAAGTAAATCAAAGATGGAGAGGGGAGAATAACGCAGTCGTAGAATGAGAGAGGGCCAGGCAGAGAGAGGGAGAGGTGTGTCAGAGAGACAGCTGAGGAAGAGGGAATAATAAAGACTGAGGTAGACAGGTGAGGTAGAGGGGTGCGTTGATATAAAGGAAGTGCAGAGATGTGTGTGAGAAGTTGGCCTGGAATATGCTGGTCACTAGTTATAGTGGCCACCTTGCACTAGTCCAATTCGACCTTATGGTAGATAGGTTTAAAGAAAGCTATCCTAGTGGTAGCTGTGGAGAGCAGCCTTCAGGCTAAGTCTCAGAGGAATGTAAAGCAGCTTGTTTTACCTTATAATCTCTTGAATTACCAAATAAAAGGACACCACACAGGTATATATATCAAATACATACGTATTTATTTCTAGACACACTCTACTAATCTCTGTTAGAATCCGGGTTCTCCGGTTGGCACAGGTAGGTACTTGTGTCAAGCAGGGAACCTTTCCTCTAATCAGGGTAGGGGGGTACACTCCAACAATAACCCCTACTCACCCTCTAGGTAGCTTGGCGCGAGCAGACAAGGCCTATCTCAAGAGCGTTTAGGTTAAGCACACAGTAACTCAGTGACAACCCCACAAATGGACTCCACACTGGGATATAGAAAAATAATACTTTATATGTATAGTTTAGGCTTAGCACAAGACCAGATAACGTTTAAACGGCCCACAATACTTATTCGACAAAGAGTTCTTGGTTTTAGCGTAGTTTTAAAGTTCTGTGCGCTTCGTTCCTGGCCGTACGCTTCGTACGCGGTAAAAACTGCTTGGGAACGGGTCTCACATGCACTGTAGGCGCTTCGGGATGAAGCGTACACCATACGGTGCGAACAGGCACAGTACCTTTACTTGGTGAGTTTGTCACGGATGCTGCGCTGACATCAAGCGCGATGTACGGTGCGTTGTCCTCCTGGTGCGATGCGTACTATGGTACGTTAGACCTTGGGTGTGCAGGGCTTCAGGGGACGGTGCGTAGGTACGGTGCTTTCAATGTTCGTCGTGGCGTTCGCGTCGTACCATGAGATCGGCAATCTTGATTCGAAGCGCTGGATACAAGAGAACAGTACGCTCCGCACAGGGGAGACATACGCAACTACCGTACGCACCGCAGCCTTTCCAAAGCAGGGGAAAGGAGCGTACGCCGGCAGTACGGTTCATAGGGGATAGTAGCAAGTACGGTTCGCAGTCCTTCCGTTACGGTGCGAGCTACGGCTCGTAGGGGCCTGTTAGTCGCGTTGCTCAGGCCGGACGATACCTTCCTTTGCGGTGCGAGCTACGGCTCGTAGAGGGGCCTTAGTCACGTTGTTCGGGCCGGACAGCTGGATACCAGCTTTCACGGGGTACGCTGCGATCAGCGAGACGTACGCTGCAGTTCGAGTCGAAGATGCGGTGAAAACGGTCCGTTTTCCAAGGCGATCTCACGGCGGTGAAGTCCACTGGTCCTGGGACTTCGTTCAGGGGGCAAGCTCACTCACAAGCCCTTGGAGATCTCTCAGCACAAGTCAAATAAAAGTTTCTTGAGTCTTTTCTTCCTCTTCTTCAGCAGCAAGGCAACCACTGCAGGCCAATCCCCCAGGTCAGGGACAGTACTCCTCCATGCAGCTTTTCCAGTTCCTTCAGGTCGGACAGAGGTTTCTTCTTGGCAAGACAGGATCTAGTTTCTTAGGAGCAGGGCTCCTACATTTATACCACAAATCCTTTGTTCTCTCAGGCCAGGGGGGCCCTTGCCTAGTGCAGTCCAGTTCTGGAGCACTTTGTTGATGCGATGCAGGCTTCTTCTTTCAGGGTGCAGGGCAGAGCCATCAGACGCTCCACAGGGGGCGGAGCCAGCATTATGGTGGCAGAGCACAGCCCTATTCAGAGTCCAGGTGTACTCCTCCCACCCATCTACAGGTCAATCCTTCTATTCGCCAACAGGCTACCTAGCCCTGCCCATCTGGGTTTCCCCAGCCCTGTCACTCACACAAGCCAGACAGCAGATACACATCACGCAGAGGCGGGCTAAAATGGTTAGGCAAGCAAAGGCCAACTTTCTAAAAGTGGCATTTGCAAACGCAGAATATTAAACTAAACCTTACTAAAAGATGTACCTTATTATTCTGAGTTCAGGTATACTAAACTCGATTTTCTACCATGTTCCCTGGGTCTGTTAGGATCATAGGATGTAACAATTTTAACAGCCCATTCTGGCCTATGAGAACAGGGTAGCCTTACAATAGTGAAAAACGAAAATGGCTGTAATTCACTATTAGGACATGCCACACACATCAGGGCTTGTCCTACCTTATGCTTACAATGCACCCTGCCCTTGGGCCTACCATAGGGGTGACTAACATGAAGTTAAGGGAAGGTTTAGGGACTGGCAAGTGTGTGCACTTGCCAGTCAGCATGTCAGTACCAGACTGCACGCAGGTTCTGCAATGGCAGACCATAGACACATTTTACCAGGCCGCTTCTGTGGGTGGCACAACCAGTGCTGCAAGCCCTCCAGTGGCATTTGTATTTACACGCCCTGGCACTCCTGGTGCACTTTACGGGGGTCTGATAGTAAACCAAATAAGCCAATCATGGAATCCAACCAACATATACATTTACAATGGGGAGAGCATATGCACTTTAGCACTGAACAGCAGTGGTAAAGTGCCCAGAGTCATAAAACAGCCAACAACAGGTCAGAAAATATGCAGGAGGAAGGCAAAAAGTTTAGGGATGACCCTGCAAAAAGGGCCAAGTCCAACACTACCCCCTTCCAGCCAAAATGCAGGGCAGACCAATCACCACCGTGATGGTCTTCCCTGCTTGGGGCGATAGAACAAGGACCTGGCCCGCAACTGCAGGGGCAGACTCCAGTTCTACGCCAATCTGAACCTAATGGAGTCCCTCTGCCCATACTCTCAGGGCCCACCAAGCTAATCCATGGGGAACCCTTCTCCTCACCTATGGACACCACCTGTGCAGCACCTAACCTTAACTGGCTCACAGGTGCGTCCCAACAGACAGACAGCAAAATGCCACAGTGGCTACTGACAGTAGTCCGGGATGAGACCCAGGCCTTATGCCTCTCAGGGCTCTCAAACCTCTGTGGCGCCAGGGAGCGGGGGGCAGTAGCCCCAGGTGCTTGGCAACCTTGGTCCATTCTCCCTCCTGTCAGGTCAGGTATGACATCCTGGCACTGACCCACCAGCCCCAGGCCTGTACCCTGAGGGGTGGCTTCTCCCACACCTGGTCCTCCTCCTCGGGGCTCTGTACCCTCCCACCCGGAGTGGTACCCCCTTTCAGAATTGCGAGGGCACCTGTAGCAGGTGTCCTGCGCAATTCGGCCACCCGTTCAGGGGTTCTATCCTGCAACTGGGCGTCCAGGTCAGGGGGGACACCCTGAACCTGGCCCTCCAACCTAGGGTCTAAACCCTTCAGTTGAGCCGGGGTCAGAGGCGAGGACTCCCTCCCTCTGCACCCCCTTCCAGATGGCTGTACGCTCCCAACTGGAGTGGTAACCCTAGAAGCAACATGGGCCAGGACACAGATTACAGTTGTCCCATCCTCCAGGTCAGATAACGCCTGAACCTGGCTTCCCAACCCACTGGTTCTTCCACTGGGGACTCTTTCCCCCTCTCACCCCTCAATCTGAACTTCTGCACCCTCCCAACTGGAGCGGTACTGCCAGACACCAGAACTGAGGGAGGCCTGCTTACAGACACTCCCCGTACACCAGACACTAGGGGATCCTGCACAACGGGCAGCTCCTCAGGACAGACTAGGCTCCCCTCCTGGTGTTCCATTAAAGAACCATCCAAGCTCTGAGACTGAGGCTGGGCACTACCGGGACATAACCCGTTCTCACTCCTTCCCCTTAAAGACAGGACGTGAGGCCCTACACCCCTCTCACTACTACAGGACCTAGTTGGGCTACTCTGAGCCACTTCCACCACACTGGGTTTGAAGATTCCTGAACCACTCATCTTGGGATCACTCCCCAATGCCTTTCCAGACCCTTTGGACTCTACCAAAAGGTCTGCCTCCGATGTGAGCTCCCTGCGGTCAGAGAACTCACTCTCCCACAGGTGTTGGCATAGCTCTGGAAAACAGGGACTTACAATATGCTCTCCCATAATTGGATCACACAGCCCCCTAGCGGGGTTAACCAAACTATCCTTCACCTCACCATCCAGTGCCTCACACACGTACTCCACACCACTCTCCTGAGACTGACAAGACAGTATCTGACTGTCTCTGTCACACAACCCACACTCTTCTGAGCGGTCGTCACACTCACATACCAGAACTTCAATTTTGGGGGAACCCCTCTCCCTGCACCTCTCATCTAAAGTCAGTAGAGTGTCCCTCCCACCACTAGGACCATGAACCCCTGCGCCAGTTACCCTATTCCTCTCAGGGACGCTGCGCACTACTGGAGCTACCTCATGTCCTTGAACCTCCTGGTGTATGTTAACCCCCTCCTTCAAGTCAGGTGCCATGTCTCTGGGTGTGTGTACTACTCTCTCAGCATTAGAAAATTCAATATTGCTGCCACTATCTGAGCTGGATTCCTCCTCCCACTCAGCAAAGCTCAATCTCTGAGCTACACACATCTCTTGTTGCTGGACTGAGACACTCATGGTCTCAAGCCTCTCGATCTCTAAGTTAAGCTTCCTCATTATCAAGTCATGCTCCATTTGCATTTTCTTTTCTTCCAGAGCCAGCTTTTTGCTTTCCAGCTCCAGTTGCCCATTTAGTTTCGCCACCTCTATCTCATGAGCTCTGGTTTCCTTCCTGTCGGCCAACTCCTCTGGCGACAGGCCTCTGCCCAAGCTAGCAATGCTCTCTGCCTGCTCAATTTCCGCCACCTCATCAGAGTCTTTTCTTGACTCCATCCAGGCCCTCAGCGCCTTGCAAAGCTCTACTTTGAGCTTACATCCAACAGTGGGGACTTTGAATTTTCTGCAGAAGCCCTTCAGCTGGGCCTTGGTGTAGCTCTCTAATCTCTCTTCTTCCCATTCCACGTCTTCAGTTTCAGAGATGAGGGATGCTGCCCTTTCCACAACAACTGAACCAGGCATGATTTCCTTAGCAACTGGCGATTTCCAAAAAAATGCGCATTAAAAGTAAGTGGTTGTGCTATTGGTCTGCCTTCACTATGTGGCGTTCACCAATCACTGTGTATGTATCACAAATGCAAATTCGTAATCCTCACCGCTGACCACCAATGTTAGAATCCGGGTTCTCTGGTTGGCACTGGTAGGTACTTGTGTCAAGCAGGGAACCTTTCCTCTAGTCAGGGTAGGGGGGTACACTCCAACAATAACCCCTGCTCACCCTCTAGGTAGCTTGGCGCGAGCAGACAAGGCCTGTCTCAGAGCGTTTAGGTTAAGCATTTGTGAACACACACACAGTAACTCAGTGACAACCCCACAAATGGAATCCACACTGGGATATAGAAAAATAATACTTTATATGTATAGTTTAGGCTTAGCACAAGACCAGATAACGTTTAAACGACCCACAATACTTATTAGACAAAGAGTTCTTGGTTTTAGCGTAGTTTTAAAGTTCTGTGTGCTTCGTTCCTGGCCGTACACTTCGTACGCGGTAAAAACTGCTTGGGAACAGGTCTCACATGCACTGTAGGCGCTTCGGGATGAAGCGTACACCATACGGTGCGAACAGGCACAGTACCTTTACTTGGTGAGTTCGTCACGGATGCTGCGCTGACATCAAGCGCGATGTACGGTGCGTTGTCCTCCTGGTGCGATGCGTACTACGGTACGTTAGACCTTGGGTGTGCAGGGCTTCAAGGGACGGTGCGTAGGTACGGTGCTTTCAATGTTCGTCGCGGCGTTCGCGTCGTACAATGAGATCGGCAATCTTGATTCGAAGCGCTGGATACAAGAGAACAGTACGCTCCGCACAGGGGAGACGTACGCAACTACCATATGCACCGCAGCCTTTCCAAAGCAGGGAAAAGGAGCGTAAGCCGGCAGTACGGTTCGTAGGGGATAGTAGCAAGTACGGTTCGCAGTCCTTCCGTTACGGTGCGAGCTACGGCTCGTAGGGGCCTGTTAGTCGCGTTGCTCAGGCCGGATGATACCTTCCTTTGCGGTGCAAGCTACGGCTCGTAGAGAGGCCTTAGTCACGTTGTTCGGGCCGGACAGCGGGATACCAGCTTTCAGGGGGTACGCTGCGATCAGCGAGACGTACGCAGCAGTTCGAGTCGAAGATGCGGGGAAAACGGTCCGTTTTCCAAGGCGATCTCAAGGCGGTGAAGTCCACTGGTCCTGGGACTTCGTTCAGGGGGCAAGCTCACTCACAAGCCCTTGGAGATCTCTCAGCACAAGTCAAATAAAAGTTTCTTGAGTCTTTTCTTCCTCTTCTTCAGCAGCAAGGCAACCACTGCAGGCCAATCCCCCAGGCCAGGGACAGTACTCCTCCATGCAGCTTTTCCAGTTCCTTCAGGTCGGACAGAGGTTTCTTCTTGGCAGGACAGGATCTAGTTTCTTAGGAGCAGGGCTCCTACATTTATACCACAAATCCTTTGTTCTCTCAGGCCAGGGGGTCCCTTGCCTAGTTCAGTTCAGTTCTGGAGCACTTTGTTGATGCAATGCAGGCTTCTTCTTTCAGGGTGCAGGGCAGGGCCATCAGATGCTCCACAGGGGGCGGAGCCAGCATTGTGGTGGCAGAGCACAGCCTTATGCTTACAATGCACCCTGCCCTTGAGCCTACCATAGGGGTGACTAACATGAAGTTAAGGGAAGGTTTAGGGACTGGCAAGTGTGTGCACTTGCCAGTCAGCATGTCAGTACCAGACTGCACGCAGGTTCTGCAATGGCAGACCTAGACACATTTTACCAGGCCGCTTCTGTGGGTGGCACAACCAGTGCTGCAAGCCCTCCAGTGGCATTTGTATTTACACGCCCTGGCACTCCTGGTGCACTTTACGGGGGTCTGATAGTAAACCAAATAAGCAAATCATGGAATCCAACCAACATATACATTTACAATGGGGAGAGCATATGCACTTTAGCACTGAACAGCAGTGGTAAAGTGCCCAGAGTCATAAAACAGCCAACAACAGGTCAGAAAAAATGCAGGAGGAAGGCAAAAAGTTTAGGGATGACCCTGCAAAAAGGGCCAAGTCCAACAATCTCTTTATGAGATTAGAAGTCAGGAACATATGCAAATATCAACGTTTCACAATAAGTTAAGCACAAATATGGCTGGGGCCCTAGAGGCGTAGCAGACCATATACTAAAAAAGAGGTTTAGGAAAGTCGACTTGCAAGGGGAAAAGGCCTAGGGCCTGTAGAATCGCTGGGGCTTCACTAATCCACCCAAGGCAGGTAAGTAAAAGACCCACGGGAGACGCGTGCAGTGTGAGAATACAGCCGCGGATTCCCCATTGATTTCAATTGAGCAAGTCGCGGTTGGATGTTTAAAGTTCAAGGGTACTTCTAGAGAGTCTACAAGCAAGCCACTTACAAGGTAAGTAGTTCGAGGGCCAACACCCACAGGAGCACCGGAGTGCACGAGTTACCTCACCCAGGGAAGCCGGGTGCATAGGTGTCTTTTGGTGTCAGGTCGCGTCGTCGTTTTCTAAGGAAGCCGAAGACGTTTTGCTGCTTGCGAAGACTGGAGAAGTGTCCGGTGGAATCCAAGGCTGGATTCAAGATGAAGAAGACCTGAAAGCAGAAGGGACAGTGTTCACAGTCACTTGCCAGTGACCCGGGGCCAGGAAGATGGATGCTCACGGAAGTCGGGTGATTTCAGGTGATCAAGGGTGTTTTGACTCTTCAGCCACGAGGTCCAGGAGGCGTCAACGAAGACCAGGAGCGGGATTCAGAGTGTTCCACGAAGTCTGCAGCTTACTGAGGTGTCAGCAACCGGATTGGAGCCAACAAGCCTTGGCAACAGCAAGTCTCATGGAAATCGAAGAAAGTCAGCGGTGCAGACCAGCAAGGTTTGAGGGTCTTACCCCACAATGGTAAGTCAGGGCAGGCCTGGAGCAACCAGGGAAGCCCTCTGGTTTGATGAGAAAGTCTTCAGGGAACTCACAAGCCAACCAGCAAGGGATCACAAAGACGCCTTGAGAGGATTCGCTTCACAGGAGCCCACGGTCACTCAGGATGAGGTAGGCCTCTGATTTTTGAGGAAAATTCTGCACAAGTTCATAGAATGTCGTGAAGGGGTTGCACTTGACAATAGTGCACGGAACCCGGGAATTGCTGTTCCTCGTCACTCGTGGGGTCCACTCGCCTCAGCTCTGCTGGGGACTCACAATGGCCATCGAGAAGTCAGTAAATCTACTTCTGGGGCTGCAGGGACTTCGGACTCTGGCGGGAGCGGGAAAGCTTGCGACCATTGATGCAAGTTTTTGGTGCCTGCCAAGCAGGGGAGTCACTCCTTGACTCCAAGGGAGATTCTTCCATCTTCCAAAGGCAGTGGAACGTCGAAGGGCCAGGATTCTTCTTGTAGAGCGTCGTCCAGGGATATCTGATTTGCAATGGCAAGGTTTCCCTATCTTATACTAAAGGAAAGGGAAGGACTAGCTCTATGACCACTCCTATGGAAGGGTCAGGGGAGTGGGTGGTTACACCCACTTCCCTTTGTCCAGTTTCATGCCAGAACAGGGGCAGGTAGCCCCTGAACCGGTTTGAGCTGGCATATGCACAGAGGAGCCTACTGCTCCTCCAGTGCAGGACTTCAAAGCACTCTAACAGTGCACCCACCCAGCCCCAATACACTAAATCCTGTCTGGAAGGTGGTGACACCTCCCTGTGACAGGATGCCTATTGTTGGGCCTCCTCCACTGCGAGTTTCAGTCAGCAGCAGGAGGGCAGCCCAGTGCCTGTGCTGGTGGCATCCATTTTGTGATGCCAGGGCTCTTTCAGATTTCTACCGTGTTTCCACAGTGGGTACATGTTGTCCCCTCTAGAAGGGTGGGATCATACTCCCATACCAGTTACTGGTGTGGGGGTATGATTCAAAGTTGTTTGACACCAAACACGACATGTTTTAATGCAGTCATTCCAAAGTTAGCATTTACCGCTAGGTTATAATGCACTTAAGAGTATATGGTTTAACCGCATCCACAAACAGCTACAGAGAATAGACTCTGCCAGCTGCAGAGGGGCCCTGCTCAGGCAGAGGCACCCCCTCACATTGTAAACCAAGCACCCTGCCCTCAGGATTGATAGGGCCTGCCTTAGGGGTGACTGATATAGGAACCTATACCTCTGTGAGGAGTGCTAACACTACCTCACCCAGGCTACAGTAACAGGCCTGTGGTGTCAGATTTAGTCTGCTTCCCAGGGGTGGCATAATACATGCTTCAGCCCCTGGTAGGGCTGTGAAGTACCTATGCCCTTGGTACCTAAGGTACCATTTATTAGGGGCTCATAAGGCACCACAGTATCCAATCACTAGTGCATCTAATATGCACTCCAAGTTGTTTAGAGAGAACAGAGAGACTGGGACCCTGATTAGCAGGGACCCAGCCAGACTATAGCCAGAAACCAGTGTTAACATCAGAAAAAAAGTGGGGGGAACATAAGTGCAGATCCTACTCTCCTACACAACCCCCCCCCCCAAACGCAGGGACACTAGTCTTTGTGTTCTAAGTGGAAATACCTTGAGAGTCCATCTGCATTGGCGTGTTGGGTCCCAGGTCTATGTTCCACTGTATAGCCCATCCCCTGTAGGGAAATGGACCACCTTAGCAGTTTAGGATTTTCATCTTTCATCTGTTTAAGCCATAGGAGGGGCTTGTGGTCAGTCTGAACTATGAAGTGAGTGCCAAACAAGTATGGCCTCAGCGTCTTCAGGGCCCACACCACAGCAAAGGCCTCCCTCTCTATAGCTGACCAACGTTTCTCTCTAGGGGTCAGCCTTCTGCTTATAAAAGCTACTGGCTGGTCTTGACCTTCATCATTCAGTTGAGACAGTACAGCTCCCACACCCAGCTCAGAAGCATCTGTTTGAAGAATGAACTGTTTTGTATAGTCTGGACTCTGTAAGATGGGGGCAGTGCACATGGCCTGCTTTAGGTCCTCAAATGCCTTTTGACAGCTAGCTGTCCACTGAACCTTCTTTGGCATTTTCTTTGAGGTAAGATCATTTAAGGGGGTCACTATAGATCCATATCCCTTAACAAACCTCCTATAGTACCCAGTCAGGCCTAAAAAGGCTCTCACCTGTGTCTGGGTGGTTGGAGCTACCCATCCCATGATGGTTTGGATTTTGCTCTGCAAAGGTTGAACCTGGCCTCCACCTACAAGGTGGCCCAGGTACACAACCTGACTCTGCCCTATCTGGCACTTAGTGGCCTTGATAATGAGGCCTGCTTTTTGCAGGGCCGCCAAAACATTTGAGGTGGACCAGGTGATCCTGCCAGGTGGAACTAAAGACAGCAATATCATCTAGATAAGCTGAGCAATACGTTTCCATACCTGTCAGAACTTTGTTCACCAACCTCTGAAAAGTGGCAGGTGCATTTTTCAAACCAAAGGGCATCACCACAAAGTGGTAGTGCCCACCAGGGGTTGAAAATGCTGTTTTGGCCTTGGCATCATCAGCTAACTTGATTTGCCAGTAGCCAGCTGTTAAGTCAAATGTACTCAGATATTTGGCTGAGGCCAAAGTATCAATGAGCTCATCTGCTCTGGGAATTGGATAGGCATCAGTCCTGGTTACTGCATTGAGACCTCTGTAGTCTACACAAAACCTAATTTCTTTCTTACCACCATGGGTATGAGGTTTAGGCACAAGGACTACTGGACTAGCCCAAGGGCTATCTGAAGGCTCAATCACACCTAGTCCCAACATTTTCTGGACTTCAGTACTGATACAGTCCCTGACATGGTCAGGTTGCCTGTAGATTTTACTCTTGACAGGCAGACTGTCTCCAGTGTCCACCTCATGGGTGCACCAGGAAGTCTGACTAGGGGTCAGGCTAAACATATGTCTGAACTGCTGCAGAGCTTGTCTGCATTCAGTTTGCTGATGGTCAGTGAGGCTGCTTGCCAAAGCAACACCAGCTACTGACCCATCATCAGGGTTCTGTGAGAGCAGGTCAGGGAGAGGGTCACTCTCCTCCTCCTGTTCCTCATCAGTTGCCATGAGCAAGCCCATGATAGCCCTGTCAACATATGGTTTCAATCTGTTGACATGGAGCACTCTAAGGGGGCTCCTGGGAGTTCCAAGATTCACCAAGTAGGTGACTTCTCCCTTTTGCTCAACAATTGTATGGGGGCCACTCCATTTATCTTGGAGAGCTGCTGGGGCCTGAAGAACCAGGGCCTTATGGGCCTGGCGGCGCAGGGCACGCCTTATTCTCCTGAGTTCACCTGCTATGTTGAACAGAGACACAGGACATTCTGTTGAGCGTAGAAGATCAGGTTTATTAGCTGCAGCTAAGTACAGTTGTCCCAGAAGTACACTCAGTATGTTCTTAGGAGACTGCCACTTTAATCCGTGGCGCACAATTTTTTATAGCGCATAGATTCACCAAGAACACTCCCAATGCATACATGGTTATCCAATGAGAAGAGTTTGAAAACAAGATATAACCAATGAGAAAAGTTTGAAAACAAGATATCAAGTAACCCAAATAAACCTCTCTTCCAACTGTTTTTGTCACCCCTCCCCACAAGTTAATCAGTGGTAGTGTCTACAACTCAACTTGCAGGTGGCAGGACATATTTGTATGCTTTGGAGGACAGTTGTGAAATGAGAGAATACAAGTAGAGAATAGCGAAGGCCAGAAGATAAGATAAAGTCAGGAAAGAATGGTGTGAACCGACAGATAGTTGAGACAGGGTTTAGTCAAACCAGACGAGGATTAGTGGACTCAGCCAGTCCCTGACATCAGTCTTGTAAACAGAGGCAGAAGATTATTTGACACGTCGCAGTAAGATCAGCAGAAAAACTTCGTTCATTGTGCTGCCTGAGTGAGGGCAACACAAAATGGCGGTGGAACACAAAAAATGGTTGCTGAATACAAGCGAGATCGAAAATCGAATTTCCTCAGACCCTCCTTTTGGCCATAACTCAGGCAAAACACACAGATTCACGTTAATCTGAATCAATGTCAATAGCCATGAGGTCGTCAAACTGTTGCTGCAACATCATTTTAATGTTCTCTGTTTTCTGTGACTCAGGTCTTGGGACACACAGAGTGGCACAAAGACCGCAGATGGCGGGGCCACACTGCATACAGAGACAACAGGAAAAAATGATGGCCAAAACCACTCCAAGGAAGGTTAGTACCTTCCATCCCCATTTAGATAGTAATCCCCAAAACCATCCTAATAAAGACCAATCTCCTTCGTCTCGATGAATCGATTCGGAGATCATGTGTAATTTGGAGATGGCTTGGTATACCGTAGGGGCGTCGTCAGGTATATAAATACAACAACTAGATCCGATCAATTTACAGACTCCACCACGATCTGCAAGAATAATATCTAGTGCAATCCGGTTCTGCAAAGTCATGAGACGATCCGCCTGAAGTTCAGCTGTGAGATTACTCAAGGCTCCCACAGTGACATCTATGGTAGTCTCAACAACACGAACCAGCTGTCTCATGTTTCTGCTGTTGGCCATTGGGCCCCAAAAAGGAAGAAATCCTTTGAGGAAATCACTTCCCTCTTGTCCTGCCGTGTCTTTAGAATCAATAATCCCTCTGCCATATCTGTTTCTATGATGGCCTGAAGGAGCAGTGTATGTAGGAGGGAGAAGAAAAGCTATATAGCATGTTCCTGAAAAATCCGTTGGTAGCCACGTGTAAGCTCTATCGTGGCAGACAAAATATGTGCCCTGGGATGGCACTAACGGCAGTGAATTCTGAGACGTGTAGATGTATGTATGGGAACAAAAGCTTTTTCTTTGTCCAGTGTCAGTATTCTGGCCATTCATTTGTAAACAGAAATTACCTTGATGAGGGACAGTCCAAATTGGTGGAGATTTTCCCTGTTTAGTTTTATCTGTAAGGCTAGTAATGTAACGAGTCACGTTCCAATTATTATATGTTTGTCTCTCGTCAACAGGAACCTTATTATTCTCCACAATTTTAGTCATAGCCACCATTCCCTTTATCAGAGAATTATGACTAAAATCTGGCTTACTACCATAGGAACCAACTGGACGTCTAAATCGGCTCTGATATGCATTTGAAAATATTACAAAATAGGCCCAAGCGGAACCTTCATAAGAAAATGGAAGGACTAAATATGGCATCCCTTTATCTGTGGTATGAGGCATAAGTCCACACACCCAACAGTCGGTTGTGTTGACTACCAATTGGTGTTGGTGCAACAATTGGATAAATGAATTATTAAAATATTCTGTTCTCCTGATTAGTTCATGTTGGGGAAGTGTATATAATTGATGTGGGGAGATAGTAGAATGAAGAGGCAAGGAGATAGAATTAGGGACAACTTTTTGCTGCATAGCATGAATAACCCAACCTACACAAGCCAATAAGATACACAAAAATATAGAAACACACAATGTTACGCCACATCGACTGTACAATATTTTACAATATTTCTTTCTCATCTCTTCCTTATTATCCTTCTTTCCTAATTTAACATCCATCCTCTAAAATTGTTGCTCACGGCAATCTTCCTTACTCACTTGGCTGTGATTATTAGCCGTCCTATGACACTGCAAGTCCTGGGGGCCTAGCCACTATACAGGTCACAAACCAAGACTCCTACCATGACCCTGCAACCTGGACAGATGATAAATGTAGCAGAAGAGATGGAAATCTCAGGTGTCCTTGACCAATCTAGGTCTTAAATTGTATCTAGTCCTTGTTGGTACAGTTTGGTCTTGAAATAGGGTCTGTGGCTCTGTAGTGTTTAATCGGAGATGGGATGGTACGGCTTCTTGTAGAATGTCGTCATCTTCTTTCTCCGATCGAGTGCCATCCAGGTGTGCACTACTGAAAGGTATGAATCGGGGGACTTTTTCTCCTTCAGAATCACCTATACCCTTACAAACCCACTGATCAAAAGGCAAGGGCAACGGCACTTTCTTGCAGTGTATGCCGTGGATCCAGTTCTTTTTCCCTTCGACTTTTACTGCTGTGCGAGTTGTCAGGAGAACTTGTCAAGGCGCCTTCCAGCGAGGTTCCAAATTCTTTGTCCTCTGAAATTTTTTCACACAGACCCAGTCTCCAGGTTGGATAGAATGACCTGGGTCTGTGGAGGCTTCTGGTAAAGCGTTTTGAACCTCTTGATGAAGAACACGTAATTTAGTGGTGAGGTCATGTAAATAGTCAATCAGCATTGGATACTGTATATCAGAATACTTTCTAGGGCGAGGGACTCCCCATACATTAGCTGGGTGCCCGAAAACAATCTCGTATGGGCTGAGTCCCAAACGAGAATGTACAGCTGTTCTAGTGGACAGGAGAGCCAAAGATAAAGCATCGGGCCAATTAAGACCTGTGCTGGCTTGTACTTTTGCAAGCTTAAGTTTGAGAGTGTCGTTATAGCACTCTACCAAACCCGCGGACTGAGGATGATTTGCCGCATGAAACTTCTGCCTTATACCAAGACCGGTACACACCTTTTGCATAATTTGGCCTACAAATTCACGTCCATTGTCACTCCAGACAATGCGTGGCAAACCAAACCTAGGGAAGAACTCTTTTAGAAGAACCTTGGCAGTGGACAAAGCAGCTTTGTCTTTCAGGGGGTAAGCCTCTATCCATCTGGAAAAGGCACATACCACTATCAGAACATATTTAAGATTATTACATCGATCCATGTGAATGTAGTCGATTTGCAACACCTCAAAAGGATATGTTGGGGGAGCAAAATGACCTGCCGGAGTTGGGGTTCCCTTTCCCGGATTGTACATCAAGCAAATGATACAATGCTTCACCACATTATCTGCACATTTTGGACTCCCTTCGTTCAGCCACACTGGAGCCAGAAGTTTACATATTCCTTTTGCACTGATGTGGGCTGGACCATGCGCCATAGTAACTACAGGCAGTATGTAGGCGTCTGGTAACAGCCAACGCTGGTGTTCTGACAATTCTATCCAACATCCTGTTGCGTCTAACATTCCTGTACTCTCTTTCCACTTTCTCAACTCTTTCTCTGTAGCATCTCCCTGAATCGATCTCACACTTTCTATTGTGTCTTCACGCATCCCTCTTTCCCTGACCCAATTCGCAGGGCCCGCAACATACATGCGACTTGTAGCATCTCTGGCTGTCATTTTTGCTACCTCATCCGCAAAAGCATTTCCGCGACCAACATCATCAGTAATCTTCTTATGCGCACTACATTTCACAATTGCTATCTGGATAGGCAAAACAAGTGACTCAAGAAGATCAGTTACCAATTGACCATGCTGTATTTTAGTGCCGTGGGAGGTAAGGAATCCTCTTTCCTTCCACAAACGACCGAAGCTATGCGCCACACCGAACGCATACTGACTGTCGGTATACACATTCACTCTCTTTCCTTTAGATAACACACACGCTCTGGTCAAAGCTATCAGTTCAGCTGCCTCAGCTGAATTATGTCTGATGCGTGCTGTCTCCACGATTGTATACAAGGTGGTAACAGCATAAGCTGAAGTTGTCTCACCATTTGGGAGTTTGAAACAAGACCCATCCACCCATAGGATCCCATCCGGATCCACTAACGGCGTATCTTTCAAATCAATCCTGCCTTTTGTCTCCTCCTCAGTATGGAGAAAACAATCATGTTGTTTCCGAATATCTTTCTCTTCTGGAAGAGGTAACAGTGTGGCTGGATTTAAAATATTACATCGTTTGATGTGCACATGACTAGCCAAGAGCGTCAGCTCATATCCAGACAATCGAGCACTTGTAAGATGTTGTGTTTTCGTCCTATTTAGCAAGGTATCCACTGCATGTGGTACCATAACAATGAGAGTATTATCTAGCACCACTCCAGCAGACTGACGAATAGAAATCGCTGCTGCTGCTGTAGCTTTGAGACAGCTAGGCAATGCCTTGGCTACTGGGTCTAACGTAGCTGAAAAATAGGCACATGGCCGCTGTTTGTCTCCAAATCGTTGTGTTAAGACTGACAACGCACAACCCTCTCTTTCATGGGCATAGAGCGTAAAGGGCTTACTGTAATCTGGAGTACCCAACACAGGAGCAGAACACAGAGCAGTACGTAAATCAGAAAAACTCTTCTGACATTCGTCAGTCCAAGAAAGGGGTTGGGGTGTGTCTTTCAAAGTGAGTGCTAACAAAGGTTTGGCCAACAAAGAAAAATTCAGAATCCATTGTCTACAATAAGAAGTGATGCCCAGAAAGGCGCGCACCTCTCTTTGTGTAGATGGCACAGACATTTGCGCAATTGCTTGAATTCGTTCTGGGGTTAATCGCCTTCCCTCCTTTGATAAGAGATGACCCAAATAGGTAACCTCTCGACGGACATATTGTAGTTTAGAAGGTGAAACCTTATGATTAAGATCAGACAAGTGACGTAACAGTGCAACAGTCACATTCTTGCAGACATCGTCTCAATCAGCAGCAATCAACAAATCATCCATATATTGAATAAGAGTAGCACCTGGGGGCAAAGGAAAAACATCGAGCTGACATTTCAGAGCTTGACTATAAATGGAGGGGCTTTCACAATAGCCTTGGGGTGCGCGCTTGAACCGGAAACTTCGGCCTCCTAGAGAGAAACCAAAAATATCCCTACTCTCTTTGGCAATGGGAATGCTGAAGAAAGCATTTTTCAGATCAATAACAGAAAACCAAGCCGCTGAGGCAGGTATCATAGATAACAGGGCAGTGATATCTGGAAACTGTGGTACAACAATTTTATTGACCTCCCGAAGATCAATCACAAAACGATAAACAGGAGGCTTAGAAGGATCAGTGCGTTTAAGAACAGGAAGAATAGGACTATTACATACATTTCCTCTCGTTTCCTCAATCACACCCTTCTGAACCAAATCATAAATGATATCCAAAAGCGCTCTTTCACCTTCATTGGAAATTCTGTATTGAGGAATGCGTGGCAATTTAGCATTGGGCTTGAGAGTAACAACATAAGGCGGGATCTCAAGACAACCAACATCATTTGGACCCGTAGCCCAGAGCGTTGTAGGAAGAGAGAGCAATTCAGGTGGGAATTGATCTTTAGACAAATACATTGAAGAAGTCAATTTCTGCCCTAAAGTAAGATGCACACCAGAAGGAGAACAATATATCGTTGCATGCATTCTTTTCAATAGATCCAAACCCAACAGATTCTCGCCGCAACCAGTCGTTCAAAGAAGAGGAGCTTCCATATCATAAGGGCCAATTGATATAGGCAAAGGACAGGAGACCGGGTTACGAAATGGGGCGCCAGAAAATCCCACCGATACATTTGTTAAGCCAGACAAAGGTGCCCCAGTGAGTTTAGAGTGAATGATAGAACTTCTCATCGCACCAGTATCTAAAAGAAATGGCTCTGAAACACCCATTGTAGTGACATTGACATAAGGCCCATCCTGATTTACTGGAATCGATACAACTCCCTCACTTTGTCTATGGCTGTCCTAGTTAGCGTGAAGGCTTTCATTTTCACCTTCAACATGATAATCATCATTGTAATACTGTGTAGACTGAGTATTCTGCTGATCGAAGTCGTTCGTAGAATTTGGAGGGGGTAAGGAACGCTGTTCTTGAGGCATCACACCTCGACCTCTACCCCTGTATATTATCTGGAAACCACCACGGCCTCGTCGAGCAGATAGTTCTCCCTTACGATGCAATAAAACCGGGCAGCTATTCTTAAAATGACCTTCCTCTCTACAATAGGCACATTGGTTAGGACCTAATAAAGGTCGCGGAATAAAGGGCTCAGGCTTTTGATACACCCTCTGAAACTGTGGAGGCTGTTGAAACTGGCGCTGAGTATAACGAGGAGGATAAGCTTGTTGCAAAAGAACCTTCGTTTATAATTCTTACGTCTTCTTCTCTTGCTTATCTTTCTCCTCTTTATCCCTGTTCTCATAATATTGAGCAGTAGCCAATATCTGGGCAGAAGAAGAAACAGCCCATGAACTCTCGGAGTCTTTCAACTTTTGTGACAGTTCGGGAAGCACATTAAATACAAATTTATCTACAAATAATCGCTGTCCACCCTCCTTAGTCATATCCTGACCACTGTGATCAATAAACGTCTCTTCAAAACGAGTGAAGAAATCAGAGACACTTTCATCTTTCTTCTGCTTACACGCAGCTAATTTATCCCAATTAACTGGCAAGGCGGGCATCATCGTTTTCATTAAAGTAATAATCCTACCAGGGAGTTCTGAAATCAAAACATCAGGCTTAGCACCACCCACTTGGGCTGCATCCGCGGCAGTTATAGCAGCCCAATCGCCACCCAATGCTTGGGCGTGATCCTCTCTACGAATCCGAGCCCATAATGCTTGTGGGACTACATTTCCCATCAACATATCAATATCGGCTAAATTCATAATACAGGCATCAACAGTCTGGGACAACTCCTTATAATAGCCAGCAGGGTTTTTACGGGGATCCAGTAGAGACTGTTTAAGAGCCAAAACTTCAGATCTCTTCCAGGGGACATGTACCCATATACTCTGGAAGTGCGCGGGAACAGCTGGATTAGCACCTGCTTGTGCAACCGCTTCTCTCCTCACTGGAGGAACCTCTCTCATGGGATAATGTTTGGATGTCAGCCTAACAGCAGGATCGGAATCAAAAAAAGTCTGTGAGGAAAATAAGGACCTAAAAGTGACAAGTGTCCTTACGGCATCCTCAACCTTAGAATCCACAATGAGTCCCTTATTGAAATTAGCCTGAATATCTAACAAACCCTGAGGAAGTAAACCCAAATCCATATCCTCCCATTCTTTAGCGAGAGTGTCACACATAACATTAAATACATATCTCTGCGTGGGCGCCTCCCACTGATGAAAGGTGGTCATGATATCTTTCACACTATACTGGGGACCCTTCTCGATCCATTTGCGAGCGAGAGAGTCCAATACCACCCGTTCGTCGGAACCTGGAAGTTGACTACGAGACTGTCTTCGAGAAAAAGCCAGAGACATATTCAAAGTCTCAAAGAAAGGAGACAGAAACCCAGAGACAGTATCTGTGATTCGTTTGCGCACAGTAGGAGAATTAGACATAAGAAGAGGGGACAAGGTATTAGGTGAACTAACAGAAGAATTAACAGTTATAAGGGGAGCCGAAGGCAAAGGAGATTGATGTTAAGGAAACGGAGGCAAAGAAGTCGGTGGGGGTGGCACTACCGGAAGGGGCAAATGCGGAAGAGCCGGAGCAGGCGGAGGCGCAACTAATGGCTGAACTGGTTGTAACAATGGGGGTGCATTAGCACCTTGTACATAGGGAGGAGGCAATCTCAATAAGTGAGACATCAAAGGGTCTTCCTCCAGATCCTTACTTTTATCAGAAGGGGAAATAGGCAACACCGGATAGCATTTATCTATCGCCATACGATGCTGTCTCTCTGAAATTTCCATTTCATGAATAATCTCATTATCTTTAAACTGCTGGGCAGCCTGTATAATCGTCATACTTTGTGTTTTCTTATCTCGTTTTGTCTGTTTAATTTCTCTCTGTTTGGCTTCCTTACGCCAGAGGCGGAAAGAGTCAAACATTGCCGGCCGGGCTTTTCTTTTAAACAAAATTGCTTCCAAATTATCTAATATGTCAGGCTCAAAGCTACCATTCTGTGGCCACTGTAGAACACCATCGTTCTTTGTGTATCGGATCCATGCCTCATTAAAGGCAATGGGACCAACACCATGTTTAGAATAAAGCTCATAAGTGGGAGTTCATACCGGAGGAATTGGACAAGAGTCCTCCAGCCGGGAATCCCTATCACAACCAAAACAACAAAACTTTCTAAACTTACTCAGACCAGGCATCGTTATTTCACTGGACTGTTCATAAACATCAAGGGATTAAATCAAATAATATAGCACAAACGTACTCAACCCTCGGCTTCGGCTTTTGCAATAGCCGAATCAAAGACCCAAATCAAAACAAAAATAGTGGGAGCTACCCACCAATACTTAACTAAGTGTCTTCTTACGCCAACAGAGGCCCGTCTAATGTCTCGCGATACCATAAATCACCAAAAGGGACCAAAGCAAGGCGGCAGTCAGGGCAGCAGTCATCAGCAGCCGTCATGAAGGAGAAACCGCGCTGAAAAAGACCTTCAGACCACTTCGACATACAGAGGTCGCTTGACGTGGTTCGCGATTCCTCCAGAATTTTCTTGCGGGGTTCCTCACAACCCTCAGGCAAAATCGCTGCCTCTGAAGCCGCCTAACAGAGGGCACCAGTTGAAGAACCAGGGCCTTATAGGCCTGGCGGCACAGGGCACGCCTTATTCTCCTGAGTTCACCTGCTTTGTTGAACAGAGACACAGGACATTCTGTTGAGCGTAGAAGATCAGGTTTATTAGCTGCAGCTAAGTACAATTGTCCCAGAAGTACACTCAGTATGTTCTTAGGAGACTGCCACTTTACTCCGTGGCGCACAATCTTTTATAGCGTATGGATTCACCAAGAACACTCCCAATGCATACATGGTTATCCAATGAGAAGAGTTTGAAAACAAGATATAACCAATGAGAAAAGTTTGAAAACAAGATATCAAGTAACCCAAATAAACCTCTCTTCCAACTGTTTTTGTCACCCCTCCCCACAAGTTAATCAGTGGTAGTGTCTACAACTCAAATTGCAGGTGGCAGGACATATTTGTATGCTTTGGAGGACAGTTGTGAAATGAGAGAATACAAGTAGAAAATAGCGAAGGCCAGAAGATAAGATAAATTCAGGAAAGAATGGTGTGAACCGACAGACAGTTGAGACAGGGTTTAGTCAAACCAGACGAGGATTAGTGGACTCCGCCAGTCCCTGACATCAGTCTCGTAAACAGAGGCAGAAGGTTATTTGACACATCGCAGTAAGATCAGCAGAAAAACTTCGTTCATTGTGCTGCCTGAGTGAGGGCAACACAAAATGGCGGTGGAACACAAAAAATGGTGGCTGAATACAAGCGAGATCGAAAATCGAATTTCCTCAGGCCACAGGCTCCAACATCCACACTTTCTGCCCTGGCTGGTATACAGTCAGCACAGCCTTTTGGTCATGCCAAGTTTTTTGTAGTTCTTGGCTTGCCTCCAGGTTTTTGGTTGCCTTCTTCATGTATTCAGCCATCCTGGAGCGGAGACCAAGTACATAGTCCATCACATCCTGTTTGGGAGGTTTGAGAGGTAACTCCCAGCCCTCCTTCACCAAACATAATTGACCTCTTACAGGGTGCCCAAACAGAAGTTTTAAAGGACTGTAGCCAACCCCCTTCGGTGGGACCTCCCTGTATGCAAACAGAAGGCAGGGAAGTAAAAGGTCCCATTTTCGCCTTAGCTTTTCTGGGAGGCCTTTAATCATTCCCTTTAGGATTTTGTTGAACCTTTCAACTAACCCATTGCATTGTGGGTGATAGGGAGTAGTGAACTTGTAGTTTACACCACACTCCTTCCACATTGCTTTTAGATACACTGACATGAAGTTTGACCTCTGTCAGATATAACCTCCTTAGGGAAACCCACTCTGAAGAAAACTCCAATGAGGGCTCTTGCCACCACAGGGGCTGTGGTGGTCCTGAGGGGAATTGCTTCTGGGTACCTGGTGGCATGATCCACTACCACCAGGATAAACCTGTGCCCAGATGCTGTTGGACGGTCAAGGGGACCAACAATGTCAATCCCTACCATTTCAAAGGGTACCCCCACCACAGGTAGTGGTATCAGGGGGGCCTTTGTTGTGCCACCTGACTTGCCACTGGCTTGGCAAGTGACACAGGAGCGACAAAACTCCTTTGTGTCCTCTGACATGTGTGGCCAATGAAAATGTGGAACAAGCCTGTCCCAGGTCTTGTTTTGGCCCAAGTGTCCTGCTAAAGGGATGTCATGTGCTAGGGTCAAAAGGAACCCCCTAAACTTCTAAAGTATTACCGACCTCCTGGTGGCTCCATGGGTAGGGTCTCTAGCCTCAGAATATAGGAGTCCCTCATCCCAATAAACTTTATTGGACCCACTAGCACTCCCAGCAGCCTCAGCAGCAGCCTGCTGTCTGAGGGGTTCAAGAGAGGGGCAGCACTGTTGCTCCTTACTCAGATCTTCCCTGGAAGGTCCCCCTGCCCCCAAGAACTCAACCTGATCAGGCTCAAGTCCCTCTGGGGCAGTTCCTTCTTCAGGATCTGCTTCTTCTCCCTCAGGAGGGGAATCTGAGATCTGAGACAGAGGGGAAGGCACTGCCTTACCCCTACTGCTCCTCCTCTTGGGTACGACCTGGTCCATAATTTCAGGATCCAGAGCTGGTTCAGTTTGATGCATTTTGGCTTGTGACCTGGTCACAGCAAATACATCTGCAGGTATGCCCAACATATCCGCATGAGTCCATAACTCTACTTCAGACCAGGCTGAAGCCTCTAGATCATTGCCCAATAGACATTCGACAGGGAGGTCTGCACTGACTACTACCTTCTTGAGGCCAGTTACCCCTCCCCAGGAGAAATTCACAACTGCCAGACTATGGTTGGTCCTGACATTGCTTGCATTGGTAACCTGGTACATTTCACCCAGGAAGATCTACCCAGGGTCCACAAGATCCCCTGCCACCATGGTGACACTAGCACCTGTGTCCCTGAATGCCAAAGCCTGTTTGCCATTTATTACAGGCTGCTGTTTGTATTTGCCCAGATTACTGGGGCTCACTAGGAATGAGATATAAATGTCTCCATCACAAATCTGCAATGCCTGAGTGGGTACTCTGACTAGGCCAGAGTCCACTTCAGAACCCAGTGTCAACCCTGCTACACCCTTATTCTGATTACCACCTCCACCAGTAGCTGCACTAGGGGGAACAGTTGCCTTAGGGGCAGGAGTGGTGGTGGTTTGGTCTCTGGACTTGGTACAATCAGAAGTCCAGTGCCCTTTCTGTTTACAAAATTTGCACCAGGGCTTCTTTTGGCCTTTTCCCTTTGTAGACTGTGAATCCCCACAAGATGCAGATTTTTGGGGCCCTTGTGAAGACTTCTGGTCTTTTGAATAATCCCCACCTTTCTCAGAGCCTTTAGGGTCCTGCTTCTTAGTGTTACCCCCTTGGTTCTGGGTTTTCTGCCTCACCCTGGTTCTGATCCATTTGTCTACCTTCTTTCCCAATTCTTGGGCAGAGGTCAGATCAGAGTCCACCAGGTACTGATGCAACAACTGGTTTTGGCCATTATTAAGGATCTGTTCTCTCATCATAAGATTATACAATCCCTTAAAATCAGTTACTCTACTACCAACCAGCCAACCCTCCAGAGCCTTGGTTGCATAATCAACAAAGTCAGTTCAATCCTGAGTCTGTGCTTTCTGGGTGTCTCTGAACTTCAACCTGTACTGCTCCGTGGTTAAGCCAAACCCATCTATTAATGCACTTTTCAGGACTTCATAGTCATCAGCATCCTCTTCTCTAACAGTGAGGAGCTTGTCTCTACCTTTATCTGAAAAGGAGAGCCACAAGATTGCTGCCCACTGTTTCTGGGGGACCTGTTGTACTCTACAGGCCCTCTCCATAGCAGTTATCCATTTGTGGATATCATCCCCACTCTGGTAGGGAGAAACAACCTTGGACAGGTTCCTATGGTCTGGAATGTAATCTCTGACAATAGGGACACTGTTGCTGACACCAGGGGGTTCTAACCACTCTTTTATAGAAGCTCTCTGGAGCTCAAAGGCTTCTTTATCTAATGTCAACTGCTTGGCCTTAAGGGCAAACCTTGCTTCCTCATACTGCAGCAGTTTGTACATTCTTTCAGTGGAGGTCTCTCTTCTATTAAAGTATGAGCTCCTCTGATGGACAGATTCTCACCCAGAGTGATATAAGTGGTCAGAGTCCCTAGAAAGAGACCTAGGCCTCTCCTCCACTCTGTCGGTTCTCTTAGGGAGAATTCCCCTGTCCTTTTCAGACCCATGTGGGTCTGGCCCTTCAATCACAGAGTGCTGGTCATCTTGATTTTCATCATTTGACCCAGACACTGTAATTGACCCACTCCCTGATTCAGATCTGTTAGCTCCTAGAGCCAACCTCAGATCATCTGATGTCAGCAGATCTATCAGGCCTAATGTGGAGGGACTCTGTCCTAGCTTCAGGTGCCTTGCAGCACACATGGCCTTCAAGTCAAAGAAGGTCATGTCCTTATACTGAGGCTGGGTGAACCCACTGGCTCCATCCCTTAAAAAGTGTTGTGCAGTGTTGTACTACCTACACTAGTTTGTGTCCTAATGATCCTAGCTTGAGCTACAGCAAGGGTGTGCTATCCCTTCACAAACAGCTCTAAGTTCAGTCGAACTTATTGATACTAAGCTTGACTTTATATGTACCTTGAGTACCTTTAGTGGTTTTCAGTTAGTAATTCAAATAGAGATTTTCTGGTAAAACAATGGCAAGCTGGAATTCCACACGCTGCCCACCAATGTGAGAAGTTGGCCTGGCATATGCTGTTCACTAGTTATAGTGGCAACCTTGCACCAATCCAATTCGACTCTTATGGTAGATAGGTTTAAGACAACCTTTTAAAGAAAGCTATCCTAGTGGTAGCTGTGGAGAGCAGCCTTCATGCTAAGTCTCAGAGGAATGTAAAGCAGCTTGTTTTACCTTATAATCTCTTGAATTACCAAATGAAAGGACACCACACAGGTATATATATCAAATATATATGTATTTATTTCTAGACACACTCTACTAATCTCTTTATGAGATTAGAAGTCAGGAACATATGCAAATATCAACATTTCACAATAAGTTAAGCACAAATATGGCTGGGGCCCTAGGGGCGTACCAGACCATATACTGAAAAAGAGGTTTTGGAGAGTTGATTTGCAAGGGGACAAGGCCTAGGGCCTGTAGAATCGCTGGGGCTTCACTAATCCACCCAAGGCAGGTAAGTAAAAGACCCACGGGAGACGCGTGCAGTGTGAGAACACAGCCGCGGGTTCCCTATTGATTTCAAAGGAGCAAGTCGCGGTTGGATTTTTAAAGTTTATGGGTACTTCTAGAGAGTCTACAAGCAAGCCACTTACAAGGTAAGTAGTTTGAGGGCCAACACCGACAGGAGCACCGGAGTGCACGAGTTACCTCACCCAGGGAAGCCGGGTGCATAGGTGTCTTTTGGTGTCGGGTCGCGTCTTCGTTTTCTATGAAAGCCGAAGAAGTTTTGCTGCTTGCGAAGACTGGAGAAGTGTCCGGTGGAATCCAAGCCTGGATTCAAGATGAAGAAGACCTGAAAGCAGAAGGGACAGTGTTCACAGTCACTTGCCAGTGACCCGGGGCCAGGAAGATGGATGCCCACGGAAGTCGGGTGATTTCAGGTGATCAAGGGTGTTTTGACTCTTCAGCCACGAGGTACAGGAGGCGTCGACGATGACCAGGAGCTGGATTCGGAATGTCCCATAAAGTCTGCAGCTTACGGAGGTGTCGGCAACCGGATTGGAGCCAATAAGCCTTGGCAACAGCAAGTCTTGTGGAAATCAAATAAAGTCAGCGGTGCAGACCAGCAAGGTCTGAGGGACTCACCCCACAAGGGTAAATCAGGGCCGACCTGGAGCAACCAAGGAAGCCCTCTGGTTTGATGAGAAAGTCTTCAGGGGACTCACAAGCCAACCGGCAAGGGATTGCAAAGACGCCTTGTGAGGATTCGCTTCAAAGAAGCCCACGGTCACTCGGGATGAGGTAGGCCTCTGATTTTTGAAGGAGATCCTGCTGGATGCTTGGACCATACGTGGTCCAATGCACAAGTTCGTAGAATTTCGTGAAGGGGTTGCACTTGACAATAGTGCACGGTACCCAGGTATTGCTGTTCCTCGTCACTCGTGGGGTCCACTCGCCTCAGCTCTGCTGGGGACTCACAATGGCCGTGGAGAAGTCAGGAAATCCACTTCTGGGGTTGCAGGGACTTCGGACTCTGGCGGGAGTGGGAAAGTTTGCGACCGTTGATTCAAGTTTTTGGTGCCTGCCAAGCAGGGGAGTCACTCCTTGACTCCAAGGGAGATTCTCCCGTCTTCCAAAGGTAGTGGAACATCGAAGGGCCAGGATTCTTCTTGTAGAGCGTCGTCCAGCGATATCTGATTTGCAAGGTTTCCCTATCTTATAGTAAAGGAAAGGGAGGGACTAGCTCTATGACCACTCCTATGGGAGGGTCAGGGGAGTGGGTGTTTACACCCACTTCCCTTAGTCCAGTTTTGCGCCAGAGCAGGGGCAGGTAGCCCCTGAACCGGTTTGAGCTGGCATATGCACAGAGGAGCCTACTGCTCCCCCAGTGAAGGACTTCAAAACACTCTAAGAGTGCACCCACCCAGCCCCAATACACTAATTCCTGTCTGGAAGGTGGTGACACCTCCCTGTGACATGATGCCTATTGTTGGGCCTCCTCCACTGCGAGTTTCAGTCAACAGCAGGAGGGCAGCCCAGTGTCTGTGCTGGTGGCATCCATTTTGTGATGCCAGGCTCTTTCAGATTTCTACTGTGTTTCCACAGTGGGTACATGTCGTCCCCTCTAGAAGGGTGGGATCATACTCCACTGGTGTGGGGGTATGTTCCCAAGTTGTTTGACACCAAACACGACATGTTTTGATGCAGTCCTTGCAAAGTTAGCATTTACCGCTAGGTTATAATGCACTTAAGAGTATATGGTTTAACCGCATCCACAAACAGCCACAGAGAATAGACTCTGCCAGCTGCAGAGGGGCCCTGCTCAGGCAAAGGCACCCCCTCACATTGTAAACCAAGCACCCTGCCCTCAGGATTGATAGGGCCTGCCTTAGGGGTGACTGATAGGTTTATATGTGTGTGTATGGTGAGATATAGGAACCTATACCTCTGTGAGGAGTGCTAACACTACCTCACCCAGGCTGCAGTAGCAGGCCTGTGGTGTCAGATTTAGCCTGCTTCCCAGGGGTGGCATAATACATGCTTCAACCCCTGGTAGGCCTGTGAAGTACCTATGCCCTTGGTACCTAAGGTACCATATACTAGGGGCTCATAAGGCACCAGAGTATCCAATCACTAGTGCATCTAATATGCACTCCAAGTCGTTTAGAGAGAACAGAGATACTGGGGCCCTGATTAGCAGGGGACCCAGCCAGACTATAGCCAGAAACCAGTGTTAACATCAGAAAAAAAGTGGGGGCAACATAAGTGCAGATCCTACTCTCCTACAATGTGTCAGAGAGATGTTACTGAAGAGGAAAAGAAGTAGAGGTATTGAGAAAGGAGTAAGGTACTAAAAGAAGTAAGGGAGGGAACAGAGGTAGAACGAGTGGAAGGGGAGAGAACACGTAGAAGATGAATGGCAGGGTAAAGTGAGCGATCAGGCAGTGAGTGTGAGGAGTGGGGTACAGAGGGATATAAGGCAGTGAGCGCGGGGAGTGGGGTACAGAGGGATATGAGGCAGTGAGAGATGATAGAGGAGCGGAACAGTGGTTAATTAGAAGGCAGAGAAAGTGGTAGATAGATGTTAGGTATAGAGAGAGGTGAGGTAAAGAGCCAATGTTGAGAGCGAGTGGAAGTAGAGACAGTTGCAGGTGTAGTACATAGAGATGCAGAGAGAGGAAAAAATGAATTTGTCCTTGTGTAAACCAAAAAAATTAAAAGGAAAGCAACATGTCAGATTGTTTTTAAATGTAATTGCCACCGAATGTCTGGGAGAGCTAGGCTTGAGGTTGGGCCGCTCAAACATGCAACCTAAATTTCTGGTAAGCATTCCCATCTGCAGAGTTAAGAAAAAAAAGTTTCTCATGCAAACAGTTATTGACTTCAGACTGTCCCGATCACTTTACCAGGGGGCTCCTCGGAAGATGGGAGGCATGGGAAACTGCCCAGTTTGACCATGAATTGAAACCAATCAGGGGAGAAAAGCAGTCCATTGGCCCTGTAACGTGAATTTGACAAACCGATTTTCCTGGTACTGCTACAAGGGAGCACAATAATGTGATAAACTGTCAAGGTCGGTAAACATTAATTCAGTAACTCCGGTGTTTGATGCTTGGTGTTTGCAACTGATTCTTCTACATGCAGCATCTACCATCTAGCGGCTGGCATAGACAACTACGCCAATATTTCTTATTTCTTTAAAACAAGCAGCAGCTGTTTTCGGGAGCGGTGCGTGCGTGCGCGAGCAGGCTTCACTTTTCAAGCACTGCACTCGTGCTTGTGGCACGCCGCTGCTCGCTCCCACAAGGTGGATGCTGCCACAAGTACAAGCGTGTGCTTGAAAATGACCTAAAAAGCAGGTGCTGAGACAGGTACCTATTGGGCCTTTCCGTTTTTGCCATCACCCTCAGAATTAAAAACATATTTTAACTTTGCAGTAGTACCACTCTTCATTGGCTTTGAGGTAACTTCAAAGAAACACATAATAGTCCTTTCACCGTCTTATCATGTCAGAACGGAAGCATTTTCAATATTATATACAGTTAAACCATAGATGTTGCTTATTTATCTCATGCAAATTACAACGATTGACAAAGCCAATAATCCTGGATTGTTGTTGGTGTAATGTTACTTGTATTGTATGTCTGAATGCAATGACAGAAGAAGCAAAATACCAATGCTCAGCAAAGATTTTTAGCTTAGGTGTTTTAAACCATGCCCATAATGATATCGACAATTCCCCTTTGAAAGACCCCCAGTTTTCTTAATCCCACTTAACGCCCTGGGCGTAACACAGGCTATAGGGCTTTGCATCCCCCGCACGGGGTGGCTCCTGATTAAAACAAGAGCCTCTGAATTCCTGTGACACATTACTCTCTGGGCAGGGGCCTGCATTGAATTCTGCAGGGACCCCATCATTTTGTGTTACACCAGTAGTGGATACCCTGGTTTTGTCAATATTGGTTACTTTGGTGACTATAAGGGGGCAACCCAGTATCTTTATCACCTTTGTACCAATGCACACCCTCGCCTATCAAGTGCGTTCATCCAGAATTCACTTTTAAGATTTCTCCATCAGTTTTTTAAATGAAGTCTGGGGCTAGTGCTGCTTGTCTCATGCAGGGGCATAATGCAGGAATCTGCAACCTCTGTAGCACGAGGACGGCCCGTCCTTCAGCGTTCCCCGGCCCCATTCACTCTAAAACCTACTTATATCAGTGAGATATGGAAGGATATGGTGCCCTCATCACATTTTGCAGTGGCATTCCATAATTTGCGTTATGCCGCCAGTCTAATGGTTTCTGTGTATCATGGCAAGGACTCTTAAAATTCTTAAAATTCTAGATAAACAATATTCTGTTTGAATTACTGTGTCGGGTGGTTATTTTATTGTCATGTTTATTGAATATTTAGTGTAATATGATGTTTCACCAAATCTATAGCAACTAGTTGATGCCATTGACCTCAAGGTATATGCAGATTGGTTTAGGTAAAGAAAAGGTGTTTCCCCTTATACATGGCACGGATAGAGTGGTAGGATGAATGTTGGTGTTATGGGCCCCACCAGCGTGTGATGTGTGTGTGCGCGTGTGACTGTGAGATCACTCCGTCCGTGGAAGTAGAGGGGATTCGGAAGCTCTGATCTGCACCAGTTTCTTGGCAAGGACTCTTCCACAATGCTTGTTTGTTTATCTTTCTAACATGCTCCGTGTTTTTCCCTTTAACTCTACATGTAAAAGCCCTTGTTAGGTGCTCCATATATGTTTGTGTTGCTTCAACATTAACTTTTCACTGTGGCTCTGATCAACAGAGGTATGCCTTCAAAGTTACTGCCCCAAAACAGGTAACATGTGAGCATAACTGTAATGACAGGAGTTTTTATAATAAGTATCACGTCTTTTTACCTATTTATAATCATTATGTAGATTCTGCTTCCAAGCTTTAGATCCTGTCTGCTAGGGTTAGAGAATTAACATTTATTTCATGCCATATAGGTGCACGACTGGAGAGCAAAGGAATCGGTAACACGGGTTCTGGTGCTTTGACAGGTCTGTTAGGGCCTGTCAATAAAAAAGTTACCCCTGTGACGCAGGCACAAAGTGTTAGTGCTCTACTACACATCTGTGACGCTGTCCTTGGGCTCCTTTTGTGTGGCTCTGAGAGTTGTCTTGAAACCATAAAGATCCCTGTCACTGCATCTTTACTATTTGTATAACTTTAAATATACCTTTGATCAGTTAGAACCTGTTCATACCTCATCTTTGAACAGTAAGTTCAGGAATGTGATTTATAAAATTAGCAGTATAACTTTAATACGTTTTATGGCATCAACAGAATAATGTGAGTGTATATCCTAAATTAGCCTGTAATTGAACTGTGATCGAGACTCGCGCTTGCATTAACAAGGTAAACATTAACAAAAATAACCTACCAGCAATACCCAAGCATTTTGTTTGCTTGCAAGTGTTTGCAACATCGCCATATTATACTAGACAGTCATTGTGAAGTTTGCTGCAAGGGCATAGGTAAGCATGCAAATACTGGTTGTTTCAGCAGAGCAAAATCAGTAGAATAATTTATATGCAGTTCTTCGTTTTAACATGTAGGTACTACGGGGGGGCGCTAGAGGGCGCACAGCGGAATGGCTGCCTCCTGAGACAGCTCCGCCGGACGGGGGAAACAAGCGATGCGAAGGGCGTGATGCACGCGCCCCCACTGCCTATAAACAGCACCACGGACGTCGGAAGGTGGCCGCCACCTGTGGCAAGGCTGGAGATCGTGTGAGCGGGCCGGTTTCTCCTGAAATGCGGCTTAGCCGATAGAAGCGCCTGCGGCGGAACGGTCAGACAAAATGGCGGCGCCCAGGGAGACGAAAGCGCGCTGAACCTGGAGGCTGCGGAGGCAATCGCGGCGGGCTGTGCCTGCGGAGTCGGCGACACCGTATGCTGCCCCCGCGGATCGGACTGGAGCTGAGGGCCGGAGGGCTCCAGAGCGGTGTGCGACCTGAGAGGCGGTGTGGCGCGAGGTGGGGGCCGAGGCTGGAGCCTGACGGTGAGATGGCGCTGACCCGAGACGCCGAGCTGCGCGCCCCGCCGGCATGAGAAGAGGGTGAGTGCTGCAGAGGCCGGCGGTGAAACATAGCAATAAACTGGATGGCAGGACGATGAAATAGCGAGGTTGCTGGGGCGCTATTAGACTGTTTGCTCACCAGAAAGCGGGGGAGCTGGAAAGCCCCAAGCTGACGAGGCGAGAATGTGAGAGAGACTGCCTTTGCCTGCACGTCGCGGCCTACCACATGAACCAGGAGATGTGACTGGTGGGAGGACTGCGCGCCTGGGGCATACGAACTGCGGCCCACACTGGCGCCCGGACGCTGATGCTTGCTGAGGGCGAAGCGACGCATTTAGTGTGTGGAGTGGCGGTGTAAGCGCGTTCGCCTGAGGAAAGCCACGAGGCCCCGACGCTGCTGCCCAGCTTCCCCGAAATACATCCCCACTGCGCGAGGAACACTGCAGCTAGGTGGCCCAGCGGACGGATCCATCGGGGGCACGAAGGAGTAAGGCCACGAGATGGGGAAGCCGGAAAAGACGCAAGCCAAGCTCCACTTTGAAGCCAAGCGGCAGGCCAAGGGCGCCACGATGTCGTCGGACACTGCTACGGATGCTGGGGAGGCGACACCCCTGGGCATGGAGGGGGCTCTGAGGGCCATCCAGCAAAGCCTGCACGACATTCATTGAAAACTGGACACTATCACGCTGCGTGTGGACAACATGGCGGCCAAGCTGGATGGGCACGGTGAGCGGCTGACGGAGGCAGAGACTCGCATCGGGGCAATTGAGGACGCCTCGCTAAACACGGCCAAGCAATGCGCAGAGGCTGAGAGGCTGCTGGAGGCGCTACGGAACAAGACGGAGGACTTGGAGGCGCGATCGCGACGCAATAATGTGCGAATAACGGGGGTTCCGGAGTCCACCAACACGGGCAGGATGGAAACATACGTTGAGGAGATGATTCGCAGCGTCATCGGAGTGGACCAACTATCTCCGATGTTCCTGATTGAAAGAGCGCACAGATCGCTGGCCCCGAGACCGAAACCTGGAGCGCCCCCGCGACCAATAGTCGCTAGAGTCTTGAATTACAGAGATCGTGATACCATTCTCAGAACAGCGAGAGAAAAGAAAAAGGTCGCATACCAGGGCAACACGTTAGAATTCTACCCGGACTTTACGGTTGCAGTCCAGCTGGCACGTAAGGAATTCAATCCGGTTAAAAAGAAACTACGTGATCTCGGTGTGGACTACGCCATGCTTTATCCAGCCAGGCTTCGTGTTACACATGGGGGCCGGGCGACACTGTGTCACACGCCGCAGGCGGCACACGAACTAGTTAAAAAAATCGGAGCCAGGCACAAAGAGAGACAGAGGCAAGATCAGGCGGCGGACACCGACTAGAGGAAGGCCAACGAGAAACGCTCGGAGAGCGGCGATGACACTACCCAACATGAGCTGATGTCGCGGCCACGGTGTGGGATGTAAGTGTGTGCTGGCGCGGGCGGCCCCCCTAACCTGTTGGGGGTTGCACGGACAGACGCCATGATCGCTAAGGCCCGGGCTCGGGCCAAGCGGGTACCTGGTAGCCCTACTGATACGCTCGCCCTGGTGGGCCCACGATGGCTTTTGGTTCGGGACTGCAGAGAAGGTACTGTTTTAACTAACCGGGGCCTGCCTGGGGACACTTACTGCCACTATGTACTGCTACTGCCTGCAGGCCATGGGAAGGGGACAATGCTAACACGTTTGATAGCTGGAGCACTGGAGCCAGGGGGAAATGGCTGGGACCTGGGTCACTGAGTCAGTTGCGAAAGGGCTGGATGCTGACTGGCATGATGGTGGGCAGGGTCCACTGCATAGCGGGCAATGGATGAGTTGACTGTCGTGGGACGTGGGGCGGGCCGTGGGAACGCCTGTCTAGACAAGAGGCCACTGGACCTCACACGAAAATAAATCCCCGTCCACATCCCTTGAGTTGGATGGAGAGGTGTGCTGTAGGTGGTCCCCCGAAGCGGGTGATCCCCGAACTCAGTTGAGTTAATGTTTGTTGCAAATTGTGGGGAATGTCTTTGGCATGGTTGGGATGCTGAAGTGGGTGGAGGGAAGGGGGTTGGGGCCGGGAAGTTAACAAGTTGGTCACTGTGCATGAGACGCATCGCTGAAATCCAAGTGCTATTGGACAGGAATATCAGGGTCCCTCTGTGTCTAGGTGGTAGCTGGGACGTACCCACTAACTGCGGGCTACAGGGCATATTGCCACCACTCCTGGTTCATGGCTGAGCAACGCTTAGGAGCTGAATGCATCCGACTGCTTACATGGAATGTGAGGGGGCTTGGTAACCCCAAGAAAATCAGGCAAACACTGGCATACCTAGACAAGCTGCGCGTAGACATTGCACTCCTGCAGGAGACTCACTGCGCGCCGACGCGCCCAGTCACTGTGGGGCGAAGGTGGGCTGAATCGTTACACCACTCCTCATACTCATCATATGCGCGGGGGTATTGGTACTGGTTAGAAAGGGACTAAACTACGCGATAGACAAGGTTGAGGCTGACGATATGGGGCGCTTTGTAATTTTAACAGGTCTCCTACGAGGACAAAGACTGGCTATTGTCAATATATATGGTCCCAATGTGGACGACCCGCAATTCTATCAATCAATGTGGGGTAAACTGCGTGATCTCCAGGTCCCCCACGTGATCTGGGGAGGGGACTTCAACCTAGCACTCTGTGACGACATAGATAGGTCCGGAGCGACAACGGAACCACATAAACGCGCACTGCGCGTCCTACGGGACGTAATGGTAGACAGGGGACTTACTGACATTTGGAGAAGTAGGCACCCAGAAGACCGCGAAGCCACGCACGTGGCTGCGGCGCACGGTAGCTGGTCCCGCATAGACTACTGGTTAGTGACTGGGGATATCGCCTTGTGGACGTGTGAGGTCCGACATTTGCCCCGCACGCTATCGGATCACAGCCCGGTGCTACTTGCCCTGGCACTCCCGAACTATGCACCACCTCCCTTTAGCTGGAGATTTAACGCGAAGGCATTACTGGATCCCTTATACGCTGATGCCATTGGGCAGGCGGTACAGGATTATTTCGCTAACAATGCGCCTACTACTGACGACCCGGGCATAGTCTGGGAGGCCTTTAAGGCCACCATACGTGGCGTCTGCATAAGCACAAATGCTGGTATCCTTAAGGATATACGGCAACAAATACAGGCAAAGGAGGAGCGGCTGCGGCAGCTGGAACGGGACTACATTGACACACAGCACGCTCACACCCTAGGGGACATTAGAAAAACACTTTCTGAATTCCAGAGTCTGGCGGACGATGAACTAAAGTATACCGCAAAGAGGCAGGTAGCGAGGGCATACGGGGAGGGTGGCAGGCCGGGAAGGCACCTGACGGCTAACATATGTGAAGGACGCGCCCCGCAAAACATACAGATGATCCGCAACCAGCAGGGAGAGAGGAAGTGCGGGGAACGAGAAATACTGGGGGAATTCGTAGCTAACTATGGAGCGATGTACGCCTCCCGGCCAACGGCCGCCACGGCTGAAATTGTAGAATACCTGGACGACGTGGCGATCGCGTGGCTGTCGGACACACACAGGGAATACCTGTCGCTGCCTATAACGGTAGAAGAGGTCTCGGAGGTGATTCGCTCATTGCCGAATGGTAAGGCCCCGGGCCCGGATGGGTTCACATGTGAATTCTACAAGGCCTTTGTGGACCAGTTGGCCCCTCGCCTGGTGGCAATGTACGGCAACGCTCACGAACAACAGCACCTACCGCCGACTCTGCGCGAAGCAATACTACGGGCGCTGCTCAAACCACAAAAGGACCCAGAGCTCTGTGATTCATATAGACCACTATCCCTAATAAATGTGGACAACAAGATCCTGGCAAAACTACTTGCTGCCAGGCTTAACCCCTTGATGCCCAATCTGATTCCACCCGACCAATCGGGGTTCATACCGTCGCGCTCCACTGTGCACAATACTCGAACGTTGTTCGCGCTCTCGCACTATCTAACACCCGAGATGAAGGCGGCGGCGGTCTTCCTGGACGCGGCCAAGGCCTTTGATTCACTGGAGTGGCCATATCTGAATGCGGTACTGCGAAGGATGGGGTTCCCGCTCAGGTTCCTCCAGTGGATACAATTACTGTACGACGCTCCGGTGGCACGGGTCCGGGTAAACAAATATATTTCAGACCCCATTGCTATTCAGAGGGGGACGAGGCAGGGATGCCCCCTGTCCCCCCTCCTGTTCGCGCTGGCGCTAGAGCCCCTGGCATGCAAGATCCGACAGGGCCACCACCACTCGGCTCTGCAGTTTCCGCAGAGGCCGCTGCATATATCACTCTACGCCGACGATATGCTGCTATATGTGAGGGATCCCAAGGACAACCTGAACTCGTAACTGCGGGAATACATCAAATTCGCGCGCCACTCCGGTATCAGTATAAACTGGGCCAAGTCCATGATTATCCCTCTGACGGACAGCACGCGGCCGCACCCAATGGATTATCCGTTGGAGTGGAGGACTGATCCGATAAAATATTTGGGTGTGTGGTATCACAGGGACCCAGACATGGTGATCCGAACTAACTATGGGAGGACGATCGATGCACTGGAGGAAAAGGTGGGGAGGTGGATCCAGTTGCCGCTGTCTCTGGCGGATCGCATCGCCATCACCAAGATGGTGGTGCTGCCTAAACTCCTTTACCTGTTCAATAACATCCCCATTCATCCTCCTGCAGAGGTGTTTAGACGCATCACATCGATGGTCCTCCGGCTTATCTGGGCGGGAAAAGCAGCACGGATCAAGCTGCGCACGCTCACGTTGCCATACAGCCGGGGGGGGGTTCGGAGTACCCGATTTTTTCCTTTACTACCTCTGTGCGCAAGCGCAATATGCGCACTTTTGGTACCACAAAATTCCATTCGTCACCCACACTGCAATTGAAGAAGGGGACGCTTTGCCGATCCCACTGGAAGCAGTTATAACTCACCGTAGGCCTCCCCTGCACAAGAACGACATTAACACAATAGACGCTACAAATAAAGCATGGCACACTATGGGGCGGAAGGCTAACAAACTACCGCTGTATGCCCCGGCGCTCCGGCTTCAGTGGCATCCGGAAATCTCAGTCACGCAAGAGGAGAAGGGGTTGGAGCTTTTGCGTCAAGTGGGCATTGACACCCTGGGAGATCTGTACGAAGGCGGGACTTTCAAAACACTAGATCAACTGACGTTCATTAGTAATATGTCTGCGCTGTTCCGATTTAACTATCACAGGCTCCAAAAAGCGGTGAAGCAGCTGTACCCAACATACCCGGTGGAACCGCCGGAGCTGACAGCCTTGCAATGGTTGATCACCACACCCGCGGCCAGACATCTGGTGTCAACACTGTACACGAAAATACAAACAGACATAGCGGCGGGCACGAGCGCCTCCATGGAGAAGTGGAATAGCTGCCTGCACACTCCACTCACAGAGGAGGAATGAGCTACTGCTTGTACACTGACTGGCATGTTGACGCCTAGTGGCAATCTCCGCATCCTACACTTCAAGTACTTACACCAGACGTACTACACGCCTGCCAGACTACACAGATACGGGCTGCGTGAGGATTCTAGATGCGGGCGCTGTGGGGCGGAGGGGGCGGACTTTGTTGACTTGGCGTGGGCATGCGGGGCGATAGGGGAGTACTGGATGCAAGTGACGAAACTTCTGGGAACTATGGTGGGCGGTGAGGTGCGATGTGAGGCAAAAACCTGCTTGCTGGGTCTCCTTCCTGACATTAGAGCCTTGAAGCGTAGATTCTGTGTTATAGCGTTGCTAATGGCCAAGAGGAGGGTCTCGCTCTGCTGGAATGGCAGAAAGATCCCGAAACCTAAAGACTGGCTTGTGGATTTAACGCATTGTAGAGATACCCTGAAGATATATGAGGAAGAACTTCCTGCCAGATCAAAGCCAAGAGACTATTGGGTGTACCTGACACAAAACTTGCAATCGCATTAAGAGAGCGGAATGCTGTTGTCACATGCGACAGATGGCGGGGTACGTGGGGGATCCACTGATTCGGACTAGGCTACTGTGACTTGGAAGATGGATGCTGTTGTTCTGTGACCTGTATGTTATGGTTGTATTTGGTTGTATAAACTTGAAATGCTAATAAAAAAAATAAAAAAAACATGTAGGTACTACACCTGCCTCCCAAGATCCATGCCAGACAACTGTGGTGGCAAACTCCATTCAATCATGTTATACAAGATCTTAAATATATACTTGACTGCCTTTCCCAATGAAAGCTCTGAAGTTTTTGGCAAATTTGACTTCCGCCTGCACAACAGTCATGCTTGTATGCTCAAATGCACACTGTGACATGAAATGCAATCTAGAATGGCACTCTGTGGTCTTTAGAGGGAAACCGCATGCATCCTCCTTTACCGAGAATCACTGCTGTGAGCACACTTGGCTGATTATAGTGGCAGGACCGACTTGTTTACCGGTGACCTGCCAAAGATGTCACTGGCCTGTTTATCTGTCAGTCCTGTGCAATACACCGAAAAACACATAACTACTATTCACATAACACCACTGCACACCATGCCACATAATTCCACCACACAAATCCACAAAACACCACACAGTTCAATGCTTCAGCTAACAATTCCAATCCAACCCACATAATTCCACTACACACCACATACATCCACTCCACTCCATAACACATAGCTAAGAGACATTTACATTTATAACACCAATAGCTCTAACTCTTTTCTTTAACACTCAAACACACACATCTGAAGCTTAGCTCCTACCTATTAGTTCTTTTTCATCAACAACAAGCATTGGCATAGCCAATAGGTCTCACTTTTGGGACCTTATAAGTATTTAGTTATGCAGCACAATATCCTTGTTGCAACAACATCAACTGTTGCATGGCTAAACACTGATAAGGTCCCAAAGGCGAGACCTATTGACTATGCCAATGCTTGTTTAAGCCGATTAGCCCCCTGATACAGAATTACAAAACCAAAGCTTTGAGAGCTATCACCTATGTGGTGGAATTGTGGGGGCACAAGACGGCGAAAGAGATTTTGCTGGTGGAAAATAGTTATATTAGGCAGTCAGCGATTCTTCCCCCAAGCACTCCTCTGACTCTGCTTCACTTAGATCTAGGTTTGAGACCTATAACGGAGGCAACTGGCCTAAGACCTCTCCTTTTTTGGAGGAATTATTTGAAATACCCGAGACAAACAGTTTACCTTGGCTCTCCTATATCAGGGATAACCTGCTCAGCATTTGAGTAGCTCCACTATGGAGCGATCCTGCTGTAACAGCATTGGCAATGTAGAGGAGGAAAATTGTGGACAGTTTTAGGGGGTTCAAGCGTTCTTCTTTATTGACAGCTGTAACCGTAGGCTCTCTTACTGAAAGTTTTTTGGAGGCCAAAGATGTTTATAGTGCAGACATTCCTGGACGAGCTACAGCCTGTTTTAGCTAGGAAACTCTACCTACAATTTAGACATGGTACCCTGCCGTTGCGCATTTTCACTAGCACCTGGAGTTGGGAACTTGATCGGAAATGCCCTTCATGTGGAGCTTTAGAAGAAACCGATGCCCATGTCCTTTTCTTCTGCCCTGTCTACAAAAAGCACAGCCCTTAGAATATAGAAATAGGACATCTTCCAACCAATAGTGTTTGCTGTCTGCAGTTATCTGTGTTCTATATGGTGTGCAAGAAAAAGGTTCCTGTGAAATTTGGCACACAGATGTTTTGGTGTTTAACTCTGCATTTTAATTTGGTTAAATGTAGGTAAATTTAGGTGGGGGCATCTAATGCACTGATCCCTCCAAATATACTTATAGATCAATTGTCACACAGTGTGTTTTAGGGGGGTTTTAATCTGTACAGATTAACCAGTTCTCCATCAACACCATGACACTGGTAGTTTTATACTAAGGTGCCTTTATACGGCGGAAACATTGTAGTGCGCAGTTTTACTCTATCTATATCACTGAATATTCTTGAGCTGTCCATAATTTAGGCACTCCAGGTGGCATAGCGGACCCTTTAAGAGACCACTTTTAAGGACTTTTCTAAGGTTTTTGTTGTTTTGGTTCCTTGTTTTAGCTTTGTGGCAGCACCTGGACATCGAGGTTGTATGATTGTAATTGTTTCATACTCATATTGTTATTGTCTGTGATATGTGTCTTTTATGTTTTTAAGTATTTATATTGTTTCTGCACTGTGCACTTTTATATTTTACCGAACCTAACTAAACTTGAAATGATGGTTAAAGAATACCTAACTATACGTAAACAGACTGCTGCTTTGTCAAGTCAGAACTAAAGAATGAAAAAACAAGTTATTCATCTAACCAGTAATTGGAAGTACAGTTTCCGGGGTCCCTTTGAGTGTACCTGACTCTTGCTGGTAGGAAAGTGGTAAGAGAGTTATTAGTTCCTAATCTAGCTGGTAGAGGCTATTGACAGCTGCAGTAAGGGGGCTCTAGCCCTTGCTAGTGGTGCCTTTCACCCACCACATTTTTGGCTTTGGGCTGATTCCTGCAGGGGGCTCATGCTGGTATCGGTCTCGCTTCCTTTAGTGTTATAAAGCCTCTTGTCCTCACGCTCCCCACACTGAAACCCTTTCCCCGACCCCCTCAATGCGAGCCCTCTTCCCCCTAAATCCGTCCACGGCTCTCCGTGCGGTTTTGGCACACACTGTATCGAGCGCCTCGTTGTATCTTGTAATCTGGGATTAGCCACAGTTCAGTGCGCTGCCAGTAACCACAGGTCTGATTGGTCCTCCTCCCACCTCCACTTCAACCCACTTCCCTTTCTCATGGCCCCGCTCTTCCTCCTCCTGAGGCAGGTTCCCTCTGCTCTGCCCACCACCACCCAGACCCCCCATTAAGACTCATTCCTGGCTGGTGGCCTCACATTCCCTCGGCACCGGCGGAGGCTAGGGTAAACCGTGGCGGGCAGGAGCACGCGTATTGTAAGGAAGAGGCTGGCACAGGGAGCAGACTATGGCAAGGGGTGAGGGCAGGCCTGGCAAGGGGTAGGGTGTGCCAGGGCTCATTGTAAGCAATGGGGGCACAGTCCAGCGAATAAAATAAAGGGCACAGGGAGCGGACCATGGCAAGGGGTGTGGGCACACAGGGCTGGAGGTGTGCCAGGGGACAATGTGAAAAATTGGGGCACTGGGGCTGAATGGTTGAGGTCAACGCATTACATGGGAACTGACCCCAGCGGAATGAAGACACACGGTGGGGCAGTGTGAGTGGTGACACATGACAATGTAATGAATAAAGGGGTAAACGGTGGGGGAGGGTCACAGGTCACAGAAGTTAGCAGGGACCAGAAGGTCAAAACTGGCCATAAGTAAAGATTGGAGAGAACTTGCTGACACTTCTGCAAACCCAATTGAGCGCTACCCGTGGCCCATCACAGTGCTGACCTTGTGATCCAACTTCAACTGTGACAAAGCGTCACACATCAATAAGAAAACCTAAACAGCGACTAAAAAAACTCAAATCGGATGTGGAGTAATGAGCCTTTTGCCTCGGTATCCAGAAACTCACCACTGTCAGAAGGCATCTGACAGACAAAGAAAAGACATTCTCAGGAAGCACGGGGAAGATGTAAACAGTGGGAGCTGAGGTCGGAGGGGGGGCAGTTGTCGGTGGGGGCACAGCACAAACAAGGGTAACAAATATGTAATGGAGGTGAGGATGGGTGTGGGAACTCCGACCAAGTTAAACGGAATGGGGCACAGCAGGTGGACAGCCCGAATATGTGTTAATTTATCGCTAGTTTCGAAAGCGGGCTGAGCCGATCTAGCCTTTCACTACTCCTAGGTCGATACCCTTACTTGGCTCATGATGCGTATGTTAACACCTGTTGTTTTCACAGATTCAAAACAGCAATCACCCGTCACATTTGTGAGCACGGTTAACAGAATGCTTTATTTTTGCCTCGCCTCCTGAACTCTTGTTGTTGGGTTTGTGTTTTGCAAGGAGCGTGAACAAGCCTAGCAGTAGTAGTGCGCTCATCAGCAGGGCGTGGGCGGGTCCGGCCTCTGTGTCCTTTATGCTCTCCGCGGAGCGAGCAGGAAGTCGTCCATGGTGCCTGCCTTCATGAAAGGAGGCTTTGATGTTCAAGGCTCTGAACGAGTTAAAAGAGGGGAGTTTGGACAAAAGGTTCAGGTTTTAGTTAAAAATAAAAACGAAGATTCTTAGATGCTGTATCAATTTTTGTAAACCGTTCTTCTGCAGTTAGTACGGCCTCCTAGCGCTGCGAGGATCGTAGCAGTTGTGGCGCGGGCTGGGTCTGCTTTTAACTGTTGACGATGCTTGTGTTTGGGTTCGGGGCTTCGAAGCATAGGCGCCGGAAGGAGTGGTGGCGGGAGGGGGGCGTGTGAAGCAGCACCCCCAAAATAGTCATGCGGGAGTTCAAAAGCTGAATAAGCAATAAACATCTCTTCGGAATGTGTTTTTAACTTGTCAACTTTGCAAAGACAGAGGCCAAATATCAGGCAATGTCTTCTGTCAAAGTACTGCTTATTCTTTTAACATGGCTTGGCGTACTGTTTACTTAACCTCCTTCGACTCCAAAGTTAGAGGATTTTGTAAAGTGAAAAATCTGACTATCTTGCTGGGATACTAGGAGTGTGAAAGGAAAGGCTGTCAGTTTTGTCTAATACGCACAACATTTAAACACCTGTAAATGCCCTAGTGCCACCGGGGCACCGGTCACCCCTCCCCACCCCCTCCCAAGGGGAGGGGGCGGGGACGCCAACCGGTGTCCCCCTCCTCGTGCCGGCCGGCGCGTCACTTCCTGGCCCCTGTGGGGAAGTTCGGAAAGAACAAATGACGCACGTTTATTTTTTGTAATGATAAGGTGTGATGGAACCAAAGATTTTGATGGGATCCAAGCAAATCCCACATCATACCTGACGACTTGCAAATGATTAGTTTTTGCTTAAACCATGTTTCCACACATTATTATTTGTACACTACATAGTTCTATCAATAAAACTGCATGCCGGTGCTACATTTTGGTCCATTCCAATGGAAAATGTGCTGTCTGTAAGTGACAGTGAGGGGACCACACTTCAATAACATATCAATCAATCAATCAATCAAAGCATTTATATAGCGCACTACTCACCCAGAGGGTCTCAAGGCGCTGGGGGAGGGGGGTCCGCTACTGCTCGAACAGCCAGGTCTTGAGTTGCTTCCTGAAGGCGAGGTGGTCCTGGGTCAGGCGGAGGTGGGCCGGGAGGGAGTTCCATGTCTTGGCGGCGAGGTAGGAGAAGGACCGTCCCCCTGTGGTGGCTCTTCGGATGCGGGGGACGGCCGCGAGGGCGTGGCCGGTCGATCGAAGCTGGCGTTTGGGAGCGTAGAAGTTGAGGCGGCTGTTGAGGTATCCTGGGCCTTGGTTGTGTAGGGCTTTGTGTGCGTGGGTGAGGAGTCGGAAGGTGATTCTCTTGTTGACCGGGAGCCAGTGCAGGTCTCTCAGGTGTCCGGAGATGTGGCTGTGACGGGGGATGTCCAGGATGAGTCGTGCTGAGGCGTTCTGGATCCGCTGAAGTCTCTTCTGGAGTATTTGTGACAGTGCACTCCAGAATGCACCATGACGTACATACTACACCCTTACTACTGCCTACTGAATGGGTGTCACTCATTTGCTACACTTATTCTTTGTGCGACACTTGGATGTTTCACACTCCCTATGACTTCAGTGATGTGACATTGATGGCAGCACCACACTCTGAAATTTGTTTGAGCTCCACTGCTTTGAAGAGTGCAGTAGCATACATATAGGGAGACAGGGATGTGCATTGCCCTAACCAATGAATGCCCCTACCCAATGCCAGTGTTTCACTGCTCAATGTGTGTCGGTTTTCCCTATCCGGTGTGTTTGGCACTGTCTCCCTGTCCCAGTAAGCATCTGAATAATACACTGTCCCCCTCCCCTTTGTCCCAGTGATGGTGTCTTTCTGTCCCAATCTTTGTGTCAGTATCCATGGGAGCCAGGTGTACGGAACTATTAGTGGTGCCCATGTCACAAGGCTAATTGTGAATATAAATCGGGTTGATTTGCAGGGGGGTAGGGAACAGGACAAACGTATGCTTGTGATAGTATTCAACTTGATCAATTTAAAGATTGGACCATGCCACTAATTTTTCTTGGCAAATCTCAGCTCCTGTCTGATCTGCACACGCACTGACCCCTCTGCCCCCTGTACCCTGCACAACATTTCGGATGTTGCCCAGCATCCATTATTCAACTACATGGCACTCAAGTGCTGATGAGCCTAACTCCCTAAGGTTTTCCAGTCTTATGAACTCTATGTGTCATCAGTGCAACTGTACCAAGTTAAGATGAATGCAAGACACAGCGCTTCCCATGAGATGCCCCAGTTACTTCCAGTAAAACATATTCAAAATAGGGCTGAGCACAAAACACACCATCTTTGCATTTTATGCTCAGCAGAAGATCTTTTATTGGCTCATTTGAGAGGTTTTGGAATCACCGAGCAGACAACACAAAACCAGGAAATGTAACATTTATTCAGACCTTTTCTTTCCCTGCCATGTCACAGGGAGGAAAAAACATCCCCCTTCGCCCCTCTGCCAAGCCCTCGGCATCAAATAAGATGTGTGGGAGGATTAAGGCGAAGGACAATGGGTGGAAGTCTCCACCCATTGAACCATTTTTAACCATTAAATAGCTGGCTGGTGCTGGAGTGTCTGGCAGTGGCAACAGCAGAAAGTAAGTCAGAACCGGTTTGCTTTCTGTGTGTGGTGCTTCCCTGTGAACTCTGAGCCAGGGTTTGCAAGGGCTGGTTGCAGGACAATTCTTCATCAGGTAATGATGAGATGGGAGTCAAATGCTGAAAGGCTGAGCCTCTTCCACTGTCTGTATGTAGGTCTGTCGGTGCTCCTGTAGAAGTTGTTATTGTCAGGTTGTTCACAAAGAAGGAAATGAGGTGATGGTTGCTACACATTCTTGGGAAGTTTACTGTGGCGAGTCCTGGCAGAGCGAAGGTTACATCCAAGCCATGGCCCACGAAATTGTCAGCCCAGAGACAAGTGAGGAGAAATGCTGGGACTCTAGGGCTGGGCCAGTGAGAGGTCCAGGTCGCCCAGAGATTGCTGTGGTTTACTAAATGAGCAGGAGAATGTAGCAGAAGGGGAGCAGTGGACAAGAAGAGGTTTGCATTCAGCCATGTCAGAACCCTGAAAACTGTAGTCTTGAAGGCTGTCTGATAATACCTGCTATGCCTCCCTTCATCTTCATGGCACATCTTAGGGTCCGGATTCTATATTCCAATAGGATGTATGCATAGCAGGTCAGCCATATGTCATCTGGCCCTGGCCAGGTTTCTGTGATGAACAGGTCTTGAGTTGAATCTAAGGTCAGTTCATAGATGTTTAGTTTAGGGTGGTTCTTGTCCATTGATCATGCCTTGCTAAGGAGAAAGTCCAGCTGGGTGGAGGAGATTGGTTGGGGATGGTTAAAGGTAAGTAGGGGTTTGGAGTAGGAGGGGAGGTGGACATAAGGGTTCAGGTAGATGTGAAAGGCCCAATGTAAGGCTCCAGCAGGTGAAGGAGGACCTTTATAGGGTGAAAATGGAAGGGGAGCAGGTCAATAAAGGTTAGTTATTTATGGAAGGCAGCAAGCGGTATCACACATCATGTGAAAGGAATAGTGTCCACAGTGAGGAGAGGCTGGGGTGGAGAAATAGACGTCAGTACAGGGAAGCTTAGCCAGGGAGGGCAGACTGCAAGAGAGAGAGGCTTCCACCTTCTTATAAGTTGGGTATGTGGCTCTGGAGTGTTTTAGGGACAAAGTGCAAAGGTCGCGGCAAGCTGAAAGGTCCAAAAGAAGGTGAAAAATGGGACGCGTGAGGCATCCGAATGAAGCACAGTAGGAGGACGGAGAGGGAAGGAAGAGGAATGAGGACAGAGTGAGACTGGGACAGGGGAAGCCTAAAAGTGGTCAGCAATGGAACCAGCAGTGAATATGTTGGATTCTACATGATTTTACCTTCATTATCCACTCCTTAAATGTTGCTAGAAATGGGGGGGATTATTAGTAGAAACACTAATAAAGTTCCAAAAAAACACGTTTGTATGTCAGCTAAAGAGATGGCAATTATTAGCCTAGTTCTTAGTTCCACACTACAGAGCCACATATCAAAGCATTAGAAACTGAGGTCTCTCTTCTCCAATGTCTAAAGCAACATGCAGACTGAAGCTTTTTCCCTTGAAGCCCTGCTAAATGTGAAGAAAAGTGTGTGAGCATACAACTGGTTCCCTGTCGTATTCAACAACTTGTCCCTGCCATTGCAGTAACGGAATAAAAGGGGATACAGACTGCCCATTAAGTAGCACATTTGGAGCTTCGTGCTGGTGGAGAAAGAGCCTTCAATTTTCTATGCAGGCTGTGCTCTACTGCATGTGTCCGAGGCACCGCTGAGCTGATCTGAGGACCATCACGTAACCTGGCCCTGACATAACTGTAGTTTCTGGAAGTGGGATCCAGCTGGTTGCCACCACCTGCCAGCGCTGAAGGTGTAAGGCATGTGTACCATAAATGGGTCTGTTCTCCATGGTGTGTGTATAATGTGACGCTCACATCCAGTAAGCAACCGGCACTCCAGGACTCATACTCAGTTAATGACACTGTACCTCAAAGAGCCAGGTTAACACTTTGTGAGTGACACTGCACTTAGAAGTTAGTCTCATTCAATGAGGAGACTGTGCTTCAAGTGCTAAGATTGGCACTGGATGAGTGTCTCACTGTAATGCACCCATTGAATGAAAAGGTGCTCCAAGATGTGGGATTCATTCTTCACGAGTGACACTCTTTAGTAAGGAGTGCACCCCACACACAATGAGTGACACTATGCTTCAAAGTCCAAGACAAGTTACCAGTGCCAATGCGCCATGGTGCCATTACTCATTGGCATTTCAGATGCCTAGAATGAGTCTAACCTAGAGTGAGCCTGTGTTCCTGCCCTTGGTAAATGGGGTTGCCATGAAGTGGGTATTTCTGAATCGTGACTGTTTAGGCACATGTAGCTCTTCCAGCTCCATTCCTAGTTACGAGAGGTGGCCACAGAGGGACTTTGTGGCTGATTCTTTGCGGATGACACTCAGACATTGCCTTCCTGTCCTCTTCAAAATGTAATCATCTCACCATTTACAACTACCTGTTTACTGTTCAATCTTGAAGGACCCCATACTCCATGCACCTCCACAACACAGGGAAGTAAAGTCCGAGCCATTTTATCACCTCTGTCCTTTTACCTCTGTATTCTTTTTATTCCACCCCGTGGCACTCTTTTCTGCTCCTTGCAATGTGGGTGTTACTTTGCTGTTTTCTTTCCTTTTAGTGATAATTCTCCTCCTGGAGCACACTTCTTTGCTTTGTTAGGTTTCACCACTGTCACACCCAAGATACGTCTGTTCTTACTTTTTCATGCAAGTTAAATCCACATGCTCCCCCTTGTTTTTTTTAAATCTCCTTGGCTACTACGTCTCTTTCAATTTAGGTTTCCCCATCTATTTCCAGGTCTCCTCTTCAATCAGTTTTTTTTAACTCTCTCTCTCTTCTAATGTCACTCTTTTTCTTGCTTCTTTTCACTGGCTCAAGTTCATTCCCCCATCTCTTATGTTATTTATCTGTGTTGTTTCTTAGAATATTTTAGTTCTCACATGTCCCTAATTTTATTGTCTGATCATCTTCCATAGAAACACTGCTGCTATTCATTCTGCTCTACTTCTTCGCTTTGTCGTATCACACCCATTTGCACCCATTTCTGATTCTGCTCATTTTCTTTGTTTATCCTGAAATAATGGAATGTACTCCTTTTATCAGTCTGTTCCACCGCTAGACTCATTTCATTCTGTCTCCTTAAGGAACACTTACTCTTTGTCCTCTTTTATTTGCGACCCTCTTACATTGAGACTTTTATTAACTTAACATTTTGTACAGATTTGTCACCACTGTTGAAAGAACCACTTTATAAAGTCAATAAAAACGACAGGAATGAGGTGTTAGTGTGGTTGGTGTGGTTCCCATTGCTTTTCCCATGTCTGAGGTGGACCTCGGCATCTCAACACATCATTCAGTATCGCTAATAGGGCACTATCATTACCTCCTGCCTGTAGAACTGTCCTAGTTCATTAGCTGTGCTCTTTTATTTTCGCACCCATCAGCCTCTCTGTGGATGTCCAGAAATGCTTTAACTTGGATACTCCTGTTCTCTCTGCACATTGCCCAACTTGGCAATATACCCACCTCATTTGGGTCTTCAAATAATCTCTTCACCAATGAAAACTACATCTTCTTCTCCAACATCTGCACCCTCAACTTCATGAGTAAGTTGCCAACTGACAATCACTGAATGGTTCTGTGAGGCATGAAGCAAAATTCAGACAAGAAAAAAATCATTAACTTCCCATGATACACAGCCCCATTTCCCATCCATGAAAAATTATTTTTCTCCGAACACAATTGTACCTCATCTGGATGCATTAAGTACACTTCTGACATGTCCATGTGGCCATCTACCCTCAAGGGCTACTGAACAGCTGTAAGTTCAACACCACACTTATTCCACGTGGCCACGACATTCTAGTGCTTAGAAAACGGGATTATTGCAAAAGAGTCCTCCTCAGGCTCATGATACTCCTTTCCCCTGGAGAAAGTGTTCAGTTTAGTTAACCATAGTTTTAACTAAACTAGATACGCCTACTGCCGTCTTCTTCTAATTTTACTCTATACACATTTCTCTCCCTTGATCTTAATGCATCCATGGTCTTAACTCGTCATCTCTCATCCAAATCTCGTTCACCCTTAGCTGCACACAGCACTCACAAAACCCTAGCTCTCTTTTTTATCCCAACCCTCTCTTCACAGTATCCTGGCTCGACTCCTCTGCTTCATGTTACTCCTCCAAAGGAAGGCTCTTGACCTGGGCATCAACATAACCACTCAAATGGAAAGTGCTTCACTGGGCAGGAGTTTACCTACTTTCTTTCATAGCCTGATATCAGCTCTCAAACACCACATCTTCTCAGTTTAAGTCCACATCGGTTACTAAGCCCACTTTGGGGACCACAGACTCAGCCAAAGACCAGTTCAATCACGTCCTCCAACCTTGATTCCCTCGTTTACAACAACTAAATTGCTTGAAAGGCAAATAAACAAATTACACACTGAGGATTTTTGTCTCCGGTCCTGGGTTTCCAGTATCAGAAACCTAAGACCCAGTCATTTTTCAAAACTTTCTGTCAAACACCTTTGGGCGCTCCGATTTTACATAAACTAAAATATTCAAAATTTCAAAGCAGCAGAAAAAAAAATAGGAAAGATGACTATAGTAAACAAATTCAAACTCCGCTTTCTACTTACTATGTCACACCTCTCTCTTCAGCTCATGAACAGGCACCGACTTTTCCATATTGTCTTTTGATTGCTGACCAAATGTAATGGTCATGGCTCCATACCGGTCTCTGAAGTTCAGAATGTTGGTACTGTTTCCTTCATTCCCTCTCCTTCACTTCCCAGTTTTTACTTACACAGCACCCTGTACATAGGGCTACCTATGGCCTACCTTGGGGTGACTAAGGTGTAATAAAAGGGGAGTTTACGGCTTGGCAAGTAGCTGTAGTTGCCAAGTCAAAGTGGCAGTAAACTGCACACGCAAGCCCTGCAATGGCAGGGCTGAGACATGTTTAAGGGGCTACTTACATAGGCGGCACAATCAATTCTGCAGGCCCACTAGTAGCATATAATTTACAGGCTCAGGGCACATGTAGTGGACTTTATTAAGGACATAAATAAACAAGTATTTGCAATACAATCAGTCTCGCCTATGCATCACATTAGCCCGGGTGCCTAAACATCTACTGTTCTTTAACATGGAGGGAAAGTAAGCACCAAGCTGCTTGTCACTCCAGGTATGGGAACACGAGGAGAGAAATATTGCCTTTCAGCGGGAAATGGGATAGTCCAAAGCTCTGTTTTTAATATAAAATCTGGGCCTTCGGTGGTCAGATCATTGATAATACAAGATTTGAAAAAAATATTATTGTCTACTGGTGCTCGTGGAAGGCAATTTCTATGGACTGGAATCTAGAGAATGCTATAGTGATTCTGGTATTTTACTGACCTCTGCTGGTCGTTTTTTTTTTGTTTAAATCTGTTTTTATTAATTTTGTAATCATAGTTGCAAACTTACAGCACACAGGCTTATGTATTCCGTAGTCAGAACTTTTAGTGCCAATAGCACTATACATCGCACAAGTCAGAAACGTGGTCATATAACAGCACCTCGACTGATCGCTTTATCCAGTTCCTCAGGACCCCTGGCACAGTTCAAACCTTAAACAGTACGATGCGCAACCCACCATTTCTCTGCAGTAGTTCAGCAAATTGTCCTAGTAAGCCTCTCAACCAGATCCGCAACTATTCCCAACAAATGATAATAGAACAACAACCCCATGGAAAACCTCAACCACCTCGAACCCAGACCAGCTCCGTTGGACATAGCCCTGTGCCCGCCACCCGCCCGTCCCCTGTCCCTCACGCTGATGCGCTATGGCGCAGACGTGACTCACCGCCTTGTACATAAGCGCGTGTTCTCATGATATCTAAACTAGCTGCAAGTCAGGCGTGGAACACCACGAAGTCATTCCGGCAGGTCCCCTGGCTCCCGCCTCGGAGTCGTCCCCCCACTTGCTGTTGCATCCTCTCCATCCACCTCCTCAATCCGTCGAAGTGCCCGGAGTAACTCCTCCCACTGTGTGACGATGGGCGTCTTCCGCAGCCCTAATGTCTCCTCCCGCCTAATAGCAGTCCCCTCTGCCCCGGCCCATGCAGCAAGCGAGTACCTCCATGCCCGCGCGTGAGGTGGGTCCTGTGCCTTCCACCTCTTAGTTACGAGACGTTTTGCGACCGCGAATCCCAGATCTAGGAATCGGGACGTCACCTTGGTTGTCGGGGATCTGCGAAAGTGGTGCAGCAGGTGGACCATCCAGTCAAAAGGTATGTCACGGTGTGTGATAGCACGCAGGGAGTCGTGGACCGCGCTCCAGTAGGATTGCAGCTTACAACAGCCCCACAGCATGTGAATGAGATCAGCCCCCATCTCCGAGCACCTAGGACATTTTGCGTCATTACAGCGAAAGTAGCGATTAAGAGCCGCGGGGTGAGATACGCTCTGTGGAGTACAAACAGCTGTATCTGCCGAAGGCGCATATTTCTGGGTATACGCACCGGGCTTTTCAGTATACGGACCCATTCTGTATCTGTCAGCTGCCTCCCTAAGTCTGTTTCCCACTTGCCTTTAAGTGGTTCCAGGGCAAACGCCGTATGCGTTCGTAATGACGCTGCCAACCAACTAATCAGCCGCCGGCCTCTCCCCATCACGTGCAGATATTGTATAGTAAGGTGTTGACTGGGTTCCGCGGTCATATCTCCCCACCCAGCAACCAGGGTCCTAACTATGGAGTGGTAAGTCAGGAATTGCCCCGGTGATAGCCCCCACTCCTCCACCAGCGAGTCACACGAGAGGAGCACCCCATCCCGGTACAAATCTCCCAGAGTCTGAATATCTACCTCTCGCCACTGCAGTAGCGCACGGGAGGTGAGCGGTCCCGCCACTCTGGGGGTTCCCTCCAGCAGCAGCGCCGGCGCGTATGGGGTCACATGTCGAGTGAGGAAGAGACTCCTGCGAAAGCAGCGGTACGCCACAGCCAGAAGGAGCGAGGCCGGTGCTGTAGCCCTGGCGGCCGAGTGGAAAAGCACCAGCAACTGCTCAAGTGAGTACGGCGGCAGCAGTGTTGCGGTATCTTCTCGGCCCCTATCCGCCAGCCAGTGGGCTATCCACTGCAGTTGGGCCGCCAAGTAATAGTGTTCAAAGCAGGGTACAGCCAATCCTCCCTGGTCTGTAGGGCGATAAAGCTTTTTAAGCGACATCCTGTGACGGCCATTCCCCCAGATGAAGTCTCCAAGAGTTTGCGACAGTTTGGCAAAGAAGGCCGCTGGGACAAATAGGGGCAGGTTAGTAAAGTAATATAGGAGTCGCGGAAGGATCACCATTTTAGATAGTGCCACCCTACCCGTGACCGTCAGAGGCAATGTGGTCCAGAAGCGTATCTGGGATTTTATAGCCGCAACTGCCCTGCCTAGGTTGCCATCCAGCAGGTCCGCTAGCTGACGGTAGATACAAAGTCCGAGGTATCGGAAGGTGTCTCCTCTCCACTGTACTCTGGTGCCATTCAAGATATATCCGGGATCCTGTCGCCCCTCGCTAAATGCGTAGAGACAAGATTTGCTGGCATTCACCCGTAGCCCTGAAAGGGCAGCAAATTCACCCAAAATTTGGGCCAACTGCGGGGGTATATCATCAACATCTTTAACGTATACCAGCAGGTCATCCGCATAGAGGGACACCTGATGGACCGCGTCCCCCAGTGGTATGCCAGCCCCCATCCTCTCCCGTATGGCCACTGCCAGGGGTTCCATCGCCAGAGCGAACAGGAGCGGCGATAGTGGGCAACCCTGTCGGGTCCCCCTACCAATCGGTATGGCGTCCGAGGTATACGGGCCTAGCCGTACCCGCACCGTAGGATCTTTGTAGAGAAGGCCCACCAGCTGTAAAAATCCCAAGCCAAGATCGTATCGTAGCAGCAGGACCGACAGGTATCGCCACTCCAGGCAATCAAATGCCTTTTCCAGATCTAACATTAGACAGCCCGCTCTAGGCCATGCCTGTGTGCTATTCGCCGCCACCCTGAAAAACCTCCGCAAATTCAAGGACGTATTTCGTTTCGGCACAAATCCGTTCTGATCTTTATGGACTAGGTGCGAGACCACCGGCGCCAGGCGCTCCGCCAACACCTTTGCAAGGATCTTATAGTCGGTGTTAAGAAGCGCTAAGGGGCGGTACGATCCCAAATCCATGGGGTCCCGATCCGGCTTGGGGAGAGACACCAGATAAGCCTCTCGCATCGAAGGAGGCAGTCTGTCCGCCTCAACCGCCGCCATATATACCTTATGGAGGTGTGGCACCAAGTGTTCCCGGTAGGCCTTATAAAACTCAGTGGGCAGTCCATCCGGACCCGGAGTTTTCCCGGACGCCATGGAGGATATAGCTTCCCCTAACTCCTCCAACGTGAGAGGGCAATTCAGGGCCTCTAAGTGCTCGGCCGTAACCATTGGCAGCTGCGTTTGTCCAAGGAACCGCTCCAAATCCTCTCCTGAGCAGTGACCCCGCGCGCGGTACAACTGGGTGTAATGGTCTACCAGAACCCTGTGAATTTCCCTCTGGGTGCACACCAGCTCTCCCTCTGGCGTGCGCAGCGCCGCAATCGTAGCCTGATTGGCCTCTTGCCGCAAAAGCCAGGCCAGCAGCCGTCCCGCTCTGTCCGCTGAAGCATGCGTGCGCGCTGTATGTGCCGCATAATTCAGACACCTCAGGCGCTCCAACAGTGCCGCATGAGCCGCACGCAGGTCTGCCAGCTGCCGGGCCCGCTCACCCGGGCCCTCACCTTCCCGCTCATACTGCAACAGTTGGGACTCCAGTAGAGCAAGCGACTTCGCCAGCTGCCTCCGTGTGTTCCATGTGGCTCCCAAGCAGTGACCGCGTAGCACCACTTTAAGCGCATCCCATTCCACCCTTGCGTCGCTCGCCGCGCCCTCATTAAGCTCGGAATAAGAGAGGAGAGCAGTCTCCACTGAGGAGCGAAACTCCGGGTCTTCTAGCGCTGTGGGCTGTAGGCGCCATGTAGGGACGGGTGGGCGATCCACTTCACAGTTAAGTTGGAGCCACATTGGATTATGATCGGAGTGCGTGCGCCCCAAGTAGTCCGTCCGTGCCACCAGTGGTAACAACGCCTGAGATCCTACTATCCTATCCAGTCGCACATGTAGATCGTGCAGTTTGGAGTAGTAGGAATAGACGCGGTCCATAGGATACAGAGCTCGCCAAATATCTAGTACTCCCCACTGTGAGAGCCAATCAGCCAGCGCGCGCACCGTGGATGCAGCGGACGTCGCGCGTAGCGGAGGAAATGACCTATCAAGCTGTACGTCGAGTACCGCATTAAAATCCCCTCCCAACAACCAGGGGAGCCCAGCGTACGGGTGAGCGCCAGTGAGAGCCGGGCAAGGAAGGATACTTGATCGGTGTTTGGAGCGTAGATCGAGGCTAGCAGCACAGGCAGGCCATTAAGTGTGCCCCGTACCAATGTGTATCTGCCTGCAGCGTCCACAGACACCTCCCCACAGACGAACGGGACTCCCACCCTAACCCACACGAGCGTGCCCCTGGCGTGTGCCGAGTACACTGTACCATATAACTGGCCTCTCCAGCGCCTGCGCAGTTTCTCCAATACAGGCTGTGTCATGTGCGTCTCTTGTAAAAGAGCGATACCGACCGCGTGTCGCTGGAGGTAGGCAAAGACAGAGTATCTTCGCGAGGGAGTATGCATGCCCCGTATGTTCCACGTCATAACATTAACGCGTGTCATGTCTAAGCAGTATAGGTTCAGAGGGAAGCGGGCCCAGGACTTGCAGCAGCCAGTCTACATTGCAGTAAAGTAAGGGAGTAGTGGTCTGAGGTAACAATAACAACATGGTAACAAAAACAATCGGGGCGAACCTCACAAGTGTGTCCGTCCAAACTTGCGCAACCGTACGCAGGTGAAAACTAGGTCAGAGTGTGACCTGGGGGAATATGTGTGTAGATGTCAGCTCCCTGGCTCTGTCCCCTTGTGCCCCTTAAGTGCGGCGTGCCGCTAAGAAACGTCCTCTAATGTTGAGTGGTGCGGCTAGCGAGGCCCAGTCAAGACTCCCAGGAGCCAGCCCCAGCAATTGCTCTCCCTCTATGGGCCTTAGCGCGGGAAAGGTACCTATAGACATTACAACTTACTCTCCCCAATCAGTAGGTTTGCCGAGCAGTCCCATGTTCCATACTCCCTCCCCTTCTCATTTAAGTAAAGCAGCTAGCTACCAGATACTTGTACGAGTGCCATTTGCTATGCCACCTTTCAGTCTAGGATACCGTCCGCAGTCTGCGGGGTGACCACTGGCCCACGATAGTCCTCAGAGTGTGTTGTCAATGGGGACGTAGATCTGCTCCTCAGCACCTCGGGTCGCTCATCCGTGTCTGACGGATCTACGTGGCTTGGGCTTGCGAGCGTCGTGATCGCCTGTAGTACATTTTGGCGCTCCAGTCTCATTTTCTCCGGCGTGGGAGCCGCTGTCCACGCCGACATCTCCCGCGTGGGTCGTCTCCGCTTTCTGCGCCCTTCTCTCTTGTGGGGGCGGGCTCCGTCTCCGGAATCCACTGGTTTCGGCCCTGTCCATAATCCCTTCTCCTCCAGCCAATTCCAGACCTCCGCTGGGGAGTCGAAGTAATGTGTTTTCCCTTTGTCAACCACTCATCCTGGCTGGGAATAATAAGGAGTACGGCAATGCCAATTCCCGGAGCTGGCGTTTCACTGCCATATAGTTGTTTCTGCGGCGCTGCACCAACGCTGTATAGTCTGGGAAAAGCATAACTTGGCTGCCACCTACTGAGAGACCAGTCACATTGCGGGCCTCTCTGAGAATGGCGTCTCTGTCTCTGTAGTTCAACAGCTTGAACAAGAAGGGACGCGGCCGGGCCCCCGGCGGCGGTTTGTGGGCAGGCACTCGGTGAGCTCTTTCCACCGCGAATTGGGCCGACAGTTTCCCCGGTGGCATAAACGTGCGAAGCCAGTTCTCCACGTATTGCTCCGGGTCGCGCCCCTCCGGAAGGCCCACAGAGCGAACATTGTTGCGACGGGATCGCCCTTCTGCATCCTCCGCCCTGTCTTCAAGGTCATGGATACGATCCAACATGTCCTGCAGGGCAGCAGCGTGACTGCGAGTGATCGGTTGCAGTTCCTTGAGCGTCTCCCCCTGGGTGGCGACCGAGTCCGCCAGCTTCCTGTGGTCCGCATGTAGGAGTGTAAAGTCAGACGTGACCTTATCTATGCGATTCTCCAGGGACGTCCTGGTGTGCTCCAGAGTTGACCCTATCTTCTCCACAGCGGCCAGCACAGAGTCCAGTTTGGCCGCAAGTGACGCAGACGACGGTTCCTCTTCCATCTCCGCTCGGTTTCGGGGGTGATCGGGGGCCGGTACCTGCAGTGGGCCCTGTTGCTGCCTGGCACGCATGCGGCCCATCACTAGTTGCTGCGCCGTTGGCATCCGTCGATGATTTTCTGTAGGCCAGGGGCACCCACGGCGTCACCCCGTCTGTTCCCCCAGAACAAAGTCAATTGATCAGTAGGCAAGGTTCACTCAATCCTCATCCCCCGCTGAGGGTCCGCAGGTTCCACCCCCCAGGGAGGCTCCGCGCTCAACAGGTCGCAATCCGGGTCCGTCAGTGGGGTCCACCCCCGCCACTGCAGGTATGTCTGCGGTCACTTGTATCCTCCGTCCCCGCTCTCAGCAGCGACAGCGCCAGACAGACGCAGATGGCTCCGCTCCCAGGGACCACAATGTGACCTCCAGCACCCGTCAGGCGTCAAATGAGGCAGCACACCTTAGCCCGCAGCGTCGGTCACATCCCAATGTAGCAGACAATGGTCGGGTGGAGGCCTCTCAGTATAGCGCTGCAGTTCACCCCTGGAGCATCTCCTCAAGTGCAGCTGCGCCGTTCACACCCTCCTCCGCACCATAATGTTCAGTCTCATGGCGCCTTTCAGGAGTTCTGACAGCCCCCTCCGCCACAACCTCGCCAAGGGTCTTGTTAGCAGTCACCGCCACTCCGCACCGCTCACCTGCGCTTTCCAACAGGCACCATGCTCCCAGGCTCGCCACCGTATGTGCCTCACGGCGTCAGTCACTGATGCGCTCCCCGCACAGTTTGGCTCTCACCGTGTCCCATTAGCCTATAAGTATGGGCATCCCCGGAGGTTTCGTCAGCCGTCTCCAGCGGGGACTACCCAAATCTCTCCTCGCTGCAATCACTCCGCACATGGCATGCCCACGACTGCGTCTTCTTTGTGCCTCGTGTGGGCTGCAGCTAGCGACCCCAGAGTGGAGGCTCAAAATGGCCGCCGCTGTCCAGCTCCCGCGTCTCTCAGCCGTTACTGAGGACGAGCCGATGCCTCCGGCGCTCAGCGCGCCCCGTCTGCCACCATTCGTCGCGCTGTATATTGCTGCCCAGACGCGGCGCTCACCAGTTCTGTGCTTCCGCCTTCATGGGGTCCCCACCCCAGCAGCCTCTCTCGTGGCTCCGCTCCTTACTCCCGGCGCCGCAGCTCCAGCCCGCCCGTGTTCCAGGGCTCACCTCTGGGGTCCTCCGGGGTCCCGTTCAGCAGTCACGCGCCTCGGCCACCAGCGATTTCTGTCACTTTCTCATGCCAGCCCGGTCGTCCCAGACTTGCCTCCACCGCAGTAAGCACCACCTGCTTCCGTAGCCCCAGGCGCAGTTCGCGCGGCTCTCGGGAGAGTCTTCGTCCTCAGACCCCGCCGGCCAGGCATCGCCATCTCTCCGCAACCCGTCTGCTTCACATGCAGAGCTCCAGAAGCTCGCCGGCACTCCCGCTTCGCCGCACCTCCGTTCCGCCGTCTTTTTGCTCGAAGGCAGCGCCGTAGGATTTCTCTGCACAGGATAATTCGGGGATTTGCGACGGAGCTCTACAGGCTTGCGACCGCCATTGTGGCCAGTTAGCCACGCCCCCCCCTCTGCTGGTCGTTTTTTATCAAGAAAGTTAAATAGAGGCAGTTGCCAGAAAAATAATAAAGAAAGTCTCTCCGCAGAAAGCAATTCTGGTATTTTACTGACCTCTACTGGTCGTTTTCTATCAAGACAGTTAAATAGAGGCAGTTGAACAAGCAGAAAGCAATTCTGGTATTTTACTGAGCTCTGCTGATTATTTTCTATCAAGATAGTTAAATAGAGGTGAGCAGAAAAAAAAATCCCTCAGTGGAAGCAGACAAGTTTTAGGGCTGATCTCCAGAGCCCACAAAGTACATACACATATAAGTATATACAAAAGTATATACAAGAGGTCTCGAATGCTCGACCTAATAAAGTATATACAAGAGGTCTCGAATGCTCGACCTAATTAAACATGCCAGTTGGGGATGAACTAATATTACCATGTTTAGAGGAGAGAGCACAAGCCCTTTAGCATTGTTTAGCAGTGGTAAAGTCTGCAGAGTCCTAAAGCCAGCAAAAACGAGATCAGAAAAATGGAGAGAGGCAGGCAAAAAGTTGGGGTAAGACCACCCTAAGGCTGTCAGGTCAAACAGTTATTATTAGGTTTTTAAGGAATTATTAGGATTCTGAGAAGTGTAGTGTCTTTGGGTAGTTAGGAGATGTTTAGGGCTCGGGGATGGGAAGTGTTTAGGGGGTAGTAAAGTCTTTTTAAGGGCCAGGAATGGGAAAAGTAAAATTGTATATTAAATATAGAAAGAAGCAAAAAATATTATCAAAGAATGGTGTAAAGATTTTGTGCAAGTCATGATCCTTATGCTCTATATAAAATGTTAATTCGGAGTGTCAATGGTATTTCGACCACGGTGGGAGTCCCGGGATCATCATCAGGAGGAGGGAGTGGTAGAGCACTGAACTGTCACTTTTCTTTCAAGCCTGGCATAGTTTGTCTAAACTGGGATAAAACTCCACCTGTACATTTACATGGAGCAGTAGTGGAACATGTTCCATGGGTTGCGCAATCACAACATAAGAGACAGAGATCTGGGTCATCCAGCAAAGGAAGAAAGAAATGCAGAAAGGAAGTGACTATGCCGGTGAGAGGCCTGGCACTAGCGGCAACATCATGGTGTGGGTCTGATTATCAGGAGCAGTAACAAGTAAATATGGAGACCAAGGCAGACCTGTGTGAAAAAAGGAGTACATGTCCAGTGTCTGGGGCTGGAATCACGCCGACCAGAGTAGGGACCAACATGAGTGAAGGAAGGAAGCAAGTTATTTAAATGCAACCACTGGCCGGTGGTAATCACTCCTGTCATTCCTGCTGTCCTTGCAACAGTAGGTCTTGCGGTTGTGGCAGCTTGCATTGCTGTTGTCTTTAGAATTGCTGTGACTTATACTATCCCACGAATGTTCGTAGCTCGTTGTGTTGATATCCTCCATGGCAGCAGCTTTAGTCTCTTGTTGTGGGTACAGAAATGGGTGCTGCTCTGCTGGTAGCTGTTGTTTCTGTTTTGTCCCTGCCATTGCGTCTATGACCACTGCTATGGTGGTAAGTGTGGTTGCTGCTATAATCCCTGCTGTGGGTAGAGCTGGGTTTGCTGCTGTTGTCCATGTCATGGCGGCAGCACTGGTCACCACTGTGGATACTGCAGGTTGTCATCACTGCTGTGCTTGCCACTGTTGCCACTACAGTGGCGGCTATGGGTATCTTTGTTGGAGCTAGTGTTGTGCTCCTGCTGTTGCTGTACACGTCTAAAAGGAGGAATCGGATGATATTAAGGTCCACAGTACCTCCTCCTAAATGAGTTGGAGAATTTACCCTTGAGTACCTAGATCACTGGTGACATGGAGATATACAAGGAATAGTCTTCTGTTTGTAAGGACCAAGCTTTAGAGTAGACTGCTCTTAAAAAGGACACTGGATGCTCACTCACAGAAGGTGACATGTTCCATTGTAGGATTCTGATCCTCATCAATATTAGGGCCCCTTATGTCATCGCTGACATGTTTCTGCCTGTCTTCCTTAATCCTTGGCCTCCTAGAAGACTAAACCTACTCTGTCCTCACTAAAGGTAAGCGATGTTTGATGAGAGTGTAGCATATGAAAGAAGAAAGAAAAAGGATGCACGTGATGCCAGTCAAAATTTGTAATTTTCCCCCTTGGTTATTGTACCTAAAAATTAACACAAAAGTATAAATAAAAAACTATCCCCTCCAGAAGCTTAGAGACAAATGGAATGGAGATATCGGACATGTACTGTCAGACAAAGAATTGGAGTGAATACTGGAACACCCTAAGAAAGTATCCCGTAAACCCAAGTTTAAACTAATTCAATACATGTTCTTATACAGGGCGTACTTGACTGCACAGATTGAGCAAGATGTTCCTGGGCGCAGCAGATATATGTCCCAGATGCCACACACAACCAGCTGACTTACTACACATAATATGGGCATGCTCATGACTGACCTCCTTTTGGGCAACCATGCTTAAAATCTTTAGTATAGTGGCACCTGTTACCGGTGGGGACACAATTGAATACTGCATTCTGGGGTTGTGCAAAAAGCATAAGAAGAAGGGAACGCAGTCTGGGTTTGCCAATCTGGTGTTAATTTTGGCGAAAGGATCAATCACGATGCGATGGAAGTCTGCACAGCCCCCGAAGGCTTTGGCAGGGCATAGTGAGGTTGTCCGATGGGGGAGGGCTAAAAGCATGGAAATCAGAAGGGAGGAAAACAGGGGATTGCGAAAGACTCCGATTTCTTTGGAGTGGGATGCAATGTTGGAGCTGTTTATTTCTACCGAACCATCGCTGCATTGAGATTCTGTGCCACTCCAAGGCCTCGGAGCATCACTATGGGCTCAACAAGTAATAGACCCCACACGATCCCTACAGGACTGTCATACGTAAACTTGTAGGCTGAGTACCTGGAACCATGTGCCAGAACATGACTTGTCTGCCATCCACTAGGCTATGTTAATACAGTAGTGAGTCTGGGGCGGGAGGGTGGATGGGTATCTTTAGTTAATTGACACAGGGAGGGGGAGGGAACTTATTTGTTGGCTAGGTCTGTCCGATTGTAAATGCAATAATGTTACTCTGCTGATTATAAATTGCTGTACTTCTACGATTCTGCTACTGTACCATTTATGCCATATTGGAATGTTCCTCTTTTGAAAACTTAATAAAATATGCTTTAAAAAAGTATTACAAAAACTAGCATTATTAGGTACTGGTGGCTCATACTGGAAGCATGCCACTTCAGTGCTTGCCTTGGGAGAGACACAATCATTAGTTATATTGCCATCTCTGTCAGACACCTCCCCAAGCTTCTATCAGCAAACTCAGCGAAGTTCTTCACACTTAAAAAAGGCGCACACACACACGCAGTGCTTAAGGACTGCGTGTGGGCTGTATCAGAACCAGGTCAGTTTTATTGTTTTTGAACACCTTATGTTATGGGAGTGTCTGCACTCAACACATCAAATGTAGTTAATTAGCTCCATGGGTGAAAGTGTCCGATAGAACTTTCTAATTGCCATTTGCCTGGTAAACAAAATGATGTAGCTGGAGCCCCCTCTTGCCCCGCCGTAACACAGTTCCTGATCAGCTGGGTCCTCCACAGCTGATTGGCAGAGGGGGTGGTACTGTGAAGGAGCCTTCTGGTGAGAGTTTATTGTGGATCCAGCCCATGGGCTGGAACATGCGAAGTGAGTTACGTTCCTTGCATACAGCTCTCTGCAAGGAGCATGCATGAAGACGTTCTGCTGTCTAGACGCAAAATGAAACTTGCGCATGATGGTGCTTAGACACTACTCATAGCTGGCATTATGGTGAAAGGTCTGCCTTGAGATTACTTCTTGAGGGCTGGGAAATGTAGTGTATGTAAAATATGATGCTAAAGAGGTACAAATGATAGCCCTGTGTTAAGCCTGATATTGGTCCAAAAAGGGTAAAGGTAGTAGGCACTAAAAACACCAGGGTCAGTATTCATGTTGCGGTGGTAGGGAACGGGGTGGAATGCATTACACTTGTCCCTATTCCACCTCATCATTTAGCCCCAAGGCTCTACATTCTTAGTTAATTTATAAATCCAGCACTGTTCATTTTAGGTCGAGCCTGGGCAGTGCATGTGCTGCTCTGCGAGTCATTAACCCCTTCGCAGCCAGGCCTTTTTCCCCTCCTGTGCCAGGCCTTTTTTGGGCTATTTGGGGTAGTGCGCGCTTAGGCCCCTGTAACTTTTTGACCACATTAGGTATCCACGCCAAATTTGCGTCCTTTTTTTCCAACATCATGGGGATTCTAAAGGTACCCAGGGTTTGTGGATTCTCCAAGAGGGTTCCCAGAAATTAGTCAAAATACAGCAAAATTTTGGTTTTTTTGTGAAAAATGGGAAAAACGAGCTGTAAATGAAAGCTTCTGGGTTTTTCTCTGCAAATGGTATCAAAAAAGGGTTTGTGGGGCTGAAATCACCATTTCTCCAGCTTTTAGGGAATGACAGAATTTTGTCAGAAAACCAACATTTTTTACACAGTTTTGGCATTTTTCTGGGACATACCCTCTTTTTGCTATTTTTTGTGCTTTCAACCTCCTTCCTCTAGTTAATGATAGAAATGGGTACAGAAACAATAATGGACCCTGGAAAGCTATACATTTTTAAAAAGTAGACAAAATTCTGAATTCAGCAAGGGGTCATTTGTGTAGATCCATCAAGGTTTCTTTATAGAAACTAACAGTTAAATATAGGAAAAATTTAAAATTAGTTGAAAAAAGCAGCCTTTTGAGTCAACATTTTCACCTGTAACTTCTTCTAATTATCACATCTCTTAGAAAGCAATGTACTGTTACATCCACTGGACCTTCCTGGTTGTGGGGATATATAGGACTTGTAGGTTCACCAAGAGGCCAACGAACCCAGAGTAAAAAACTGAGCAGCATTTTGTAATGGTTTTTTTTTTTGTTCCGGGTCTATAGCAATTATTGTGGGAAAATGTATACATGGAAAAATCGGTATGAAAGACACCTATGTATTTCTGAAATGGGAACAAACTACAGAGTTTAGAAACAGTGCATATTTGCACATTTTCGAAATTGGGAATACTCATACTTGCATGACAATTATTGGTCATTTTTCAAAATGACTTTTTTTTACACAATGTCTTTCATTTGGAAGGGAGAAATGCATCCAAAATCAATAGGTAATAACAGTTGCTTTACAAATATGAACTACCCTAAGTCTCCCGATAAAAATGGTACCTCACTTGTGTGGGTAGGCATAGTGCCCACGACAGGAAGTGGCTCAAAACCTAAGCTGAACACACCACATTTTCACACTGAAATTTTACACTTTTTTTGCGAAGAGTCTAGCTGTAGTTTTTTACCCTAGCCCTGCCGGCACCTAGGGAAACCTAGCAAACCTATACATTTTTGAAAACTAGATACCCAGGGGAATCCAGGATGGGGTGACTTGACTGCCTCCCACCATGGTCTGTTACCCAGAATCCCTTGTAAACGTAAAAAAATGACAAAAAAAAACACATTTTCCCCACATTTCTGGGATGGAATGTTCTGGAATCGGCGTGGATCCACAAATTTCCACCCACCCCGCGTTCCCCAAAGTCCTACGAGAAAAATGGTACCTCACTTGTGCAGGTCGGCCTAGTGCCCGTGACAGGAAACGGCGCAAAACGCAACGTGGTCACACCTCAATTTTGCAGTGAAAAATGACCCCTTTTTTGCGAAGAGTCTAGCTGTAGTTTTTGAACCCTAGCCCTGCCGGCACCTAGGGAAACCTAGCAAACCTATACATTTTTGAAACCTAGACACCCAGGGGAATCCAGGATGGGGTGACTTGACTGCCTCCCACCATGGTCTGTTACCCAGAATCCCTTGCAAACGTAAAAAAATGACAAAAAAAACACATTTTCCCCACATTTCTGGGATGGAAAGTTCTGGAAACTGCGTGGATCCACAAATTTCCACCCACCCCACGTTCCCCAAAGTCCTGCGAGAAAACTGGTACCTCACTTGTGTGGGTCGGCCTAGTGGCCGCGACAGGAAACGGTGCAAAACGCAAGGTGGTCACACCTCAATTTTGCAGTGAAAAATGACCCCTTTTTGGCAAAGTGACTAGCTGTAGTTTTTGAACCCTAGCCCTGCCGGCACCTAGGGAAACTTAGCAAACCTATACATTTTTGAAAAGTAGACACCCAGGGGAATCCAGGATGGGGTGACTTGACTGCCTCCCACCATGGTCTGTTACCCAGAATCCCTTGCAAACGTAAAAAAATGACAAAAAAAACACATTTTCCCCACATTTCTGGGATGGAAAGTTCTGGAATCTGCGTGGATCCACAAATTTCCACCCACCCCGCGTTCCCCAAAGTCCTACGAGAAAAATGGTACCTCACTTGTGCGGGTCGGCCTAGTGCCCGCGACAGGAAACGGCGCAAAACGCAACGTGGTCACACCTCAATTTTGCAGTGAAAAATGACCCTTTTTTGGCAAAGTGACTAGCTGTAGTTTTTGAACCCTAGCCCTGCCGGCACCTAGGGAAACCTAGCACACCTATACATTTTTGAAAACTAGACACCCAGGGGAATCCAGGATGGGGTGACTTGACTGCCTCCCACCATGGTCTGTTACCCAGAATCCCTTGCAAACCTAAAAAAATGACAAAAAAAACACATTTTCCCCACATTTCTGGGATGGAAAGTTCTGGAATCTGCGTGGATCCACAAATTTCCACCCACCACGCGTTCCCCAAAGTCCTACGAGAAAAATGGTACCTCACTTGTGCGGGTCGGCCTAGTGCCCGCGACAGGAAACGGCGCAAAACGCAACGTGGTCACACCTCATTTTTGCAGTGAAAAATGACCCTTTTTTGGCAAAGTGACTAGCTGTAGTTTTTGAACCCTAGCCCTGCCGGCACCTAGGGAAACCTAGCAAACCTATACATTTTTGAAAACTAGACACCCAGGGGAATCCAGGATGGGGTGACTTGACTGCCTCCCACCATGGTCTGTTACCCAGAATCCCTTGCAAACCTAAAAAAATGACAAAAAAAACACATTTTCCCCACATTTCTGGGATGGAAAGTTCTGGAATCTGCGTGGACCCACAAATTTCCACCCACCCCGCGTTCCCCAAAGTCCTACGAGAAAAATGGTAGCTCACTTGTGTGGGTCGGCCTAGTGCCCGCGACAGGAAACGGCGCAAAACGCAACGTGGTCACACCTCAATTTTGCAGTGAAAAATGACCCTTTTTTGGCAAAGTGACTAGCTGTAGTTTTTGAACCCTAGCCCTGCCGGCACCTAGGGAAACCTACCAAACCCAGACATTTCTGAAAACTAGACACCCGGCGGCTTCCAAGGAAGTATGGCTTGCGTGGATCCCCCAACGTTTCCTTACCCAGAATCCCCTGCAAACCTCAATTTTTGCTGAAAAAAATCACTTTTTTCACACATTTTGGGGTGGGAAAGTAGTGGCATTACCGGGCTCACACAAATTTACCACCACCCAGCGTTCCCCCAGGTCTCCCGGTAAAAATGGTGCCTCACTTGTGTGGGAGGCCCAAGTACCCGCGGCAGGCAAGGGCCCAAAACGTAGTGAGGCGACATCAAAATGGCCTATGGCAAAACCACCTGGTTTTGCAAGGGGGGTCACTTTGGTTTTTGGCCCGGTGCTCGGCGGCCATCTAGGGAAACCTACCAAACCCACGCATTTCTGAAAACTAGACACCCGGCGGCTTCCAGGGAGGTATGGCTTGCGTGGATCCCCCAACGTTTCCTTACCCAGAATCCCCTGCAAACCTCAATTTTTGCTGAAAAAATCACTTTTTTCACACATTTTGGGGTGGGAAAGTAGTGGCATCACCGGGCTCACACAAATTTACCACCACCCAGCGTTCCCCCAGGTCTCCCGGTAAAAATGGTGCCTCACTTGTGTGGGAGGCCCAAGTACCCGCGGCAGGCAAGGGCCCAAAACGTAGTGAGGCGACATCAAAATGGCCTATGGCAAAACCACCTGGTTTTGCAAGGGGGGTCACTTTGGTTTTTGGCCCGGTGCTCGGCCGCCATCTAGGGAAACCTACCAAACCCACGCATTTCTGAAAACTAGACACCCGGCGGCTTCCAGGGAGGTATGGCTTGCGTGGATCCCTCAACGTTTCCTTACCCAGAATCCCCTGCAAACCTCAATTTTTGCTGAAAAAATCACTTTTTTCACACATTTTGGGGTGGGAAAGTAGTGGCATCACCGGGCTCACACAAATTTACCACCACCCAGCGTTCCCCCAGGTCTCCCGGTAAAAATGGTGCCTCACTTGTGTGGGAGGCCCAAGTACCCGCGGCAGGCAAGGGCCCAAAACGTAGTGAGGCGACATCAAAATGGCCTATGGCAAAACCACCTGGTTTTGCAAGGGGGGTCACTTTGGTTTTTGGCCCGGTGCTCGGCGGCCATCTAGGGAAACCTACCAAACCCACGCATTTCTGAAAACTAGACACCCGGCGGCTTCCAGGGAGGTATGGCTTGCGTGGATCCCCCAACGTTTCCTTACCCAGAATCCCCTGCAAACCTCAATTTTTGCTGAAAAAAATCACTTTTTTCACACATTTTGGGGTGGGAAAGTAGTGGCATCACCGGGCTCACACAAATTTACCACCACCCAGCGTTCCCCCAGGTCTCCCGGTAAAAATGGTGCCTCACTTGTGTGGGAGGCCCAAGTACCCGCGGGAGGCAAGGGCCCAAAACGTAGTGAGGCGACATCAAAATGGCCTATGGCAAAACCACCTGGTTTTGCAAGGGGGGTCACTTTGGTTTTTGGCCCGGTGCTCGGCGGCCATCTAGGGAAACCTACCAAACCCACGCATTTCTGAAAACTAGACACCCGGCGGCTTCCAGGGAGGTATGGCTTGTGTGGATCCCCCAACGTTTCCTTACCCAGAATCCCCTGCAAACCTCAATTTTAGCTGAAAAAAATCACTTTTTTCACACATTTTGGGGTGGGAAAGTAGTGGCATCACCGGGCTCACACAAATTTACCACCACCCAGCGTTCCCCCAGGCCTCCCGGTAAAAATGGTGCCTCACTTGTGTGGGAGGCCCAAGTACCCGCGGCAGGCAAGGGCCCAAAACGTAGTGAGGCGACATCAAAATGGCCTATGGCAAAACCACCTGGTTTTGCAAGGGGGGTCACTTTGGTTTTTGGCCCGGTGCTCGGCGGCCATCTAGGGAAACCTACCAAACACGCGCATTTCTGAAAACTAGACACCCGGCGGCTTCCAGGGAGGTATGGCTTGCGTGGATCCACCAACGTTTCCTTACCCAGAATCCCCTGCAAACCTCAATTTTTGCTGAAAAAATCACTATTTTCACACATTTTGGGGTGGGAAAGTAGTGGCATCACCGGGCTCACACAAATTTACCACCACCCAGCATTCCCCCAGGTCTCCCGGTAAAAATGGTGCCTCACTTGTGTGGGAGGCCCAAGTACCCGCGGCAGGCAAGGGCCCAAAACGTAGTGAGGCGACATCAAAATGGCCTATGGCAAAACCACCTGGTTTTGCAAGGGGGGTCACTTTGGTTTTTGGCCCGGTGCTCGGCGGCCATCTAGGGAAACCTACCAAACCCACGCATTTCTGAAAACTAGACACCCGGCGGCTTCCAGGGAGGTATGGCTTGCGTGGATCCCCCAACGTTTCCTTACCCAGAATCCCCTGCAAACCTCAATTTTTGCTGAAAAAAAAATCACCTTTTTCACACATTTTGGGGTGGAAAGTTCTGGAATCTGCGTGGATCCACAAATGTCCACCCACCCCACGTTCCCCAAAGTCCTACAAGAAAAATGGTACCTCACTTGTGTGGGTCGGCCTAGTGCCCGCGACAGGAAACGGCGCAAAACGCAACGTGGTCACACCTCAATTTTGCAGTGAAAAATGACCCTTTTTTGGCAAAGTGACTAGCTGTAGTTTTTGAACCCTAGCCCTGCCGGCACTTAGGGAAACCTAGCAAACCTATACATTTTTGAAAACTAGACACCCAGGGGAATCCAGGATGGGGTGACTTGACTGCCTTCCACCATGGTCTGTTACCCAGAATCCCTTGCAAACGTAAAAAAATGACAAAAAAAAACACATTTTCCCCACATTTCTGGGATGGAAAGTTCTGGAATCTGCGTGGATCCACAAATTTCCACCCACCCCGCGTTCCCCAAAGTCCTACGAGAAAAATGGTACCTCACTTGTGCGGGTCGGCCTAGTGCCCGCGACAGGAAACGGCGCAAAACGCAACGTGGTCACACCTCAATTTCAGTGAAAAATGACCCTTTTTTGGCAAAGTGACTAGCTGTAGTTTTTGAACCCTAGCCCTGCCGGCACCTAAGGAAACCTAGCAAACCTATACATTTTTGAAAACTAGACACCCAGGGGAATCCAGGATGGGGTGACTTGACTGCCTCCCACCATGGTCTGTTACCCAGAATCCCTTGCAAGCCTAAAAAAAATGACAAAAAAAACCACATTTTCCCCACATTTCTGGGATGGAAAGTTCTGGAATCTGCGTGGATCCACAAATTTCCACCCACCCCGCGTTCCCCAAAGTCCTACGAGAAAAATGGTACCTCACTTGTGCGGGTCGGCCTAGTGCCCGCGACAGGAAACGGCGCAAAACGCAACGTGGTCACACCTCAATTTTGCAGTGAAAAATGACCCTTTTTTGGCAAAGTGACTAGCTGTAGTTTTTGAACCCTAGCCCTGCCGGCACTTAGGGAAACCTAGCAAACCTATACATTTTTGAAAACTAGACACCCAGGGGAATCCAGGATGGGGTGACTTGACTGCCTCCCACCATGGTATGTTACCCAGAATCCCTTGCAAACGTAAAAAAAATAACAAAAACACATTTTCCCCACATTTCTGGGATGGAAAGTTCTGGAATCTGCGTGGATCCACAAATTTCCACCCACCCCGCGTTCCCCAAAGTCCTACGAGAAAAATGGTACCTCACTTGTGCGGGTCGGCCTAGTGCCCGTGACAGGAAATGGCGCAAAACGCAACGTGGTCACACCTCATTTTTGCAGTGAAAAATGACCCTTTTTTGGCAAAGTGACTAGCTGTAGTTTTTGAACCCTAGCCCTGCCGGCACCTAGGGAAACCTAGCAAACCTATACATTTTTGAAAACTAGACACCCAGGGGAATCCAGGATGGGGTGACTTGACTGCCTCCCACCATGGTCTGTTACCCAGAATCCCTTGCAAACCTAAAAAAATGACAAAAAAACACATTTTCCCCACATTTCTGGGATGGAAAGTTCTGGAATCTGCGTGGACCCACAAATTTCCACCCACCCCGCGTTCCCCAAAGTCCTACGAGAAAAATGGTACCTCACTTGTGCGGGTCAGCCTAGTGCCCGCGACAGGAAACGGCGCAAAACGCAACGTGGTCACACCTCAATTTTGCAGTGAAAAATGACCCTTTTTTGGCAAAGTGACTAGCTGTAGTTTTTGAACCCTAGCCCTGCCGGCACCTAGGGAAACCTACCAAACCCAGACATTTCTGAAAACTAGACACCCGGCGGCTTCCAAGGAAGTATGGCTTGCGTGGATCCCCCAACGTTTCCTTACCCAGAATCCCCTGCAAACCTCAATTTTTGCTGAAAAAAATCACTTTTTTCACACATTTTGGGGTGGGAAAGTAGTGGCATCACCGGGCTCACACAAATTTACCACCACCCAGCATTCCCCCAGGTCTCCCGGTAAAAATGGTGCCTCATTTGTGTGGGAGGCCCAAGTACCCGCGGCAGGCAAGGGCCCAAAACGTAGTGAGGCGACATCAAAATGGCCTATGGCAAAACCACCTGGTTTTGCAAGGGGGGTCACTTTGGTTTTTTGCCCGGTGCTCGGCGGCCATCTAGGGAAACCTACCAAACCCACGCATTTCTGAAAACTAGACACCCGGCGGCTTCCAGGGAGGTATGGCTTGCGTGGATCCCCCAACGTTTCCTTACCCAGAATCCCCTGCAAACCTCAATTTTTGCTGAAAAAATCACTTTTTTCACACATTTTGGGGTGGGAAAGTAGTGGCATCACCGGGCTCACACAAATTTACCACCACCCAGCGTTCCCCCAGGTCTCCCGGTAAAAATGGTGCCTCACTTGTGTGGGAGGCCCAAGTACCCGCGGCAGGCAAGGGCCCAAAACGTAGTGAGGCGACATCAAAATGGCCTATGGCAAAACCACCTGGTTTTGCAAAGGGGGTCACTTTGGTTTTTGGCCCGGTGCTCGGCGGCCATCTAGGGAAACCTACCAAACCCACGCATTTCTGAAAACTAGACACCCGGCGGCTTCCAGGGAGGTATGGCTTGCGTGGATCCCCCAACGTTTCCTTACCCAGAATCCCCTGCAAACCTCAATTTTAGCTGAAAAAAATCACTTTTTTCACACATTTTGGGGTGGGAAAGTAGTGGCATCACCGGGCTCACACAAATTTACCACCACCCAGCGTTCCCCCAGGCCTCCCGGTAAAAATGGTGCCTCACTTGTGTGGGAGGCCCAAGTACGCGCGGCAGGCAAGGGCCCAAAACGTAGTGAGGCGACATCAAAATGGCCTATGGCAAAACCACCTGGTTTTGCAAGGGGGGTCACTTTGGTTTTTGGCCCGGTGCTCGGCGGCCATCTAGGGGAACCTACCAAACCCACGCATTTCTGAAAACTAGACACCTGGCGGCTTCCAGGGAGGTATGGCTTGCGTGGATCCCCCAACGTTTCCTTACCCAGAATCCCCTGCAAACCTCAATTTTTGCAGAAAAAAATCACTTTTTTCACACATTTTGGGGTGGGAAAGTAGTGGCATCACCGGGCTCACACAAATTTACCACCACCCAGCGTTCCACCAGGTCTCCCGGTAAAAATGGTGCCTCACTTGTGTGGGAGGCCCAAGTACCCGCGGCAGGCAAGGGCCCAAAATGTAGTGAGGCGACATCAAAATGGCCTATCGCAAAACCACCTGGTTTTGCAAGGGGGGTCACTTTGGTTTTTGGCCCGGTGCTCGGCGGCCATCTAGGGAAACCTACCAAACCCACGCACTTCTGAAAACTAGACACCCGGCGGCTTCCAGGGAGGTATGGCTTGCGTGGATCCCCCAACGTTTCCTTACCCAGAATCCCCTGCAAACCTCAATTTTTGCTGAAAAAATCACTTTTTTCACACTTTTTGGGGTGGGAAAGTAGTGGCATCACCGGGCTCACACAAATTTACCTCCACCCAGCGTTCCCCCAGGTCTCCCGGTAAAAATGGTGCCTCACTTGTGTGGGAGGCCCAAGTACCCGCGGCAGGCAAGGGCCCAAAACGTAGTGATGGGACATTTGGGATAGGCAATGTTGATGTCGCCTCACTACGTTTTGGGCCAATGCCTGCCACGGGTACTTGGGCCTCCCACACAAGTGAGGCACCATTTTTACCGGGAGACCTGGGGGAACGCTGGGTGGTGGTAAATTTGTGTGAGCCCGGTGATGCCACTACTTTCCCACCCCAAAATGTGTGAAAAAAGTGATTTTTTCAGCAAAAAATGAGGTTTGCAGGGGATTCTGGGTAAGGAAACGTTGGGGGATCCACGCAAGCCATACCTCCCTGGAAGCCGCCGGGTGTCTAGTATTCATAAATGCAGGGGTTTGGTAGGTTTCCCTAGGCGGCCGCCGAGCACCGGGCCAAAAACCAAAGTGACCCCCCTTGCAAAACCAGGTGGTTTTGCGATAGGCCATTTTGATGTCGCCTCACTACGTTTTGGGCCCTTGCCTGCCGCGGGTACTTGGGCCTCCCACACAAGTGAGGCACCATTTTTACCGGGAGACCTGGGGGAACGCTGGGTGGTGGTAAATTTGTGTGAGCCCGGTGATGCCACTACTTTCCCACCCCAAAAAGTGTGAAAAAAGTGATTTTTTTCAGCAAAAATTGAGGTTTGCAGGGGATTCTGGGTAAGGAAACGTTGGGGGATCCACGCAAGCCATACCTCCCTGGAAGCCGCCGGGTGTCTAGTTTTCAGAAATGTGTGGGTTTGGTACGTTTCCCTAGATGGCCGCCGAGCACCGGGCCAAAAACCAAAGTGACCCCCCTTGCAAAACCAGGTGGTTTTGCCATAGGCCATTTTGATGTCGCCTCACTACGTTTTGGGCCCTTGCCTGCCGCGGGTACTTGGGCCTCCCACACAAGTGAGGCACCATTTTTACCGGGAGACCTGGGGGAACGCTGGGTGGTGGTAAATTTGTGTGAGCCCGTTGATGCCACTACTTTCCCACCCCAAAATGTGTGAAAAAAGTGATTTTTTCAGCAAAAATTGAGGTTTGCAGGGGATTCTGGGTAAGGAAACGTTGGGGGATCCACGCAAGCCATACCTCCCTGGAAGCCGCCGGGTGTCTAGTTTTCAGAAATGCGTGGGTTTGGTAGGCTTCCCTAGATGGCCGCCGAGCACCGGGCCAAGAACCAAAGTGACCCCCCTTGCAAAACCAGGTGGTTTTGCCATAGGCCATTTTGATGTCGCCTCACTACGTTTTGGGCCCTTGCCTGCCGCGGGTACTTGGGCCTCCCACACAAGTGAGGCACCATTTTTACCGGGAGACCTGGGGGAATGCTGGGTGGTGGTAAATTTGTGTGAGCCCGGTGATGCCACTACTTTCCCAACCCAAAATGTGTGAAAAAAGTGATTTTTTCAGCAAAAATTGAGGTTTGCAGGGGATTCTGGGTAAGGAAACGTTGGGGGATCCACGCAAGCCATACTTCCTTGGAAGCCGCCAGGTGTCTAGTTTTCAGAAATGTGTGGGTTTGGTAGGTTTCCCTAGATGGCCGCCGAGCACCGGGCCAAAAACCAAAGTGACCCCCCTTGCAAAACCAGATTATCTATTGTTCCTACAGCGTGAGATATTTGGAATAATATTGCAAAGAAAATGTGGCAGACATTTTGAGGTTTGCAGGACATTGGGGATAAAAAAAAATTTGTAATTCACAATAGAGACATCACCATGAACTCCCATGGGTTTCCGACAATATCTACAGTTGGTGGGTTATTCTTGCATGGAAAGTGTAACTTGGCAGAGAAACTAAAGACAAAGATTCCTGTACAACCATCTATTCCTCAAACACACACACATACTGGTTGGATTTGGCACGAGGGCGAGTCATGGTTCAGTGTATTAAATTTTATTAACAAGAGATTTCACAAAAATGAAATGCACTGTCAATAATTAAGTTCACAAAAAACCAAACCAATGACTCGCAGCTCGTGAGCTGTAAAGCCACGTCAAGGCACCAACCACTTTACAGGCCATTCACACACCTTTCATACGTGATACAAACAAGACCATTCGCACCACCAGGCACAAAAGCAACACATTACAAAATTCACCAAAAAGGGACAAGGTACACCCTGCTTCAGAAAGACAAATATTACTGCACAGCCATCTAATCCGCAAGCACACACACATACTGGTTGGATTTGGCACGAGGGTGAGTGATGGTTCAGTAGATACAATTGTATTAGCAAGTGATTTCACAGAAATGAAATGCACTGGTAATAATTGAAAGGGCAATAAACTGAACCATTGACTCACAGCTCATGAGCTGTAAAGCCACGACAAGGCACCAACCTCTTTACAGGCCATTCATACACCTTTCATACGTGTGACACATACAAAACCATTCACACCGCCAGCCGTGGGCCCATCACATAACAATAATCAAACCAGCACACAGCGCCATTCAAGGGCCCATCACTTTCACATGCCCACAATCCAGACACAGCAACTACACAGGCTGATGGATTGCGTGGAGTGGCACTCAGCTAGCAGTGTGTGTAGTGACCAGCAGAAAGTCACTACTCACACACAGCCAGCAGAGCACCAGTCCACACACACCGCTAGCCAAACACCAGTCCACGCACACCGCTAGCCAAGCGCCAGTCCACGGACACCACCAGCCAAGCACCAGTCCGCACACACCACCAGTCCACGCACACCGCCAGCCAAGTACCAGTCCACGCACACCGCCTGCCAAGCACCATTCCACGCACACTGCCAGCCAAGCTCCAGTCCACGCACACCACCAGCCACGCACCAGTCCACGCACACCGCCAGTCCATGCACACCGCCAGCCAAGCACCATTCCACGCACACCACCAACCAAGTGCCAGTCCACACACACCAACAGCCAAGCGCAAGCCTACACACACCGCCATCACATTTAGGATTTTTTTAGAAAAAAATAAAAACACAAACAAATTGCAAATAGATACAAATCTTCTAACAGAAAATCAGCAACTAAATACATTGCACTAACACCAACCTTGAAACAGAATCAAATTATCCAAAGAATACAGACCAGGCAGTTCACTTTACCACTCAAGAATCCTCCCAAAAATTATTTCGTGTGTGGTACGCTCTAAAACAAGCAGAGAGACACAGTGCAGGATGAGAAGGACAGTCGGGGCAGTACATACGACTCTCCTTTCGCAAACCTTTTTCACCAACAGACTCTACATCTCCTACTGGGAAAATCTTTTGCGGGTGTGGGAGGAATGTGATCTGGAAAGTGGCGTTCTTTCAATCTAGCAACATCCTCCACCAGTCCAACTCTAGGAACACTTGCCTGTTCCACTACAACAAGGCTGCCTATTACAGACTCCTGAAACTTAGCAAAAGTCATCTTTGACTCAGGGCAAGAATCCTGGAACACAACAAAAGCATTAAACATTGCCATGTGGAAAAGATGGATAGCCAACTTCTTGTAACAAATGTAAGCCTTACGAAGAGCAGTGTAAGGTTCCAACCTCTGATCTACTCTGTCAACACCACCCATGTGCCTATTATAGTCTAAAATGCACACAGGTTTGCGCGCTTCAGCGACCTGACCCCAAACAGTCACAGGTGCAGTGCTTTCATCATGGATGGTAGTCAGCATGTAGACATCTCTCCTGTCTGTAAACTTCACAGCAAGAAGCTCCTGGCAACGCAACGCACTGCACTGTCCCCGCACAAGCTTTTGACAAACAAGTTCTTTCGGGAAACCTTTACGGTTAGAGCGGATTGTGCCACAAGCAAGAGTGTCCACTTTGGCCAATTCCCTGAACAACCGCACACCAGTGTAGAAGTTATCTACATATAAATGGTGGCCTTTGTTAAAAAATCCTCTTCCAAGTTCCCAAACAATTTTCTCAGTCACTCCAAAAGTGGACGGACAACCAGGGAGGTTAAACCTAGATTCCTTACCAGTGTACACCCTGAAATTAGAGACATATCCAGTCCTACTGTCACACAGCATATACAGCTTTATTCCATAGCGTGCCCTCTTACTAGGAATGTATTGCCTAAAAACCAAGCGGCCCTTGAACAACACCAAAGACTCATCCACTGCAATTTGTTTCCCAAGAGCATAGATCTCAGGAAATCGATCAACAAAGTGATCAAGGAGAGGCCTAATCTTAAAAAGACGGTCACAGTCAGGGTGATCTCGTGGCAACGCTAAACCATTATCAACAAAATGCATCATCCGAAGCAGTAGCAAATACCTGTCACGACTCATGACTGCCGGAAAAAAAGACGTTGCCTTCAAGGGACTGCTAGACCAATATGAAGACATTGATGGCTTCCTTAGCAAGCCCGTCAAAAAAGTTAAACCCAAGAACTTCTTCATCTCTTCAACATTTGTGGGAGTCCACCGGGTAGCTCTAGAGTGTGGCTTAAGACTGGCACAGTTGTCCCTCAAAAACTGTTCGGCATACAAATTAGTCTGCTCAACAATCTCTGCAAAAAACACATCGTCCATAAACAACTTAAAAAAATTGACCGGCAAAAAGTTTTCAGTATTCACTCTAGACCCTGGAACACCAGTAAACTCTGGCAATGCCGGCTGCACCATGCCAGGGGCAACCCAGAGGTCATCACTTTCAAAGGGAAGCCTTGCAGCCCCAGCCTGCAGCCCAGATGCCTCTTGCCGCACTACACCAACGGGAGGCCTTGCAGCCGCAGGCTGCAGCCCAGAAGCCTCTTGCCGCACTACACCAACGGGAGGCCTTGCAGCCCCAGCCTGCAACCCAGATGCCTCTTGCCGCACTATCGGCACATCAGTCTCCTCCTCTAACACAGGCACTTCATCCGCACTAAGAGTATCTTCATCATCCGATGACTCCATACGGAGAGACAACTCACTGCCAGAATCGTCCCCTGCCTCCTCTCCCTCAGATGCAGAGTCAGTCTCTGAACCAATATCAGAGGAAGACTCAAACAGCAAACCAACAACCTGCTGAGCAGTCATCCTGCGGCTAGCCATTATACTTACTAAGATAGAAGACTGCACAAACAAGTCAACAACAACCAACAATGTGCAAACCAAGTAAGTAAAGAAATGTGTACCTTTATCACAAAGATCAATGTACTCAAAAACTATACAATCCAATTACAAGAGACCGCTGCACTCACCAGAAACCAACTCTGCAGTGACACAGCAAAAACCAACGATATCAAACTAGAAAGAAGAAAAAAAAAAAAAATACTCACAAGACAACAAAATACACATCGAGCACCAATGCAAAAAGTTTTTGACACTCAAAAAACAAACATACTGCTATTATTACACCATTTGCAAAAAAAATTCATGCAGAGAAATCAAACACATTTACATTGTACAAAAAAGAGTCTCTTACCAAACTAATCAAACAGCAGAACCACCATTAACGAAACCGCAAACTGGAAAGAGCAAAAGCCTTCACCTAGAACAAAAAAGTAAAAAAAAAAAAAACATTACTATTGCGATTCACAAAAAATAAAACAATAAACATTACAACATGCTATATTACTACCCAAATGGTCAATCGGGTTATGTTCCAGGTGGGGCAGAAAACAGCAGGGAAAAAACAGAAGGGAAAAAAAAGGCTACTCTGTCCCGGGGCGGGTGGGCCAAATACATATTATAAAAATTGCACCCTGGAAGCGACACAAAGGGGTTTTCTGCCCCCCCCTGGGGCCAGAAAAGTCTGTGGAGTAATTATCCCCCAGGGAAGCGACCCTTGCCCAAGGGGTCGCTTCCCATAACAATATTACGAAATTCCCTGGTGTCTAGTGGGCTTTTCTGCCCCCCCTGGGGGCAGAAACGGACCGAAAGTGGACCGATCTGCCCCCAGGGGGGGCAGAAAAGTCTGTGCACAAATTCTCCCCCAGGGAAGCGACCCTTGCCCAAGGGGTCGCTTCCCATAACAAAATGACGAAATTCCCTGGTGTCTAGTGGGCTTTTCTGCCCCCCCCAGGGGGCAGAAACGGACCGAAAGTGGACCGATCTGCCCCCAGGGGGGGGCAGAAAAGTCTGTGCTGAAATTCTCCCCCAGGGAAGCGACCCTTGCCCAAGGGGTCGCTTCCCATAACGATATAACAAAATTCCCTGGTGTCTAGTGGGCTTTTCTGCCCCCCCGGGGGCAGAAACGGACCGAAAGTGGACCGATCTGCCCCCAGGGGGGGCAGAAAAGTCTGTGCTGAAATTCTCCCCCAGGGAAGCAACCCTTGCCCAAGGGGTCGCTTCCCATAACGATATAACAAAATTCCCTGGTGTCTAGTGGGCTTTTCTGCCCCCCCCTGGGGGCAGAAACGGACCGAAAGTGGACCGATCTGCCCCCAGGGGGGGCAGAAAAGTCTTTCACAAATTCACCCCCAGGGAAGCGACCCTTGCCCAAGGGGTCGCTTCCAAAATGGCCAAAAACAACATCCCTGGGGTCTAGTGGGGGCATTCCTGTCCCACGATCGCGACGCTGTGCGCGATCGTGGGACAGGAATGCCCAGCATTGAGACATCAGGGGAGAGGAAATACTCTTTCCTCTCCCCCGATGCCTCAAGGCCCTGGAATTCCGCCCCCCCCCCCCCCGCAACACAGCACCAAAACACTTACCCTTCCCGTTGGACGCGCTGGAAGAAATGAATTCCAGCGCGTCCAACGCTTCCTGATGACGCCGGCGCGCGCTGTGCGCGCTGACGTCATCAGGAAGCGTGGGGGGGCTCGGGGGTGGCAGCGGAAACTCTTCCGCTGCCATTCCCCTCTGTGGGGGCACGATCGATGCCCCAGGGGGGGAGCGCCAGCGCTTCCCCCAGGGGCTGTGCTCATGACGGAGCGGTTCCGTCATGAGCACAGCTCAACCGATGCTCATGACGGAACCGTTCCGTCATGAGCATCGAAGGGGTTAAATATTTGCGGCTGCCCTGGCACCAGCAGGGTGCCCTCAGGAGGGCGGCCCCATGGTGCCAGCAAGGCACCAGCCCACTCTCCTTCTTCTAAGTGTGGGGACCCCTCAGGGAGGAGTCCCCCACTCTGGCAACCAGGGGCTGCGGAGCGCAGGACGCGTCATTTCCGGGGCGCGAGGAACGGGGGGTATATAGGCCTCCCCCACCCACTGGCCTTCCTCTTTTGCGCCCTGGACACACCATCTGTAGTGCTTGGCCCTCGGTCACTCCGCTGGAGGCGAGGTCCGGCCGTGTCGCCGTTTGGCCAGGGAGCTGCGTTCGTGGTTTTGCGCGGTGAATAGAGGTGAGGGTCCGATTGCATCGACGGCACCATTTGGGCCGGTTGTTGTCCCAGGCTTATTATGAGCATTACCGCGGCACAGTGTCTTGATCTATGGTTGTATTGGTAAGGCGCTTTGATTGCGGTGATTGCATCTGCCCTCCGCCGACCCCTCTGGTGGAGGGTTGCGGGCGGATTGGTCGGCTGCATTTGCCAGGGCACACGTGATGCATCTCTTGTCCCAAGGGCTGGCGAACAGCGCTGGGACAGTGGCCTAGCGAAACTTGAGGGGCTCGTCCTGGCAAAGACCACGGAGCCTGGTGGAGTGCAATCGGGTGAATGTACTCACCACGGGGCACATGTCTCCTTGCCGGGTGGCCGCGGGGTCTGTGAGCGGTGTGCTGAACTCGGCCGACCGGGGAGCATTGTTTGGGTTTCGCGCCCCCCTCCCTCAGCGGAACGGTTTTGGCACGCTCCGAGGGACTTGAACCAGAGGGGGCGGGCTCGAGCACGCAGCTGTCGCCTGCTCGGGTGCCGCTCATTGCCGCCGATGGAGATGCGGAGTTTGCCTTCCCCTGTGCCGCACCTGGGGTGGTGGCCTCGGCTCCCCTCCCCTCTCCCGTGGGAGTTGGGGGCTGTGTGGCTCCAAGCTCGGGTGGGCGCGTGGGCTAAGCAGGGGGAGACTGAGACCGAGTTGGTTTGATTTGAAGAAAGGGAAAAAAAAAAAAAAAAAAAAAAAAAACACCAGCGTGGGGCGTCGGTCTTCTGGTGGTGGGGTGTCTAGGCGTCCCAGATTTGCCATGACGTTCCCGGGTTTTCGCCGGGGGATTCCGGAAAAGGTAGCTCATGTCCCGGTTTTAAGGAGAGTTGACTGAAAATCGCGGGAGGGGCTTCTTTGTGTTTTGAAAAGCAGGGATAGTTAGCAGTTGTTTCAAGACAGCAATTTGATTAACAGGCAAGCTACTGGGTTTCAGAGTTGTTTTCATGTTTGTTCTTACTGCCTGCTCTGTAGTTCTCTGCTGAGGAACGCCGTCATTCTGTGTGCTCGCTTGAAGTAAATTGTAGTCCTTCTTCCATGTTGTGGGATGTACCGGTTTTTGGCTTTAGAGTTCTGGTCACCCTGTGTTGTGGTGAGTCGGGGGCCCACCCTGGAGGCAGTTTTTTTTCTGTCTCCTGGCGGCGCCCGTCCCCACTGTTTGCCTCTGGGCATCCTTTTCTTGGGGGGGCTCCACTTCGGTGGGCGCAACTAGGACGGGTCGGTGCGGCCCCTGCCCCTTGGTGAGTTTGCACCCGCAGGGAGGTAGCCACTGCAGCCAGTGCGACCCCTTGGCGGCTGTGGGCTCAAGCTAGAGTCTCGTCGCCTAACACATAGGCTCACTCCAAACTTGGAAATGTTTCAAGGCAAGAGTGGTGCAGTATGGAGTCGCTGCATTTCAAAGAGAAGTAGCGCGATCGTTCACGCTTTTCCTAGTGTAATTTTCTGAAGCATTCGAGAGGCAAATGGCGCACGGCAGCGGGAATTAGAAAAGATTTTAATGTTATTTGCGGCACACCACCAACCGGATGGGATGACAGGGTTCGGTGGTATAGGGTAGCACGGTAGTGATAGTGTGGTGTCAGCTCTGATTATTTACCTAATCTATCAGTGGCTATGCTTTTCCTGTTCTTACAGGCATTGCGTTTCCAAGAAAGTATTTAATCACCTTTAAGACTCCGCTAAAACCCCCTTTTGCAAGTTTCTCAGAGTAGAGAGCAGCGGTGGGAGCCGCCATCGTGGCTTGAGACTCAACCACGGCGCACATTACTTTTCTAACGATGTGCCGGTAATTATCGGAAACACACGTGGGCAGGCAGTCTCTTTGTCTATTCGCATTGCCGCTTTCCCAAGTTTAATGCCTCTCATCTAGAATTTGTGAGGGATTCAGACACCCAGATTTTACAGGGAAATGCACTTTTGTATTTATTGATGTATGTTGAGAAGGGATAAGGCGCCTCATATCGCAACAGCCTCTTGGCGTCCGAGTTGCGTCTAGTTAGTTTGGCTTGAAAGCTAAGTTATTATTGGCCTCGGGAGTTTTGTGGAACTGTTTGAACGATATATGCAAACATTTAATAAAATAAAAAGGCCAAAATTGAATAGTGCATAATTGTGACGATAGACTGAATGGAAGTTCGTAATTGCTATCCCAATGCATCACTCGCCAAGTACGAGATTTCTGCATCCTTACTGAAGGCAATTTGCGGCGAAGCTATCTCTCTGGCTTGGCGCCCGCACTAGTTGTATTAATTTTGGTTACAGATTTTGTATTAGGTTGAAAGCATGTCCCATCACAGTTAGGCGTTGTGAGTCACTGCGGTTGTAGGATGAGTGAAAGTTGAAAGTGGTGATTATTACACAGTCATAACAAGTTGGCTTGCACGAGTTACGCCATACCCTTAATTACGTTAGCCACAACCGAGGCAGGCAGTGTAATGTTGGCGCATTGCTGCATTTTCAGTGTAATAAGGTCACAGCCCACGACCACAGGTGACTTCCAACATTACAAAATGGGCAATGCTGTTTTAAGTGCTTTTGCTGGAAGAGCCCTATTTAAAGTTAGTAAAGGTGAAACGGTGAAACGGTGTAAAGGTACTAACTTGTTTTGTCCTCCTCAGAAACTTTTGCATTGCCAACCAGAAGGATCACTTATTTTAAAAGACGGAGGTTGATGGTGCAACCAGTGCTCATCTGGGCAAGGATGATGCAGTGTCCTCTTTACCACCCCCTGGTTCGCCCTAGTGTCCAGTCCAAGGTTTGTGAAATTAAGTACAGGAGGATACCACGTGACCGGTGATATAACTCGTACCTGGTGTAAATCGCTTTGGAAAAGGTAAAGAAAGGGGTCACCCAGCTAGTTGTACATTGTTTGCACTGGTGTTGATATTTGCCAACGTTTACATCGTTCGCCTTTGCTCTTCGAGTATTGTTACTTTTGGTTTTAATGGATAATAGGTTTGTACTTCTTGCGCCAAAGCGACGGTTTACCACTCGGAAGCACAGCGCTGACTTCACCAGGTATATTCATCGCCGTGCAGTACAGCTGTGGTGCCCTAGCTAGTGATATTTGCCAACGTTTAAATTGCTCGCCTTTGCTCTTCGAGTATTGTTACTTTTGGTTTTAACGGATAATAGGTTTGTACTTCTTGCGCCTGAGCGACGGTTTCCACTCGGAAGCACAGCGCTGACTTCACCAGGCATATTCGTCGCCGTACAGTACAGCTGTGGTGCCCTAGCTAGTCCCAGGGTTGGAACACACTCTTGTGGCCACTAAATTGGCTACAGAAGTAGAACCCGGGACACCTGATTGCATCAGTTGTTTAAACTTATCGAGTTCATTGTTGCCTCATAGGTAGACTCAGCGAGTGGCATTTTGAGGTCTGGCTAGGAGGCGCTTCTCATTCATCCATAGCACCTAATTGTGGTAGTAAGAAGGGAGGATGGCGCAGGCAACAACGTTGACACAGCCAAAATGACAACATTTTCATTAGGGCCGCAAGTGCAGGGGCATGGGGGCCTCAGGAGAGTAACTAGACTACTGCACCCTGCATCCCACCCCCCAACTCCTCACGTGAAGGTACGGTGGAGCACCGAGTCTCCCGTATCTCACATTTAAGCGTGTTACCTGTTTGTCCCTCCGAACAGGGAACCAGCACAGAATATCTGCAGCTGTAAGGATAGGTGCATGCAACCATGATCTTGGGATTAATGATCAGCAAGGTTGGGTCAGAGGGCGGGGGCGGTCTGCTCACTCATGAGCGTGCGTTCGCTTTACAGGCTGTTATCAGAAACCTACATTTACGGCCTGCCTCCTACAATTATAGCATGTGCAAAAGCTTTGAGGGGAAGTTGTATACAGGTCAGGTGCGCAGATCTATGTACTAGGGACGTAGCTCGGGCCAGCTGCTCTGGAAGTCTTAGCACATAAGTGTAGTGAAGAGTAACTCCAGGAGAGACCCAAAATCTTAAGTAATAGAAAGGTATAAAATCAGCCTGTCCCTTATTGGGATTAACATTGTGTTAGTACAGGACATCTAGCTCATTCATTCATCTACATATTATTATTTGCTATGCCATTGGAAATGGAATGCTCAGTGGGAGGGACTCACACATTTCACCCCTGCCACAAGCTTCAGTGATCCACCCCCTTTCAGTGCTGCACCTGGCTTGTTATGTACAGCCTCCTTGAGTTAAAACCGCAAGGGAGAATGACACCCCAGAAGTTTTAAAAGTGCTACAATTGTCCACTACTGCTAAAGTACAGTATCGAATGCAGGTTTATGTAGGGGCTCACCATAGCTTAAGAACTGCAAATTATATCCTCCAGTACCTTCAATACACATGCACTTCCATTTTCTCATACTTAATGCGGAGGGCTAGCAATTACGGGGGATACAAAGCAAACCAGGGCTAATGTTGGTTCAGCACCAAGGGTCACTGTTGGTCAGCAGGTGGGGTTGCCTGGGACAGGACTACAGCAAGTAAACAGGTTGGGCTGGGTAAGGGTCACCCCACGTGGGGTGCAGTGACAACAGTACAAACCTTCACTCAATCCAGATTGACCCCTGGGCTGAGTAAGGGTCACCCCACATGGAGTGCAGTGACAACAGTACAAACCTTCACTCAATCCAGATTGACCCCATTCATGAGTTCGCCAGGGTACAGGATGCTTCAGTTTAACAACATCCCCTGCCCGGACAACCACAGATAGTTGGAGGAAGCAGACTTCTAGCAGGGGGGCTGCTGTCCCACAATGGGGTAACTAAGGTGTTTATAGCACTAATTGCTAAAATGTTGTAGAACTGGTGGCATGGCCATTATTCAAGTGAAGTTAGGTACCTGGAATTATAGTGCCCCCTCTGTCCCCACCTACTGGTCCGCGACAGGGTTCTCTCTGGCAGAAGTTTTTAAGTGCATAACTTGCACGAGGAAGGGTTATTAGCCTGGAACCCCAGCAATCATATTCACCGGCAGAAGGTGATGGGGTAGGGGGCACATTAGGGCTAGTCACCCTAGAATGATATGCACAAACTGGCACACGGTGCGTCGGGGTTTGTGTCACACAGAACTGGGGGGTGTCTCATGGGACACACTCACTGCCTGTGATAATGGTGCGGGATAACTATTGTTTTACTCCTGGAAACTGTTCTTATGTCCAAGTTCTGTCTGCCTTGGCCACTGGTTACCAGCCCATTGGTGGGAAAGTATACTTTTACACTTACTCTGGAAATTACTATGCAAAGTGAGGCGCTGCAAAATGCAATTGGCTACCAGGGCAATATTGAATCAGGTGCCATGCACCCTGGGTGGGCCTTCCTCTGCAACCAAGGGCAGGTTTTAGGTCGCTTCAGTTAAGACATATTCACCCGGGCTTTAGCCAGGACAGCAGGCGGCGGGTGGTAGTTGTCATCTAACAAGTGTGCTGCGGTACAAAAAAAATAAAAATGGAAAATACTGCGTTAGAGCTTAATGGCGGAAGTCTATTACAGACCAGTTGGCATTCCCAATATTCTGGAAAGGGCAGGTAGTTGCACAGAACGTCCTATCTGGTTCCCACAGACTTGTCTGCTCCCTGGGTTATCCTCCTATGGGCTAAAACTGAGACTGGATGGGGCACCTGCTGTGACCTGTGTCCCAAATTCGTGTTAGTCAGCGCTGGGGTAGATGCATCTGGAAGGACACGTTTACTTCCTGGGTTGCCCAGTGGAAATTGTGTATTTAAGGTTTGCATGACCAATGCGGCTTGGGGTATCTCCTAGTGGACCCACTGAAGGTGTACTGCAGCTAAGCAGGGAACTGGGAATCTGGGTTTCCGTCACTGTGGCAGGTTTAAAGCTTGCAGGGTCATAGATGGACAGTAGGTACTGTGCATCAAGACCTCTTGGCGTCCCAATATTCAGGAAAGGGCAGGTTTTGCACAGTATGTCCCCCCTGGGTCCCACTGACTTGTCCGCTCCCTGGTTATCCTTCTAGGGGCTAGAACCTGAGACTAGAAGGGGCATCTTCTGCGACCGGTGTCCCAAATATGTTGATAGTCATTGATGGGGTAGATGCACCTTGAAGGGCATGATCACTTCTTGGCATGTCCCAAGTGTTGGTGTCAAACTGGGTTGGAGTATTAAGTCCACAGTCCTTAGGAATCATCCAGCTTTCCTTCCATCCAAATAAGGGCAGTTAGCGATACATCAGCGAGTGGGTAACATACCCGGTTATCAGCGACGGCATGTCCCGGGGGCACGTGCGCTTCACATAAACACAGAGCTGCAACCAAGTGGCAGAACCCAGTAAATGGGTTGAATATTGTCTATCTGGCATACAGCTGTGTGGAGCCGGTCTCATTGAGGGGTACGTCCAGGTGGGAATTGTGTGCTTCTTAAGGTTCTTACCACCAATACGGTTTGTGGCAGCACACCACGTGGATTGTTTAAGGGTCATCCTGGGCCGTATTTACGCAGCCCAGTAGGAGCATTACAGCTGGGTGGAGCCAGTCCCATTTAGTGGTATGCCCGGGGGAAAATGGTGTGCTCCTTAAGGTTCCTAGGACATAGGCAGTGTGTGGCATCTCCCACATCAAGAGCTAGGCACTGGATTAAAGACAGCGCGCCCTGTATCGAATCAGACAGATCCTCTGAGCGGGTATGCCTAGGGGGCTTCACCAGAGGGAGCTGGGCATCCGAAATTCCCATAAGGAATAAGGGATGCAGGGCAAGTGCTGGAGGGCAGCCGCGCTCATTGTCTCATACGCCGTTATGGACATTCCTGTGCGCATGGATTTGGCAAGTAAAGGGACCGTGCCAGGGTTAGGCATAATCCCCCTTGCCCGTATAGCCTAAGCTGGCAAGCGGGGGTAGGAAAGGACTTCTAACATGTGAGCTGCTGTCCCAGAGATGGGAGACACATGTGTCCAGTCACACACTGTGCTAGATGGCAGCCGCCAGTGTGATCAGCAAATAGGTGGGGCATCGTGTGCCAGAGTGTCTGAAACTCTCCCGCCCAGAGTGGGACGGGGCTGAGTCATGTGACGCAGTGGAACTTTGCAGCGTGAGGAGAATAGTGCTTGACACAACTTCACAGCCATAAAGGGCGTTTTGTTCAATCAGACACTGGTTGAACAAAACGCCCTTTATGCCTGTGAAGTTGTGACCCAAGCTAACGTCTAGGGCTATTGGGATATAGATGGGGCATCGATAACCAGTAGGGATGTTCTCTTTCATCTAGATTTGCAGGAGGCTCTAGACAGGAGAGTTAGCGGGCAAGACTATAGCTGTTTTGCTGGGGGGCTCTGGTGGCGACGGTGGCCGCCTCCAGAGCTGTGGCGAAGTTACAGGGCGATCTGGAAGCAAATGGGTACCGATGGGTACCTCTGCGCGGCACCATAGGGGGTGCCAGTGTTGCAGCGCAAGACCGGGAAGAATGGGGAACAACATATACCGGTATCCTCCCTGCGTCGCAGACCCGTCATCACACACACTCATTCATGCATGCATTCATTGGTGGGGCCCATAACACCAACACTCACACAACCTATTCAAGAGTCTGTATACAGGAGGGATGAGTGATTCAAGCGACGGACATGTGGGGGAAACACCTTATAATCTATAGGGTAGGAAAAGTCATTTACAAAATATACATTAATCCCCTTTCGTCTATAGATCCTTAATCCTAAACATCAAGGCACTCCTCCCACTTCGGCCAAATGGACCAAATTAGTTGGATTGGTTGATGGTGATTCAGAACCAGCTAAAACACATTTAAGACTTGAGAATCTATCTTTTAAATGAAACTCATGACTCATGAATTCTCATTAATCAATAATTGTTTTTCTAAAAATGTTCATTTAAATTTGCATTTGTCTCGTCAAGGTTTAGAAAGTTTATATCAAAATTTGAGTAAATTGCAGAACATCATATTTACCTAATCTGGCTATTTGGAGTCCTCTCATTCATTGGCTCTGCATAATTTTGTCGTAAATCGTCCGAAAGCAAGCCAAAGCTCAATAGTTCTTAGCTCGGCACCTTACAGTCCCAAACGTCAGCCCGAACGTCAGCATCAGCTTCAGCGTCAGCCAAAGCGTCAGTAAGAAGAAAAAGAAGATGACATTCCTCTCTATTCTACTACTTCTTTTATAATAAAATGTAGTACAGAAGATACAATATAATAATTTTGGACAGTCGTGATTGGCTGGTTGAGATCGTCCGATGTCAAGTTTAAGTTTTCAGTTCAGTTCAAGGGGTGAAGTCATGAGATTGTCCAAAGTCAGCTTTTTCCAGTTTTATTGTAAGGTTGATTGTTCTCTAGGCTTGGCTAGTTGCCCACTCTGTCCTTGCTCTGGTACATGTCGAACCAAAGGTCGTGAGAAGGTTTAGGAGAATTTCTTGCGCATGCGTAGCTCACTCCGTGCCTCGTGGGACAGTGGCCACTTCGGCGTGTGGAACCGGCGGCCATCTTGGTTTTAGGCCCAAGTGCTAATTTAAGCGAAACAAACACAAAAGTGTAATTAATACATAGAAATAATACATCTAATGTTAACCCCTTACTAATCCCTTTATGTGCTTGTATTTATCTAGCGTATAGCAGCATTTAAAGCCATTATATTCACCCTTTTGGTCCTCCTCTTGGGCAACATATATCATGCAATATCCTAATTACCACTTATACTACTGTTAATATGCGTACAGATTTTAGTCATAAAGGTTATTTTAGCCATGCAAATGCAAATCCCACGTGTAATTCGAATGTTAATAATGTTGGTTAAATAAACATGTAAACTTCTTTAATAATATTATAGTTAATAGATTATTTAATTAGTACTTTCATGCAGAATAGGGGAGGTATACAAAAATGTGTACTACCCGCTCCATCAGAGCTGTGGCGGATCTGGAAGTAAATGGGTACCGATGGGTACCTCTGCGCGGCACCATAGGGGGTGCCAGAGCCCAGGAATCGTGATCCGGGTAGAGGATCATCGAAGGGGCAGCACAGATGGGGTTCACCCCAGTGCTGCTTGGCTCATCAGGCGGGCAGGCGGCCCAGATGGTTGCCTGCCCTTGGATCGCCCGTAAGATAACCCACCATATTACATAACAGTGTATGTAATAAACCTGCAGCAGTTTTTACCCAAACATAATTTGTGTGGTGTGTTTAATTTATGCGTAGAACATGCATGCTATTGTGGGGGGGGGTGGGGAGTGTTGCCTACTGCTGGTGCTATGCGACTGCCCTGGCGCCCGCAGGGTGCCCTCAGGGGGTTGGTCTCTAGTGCCAGCAAGGCACCAGCCCCCCCCCCCTTCTTCTAAGTGTGGGGACCCCTTGGGGAGGAGTCCCCCTACTCTGGCAGCCAGGGGCTGCGGCGCGCAGGACGCGTCATTTCCGGGGCGCGAGGAACGGGGGGTATATAGGCCTCCCCACCCACTGGCCTTCCTCTTTTGCGCCCTGGACACGCCGTCTCCCACACTACCGCTTACCAGGCGTGGAAGCAGCGGGGGAGGCATAGAATGTTGTAATGTTGTTCTTTTTTGTTGCAGGCGGAGTTACAGGGCGATCTGGAAGCAAATGGGTACCGAAAGGTACCTCTGCACGGCACCATAGGGGGTGCCAGAGCCTAGGAGCCTCAAGGGAGGTTCCTGGAAAAGCGTGTCGACGCCCCGTTAGTCCTTCGGGTGGTTGTGGGCCTGAACAACCGGGGCTTGCCTTGCTACGCTCCACCCTGAAAGGGGCGTGAGTAATAAGGGACCATGATCCGGGAAGAGGATCACCGAAGGGGCAGCACAGATGGGGTTCGTCCCAGTGCTGCTTGGCTCATCAGGCGGGCAGGCGGCCCAGATGGTTGCCTGCCCTTGGATCGCCGGTAAGATAACCCACCATATTACATAACGGTGTATGTAATAAACCTGCAGCAGTTTTTACCCAAACAAAATTTGCGTGGTGCGTTTTATTTATGTGTAGAACATGCATGCTATTGTGGGGGGGTGGGGAGTGTTGCCTACTGCTGGTGCTATAGGTAGGGACTTGAAGCTCCACCCATTTCCCTGCCCATCTTTTCAATCGGCTCCTGTTACTGTCTTTTCTCAATCGTTGCATTTGAATCATGAATAGGTTTAGTAGTCCCTCCTTGGTACCACCTTGTCTGCATTTATAACCTCTCATAAGGACTGGACTTTTTGCTTGTGTTGTTACACTGTCTGCTTTAGCTGATCTGTGAGCACTATTTTCTTTAATGTTTTTCCCCTATTCCACCCATGAAAAGCTTTCCTAAAGGGCAGCATGCTGCCGCTTTTATATTTTAATTAGTAATGGCGATCGCTTTACCTATAGCGGCCGCACTCCTTTATTTATTTACTTTGGCAGTGCAGTCCGCTTTAAATATAGCGGCCACGCTTCTTTATTTAATTTGCCAGCACGGTTCGCTGTTAGTGCTGTGCTTCTTTATTTATAACACGCTTTCACTTTAATAGTGGCCAAGCCCCTTATTTAAGATGCTACTCGCAGGATTTAGGTTACAGCGAGCCACGTCTAAACAAAGGGACGCTGCTACCATTAAACTGAAAGCACGGCATGCAGCGCTTTTACAAAAAAAAAAAAACATTCATTTGTGAACTTTACAAACAAATGTTTTTGTTTTTTGTAAAAGCAACCCATGAGGTGCTTTCACTTTAATGGTGGCCACGCCCCTTTCTTTACACGTGGCTCGCTGTAACCTGAATACGGCGAGCAGCGTCTAAAGAAAGGGGCGCGGCCACTATGAAAGTGGTATCGCATTTGCGAGACTGAGCTATTGGCTTTAGAAATGACAATGCCTTTAATATATATGTGTTGGTTTGCAAACCACATAAATAAAAGGCATTGTCATTTACAATGCAAATAGCTTAAACTCTCGCAAATGCGAGACCTAATGCATTTCAAATGCTTGCTATTAAAGGTGGATGGACTGTCATGGGTGCATCACTCCTATTGTTTACTTTTTCAAAGATTGTCCATTTGGGGTCATTCTTAGAGAGGCACCGATGGTCCCCCGGGTGGCTACAGTTGTGGTGGAAGCTGTTATTACTGCTGTGTTTCTTGCTGTCTCTGTAACTTTTATTGCAACTTTGGTGGTGCTTGCGGGCGCATCAATTATGGCAGCTATTGGCCATTATTGTTGATGTTCTGCTCAATGTTGTAGGAGAAGCTGTTGCAACAACTGTTGTTGTTTCCGTGGTTGAAACAACTGAGGTTGATGCTGTGGTTCCTGCTGTGCTTGTAACTGTTGTGGCAGCAATTATTGCTGATGTGGTGGTGTCTGTTTGAGCAGCTGTGGGTCTTGCTCCGGTGGCAGCTGTTGTCCTTACTCTGGTTCCTACTGATTTGGCAGCTGTTGCTCTTGTTGTTTCGGTTGTGGTTACAACTGTGGTCACTGCTTTTGTCCCTGTGCTGTTGGCAGCCGCTGTTGCAGCTTTTGACTCTGTCAGGTTGGCAGCTGCTTTCATTGCTGTGATCCCTCCTGTGTTTACATCATTGGGTGCTACTGTGTTTTCTGCTGCACTGACAGCTGCTCCTGTTGTTGTCCTTGCACAGTGCCAGCTGAGGTCTCTGCTATTGGAGCAGCTCTGGTTACTGCTTTCATGGCAGCTATTTTTGCGTGGTTCATGATGTGGTGGTAGATGTGCTTGTTGCTGTCGTTTGTATTGGGGTTGCTGCTGTTGTCTTTGTTATGGTATTGCTCACAATAAAGAAAAAGGGGGAGAAGGTACAAACCCTACCTCATCCTCCTCATAGATTAAGTCAAACACACAAAACAGAAGGTAGGGTGAAAGAACGGCCTTAATCAAATGGCAATTGCTGTTAGCTTCAAGAAAGCACACATGTTTTGTGAAAACTGCCCTCACCCACAACAAGTTGTGGCATGCTTCATCATCGGGCTGCTACTAACGCCTCTGCGCCAACCAACGCTAGAGGCGGAGCAATAGGGAGGGGTAGACAGTACAACAATGATACAAACAAACAAAAAAAGGCAGGATCCTTTAGTGCAGAAAAGATAAATTTAAAACTAACCCAGGGATATCTCTATAATAATTTTATTCCTGGATTCCCCAGTCAGATTAAAAAGGTATATATGTAAAGAGACTATATACCAAATGGATGGTGGTGGAGTGAGTTAATTAAGAGCTCACCACCCCTCCATGCTGCATAACAGTCGACATGTTTCTGCCGATTCACAAATAAATCTTCGGCATTCCTCAGGACAAATTGGATCCCTATGCCCTTTTACCAGACCCCTGTTTCTTCCCACTTTCGTGGGTTATACTCCACCTGTCAGTCTGGAGTTCCTCTTGTAACTTACAGAGTTTATTAAGCACGTTGCTAGACAAAGCACTGGAGTAGAGAGCGACCCTCTGTAGTCACACATTCGTCAAGAGTGGTGCGCCGCCTACGGACTCCATCTCTCCTGGTGTCGCGGCAGAGCAGAAGTGGAGTAGGAAACATTCAATAGAGACACGGGAATTTCAAATTGTACATCAGGGGACATGTATTAACATCCTTTAAGCTGAATGGAAGTACCTTGATAAAAACTGTAATGCTCACTTACTCTGCTCATTCCCCCTTGATCTTCTCTGAATTATTTCTCAACTGCCCCTAACCAGAGCTGACATATAATTCCTTTGTATGCATAATGGCACCTTTTGCACTTCACTAGATGCAGGGACATTGTCAGTAATATGGAATCATCCATTATCTGCTCACACCGTCCTCTGAACATTATTAAGCAGAGAGAGATGATGTGGACTGTCCTATACCTCACCAGATATGTAATCCAACTTGAATAGTTTTCAGCTTCTTGCATTGCTACACTTAAATATATGCCAGGTTCACTCCTAGTGAAAAATAAGATCAGCTTCCTTCGCACCTATAAGATTGGGCTATTGTGTCCTGTTGGATATTCGCTGCTATTTGGTTTTGTTGGATATTGGTGGAGGTTCTTGCACCCAGTTGGAGTAATGGGGTCTTGTTGAAGATGTTTTCTGTCAGTTGGATTTATTGGGCCTTGTCAGGTACGTGAATCATATTGTAATATCTTAAGTCCTGTTAAACGTGTTCTGCCAGTGGGCTTTGTTCTTTTCTGTTGGACACATTTTCTCCCGCTTGCAATTTGTACAGTACGGTTGGTTGGACACGTGGTAATAAGACTGCGAGTTCAGTCATTCGGTTTTGATGTTTGTATGTGACCAGCGACTTATGAGTTCAGATTGCAGCAGGGCATAAAGCTTTACATATTTTCTAAGAAGATGGATTTACTTTCACTAAATAGACTTCCAATTACACCTCTTGTTTAAGTGCTTAAAAATTGCAAAGGTGGGATATTTACCCGAAACAAAAATTATTGTTATGTAATCTCTCAGCTGTATCTATTGGTGAGGAGGCATTGATCATCTCAGGTGTGTGTCTGACAACTGCTTAAGGAATATTGTGTGCACTAAGACCCACTTTTAACTCTTGTTTAAGACTACCGTCATTTTCTGTTCCTTACAGAGGCAAGATGAAGCTCCCCATCATCTGCTTCTGGGCACTATTTTTGACAGTGAACCTGGTCTTGGCTCGCCCTGCTCGAGGGCCTAGGGGGCCGGCCAAAAAGAAAGTGGAGAAAACTATAGTGGAGAAGCCCAAGGTGGAGGTGAACACCTATGAAGATCTCATCCTGGAAAACTATGACCTGAACCTGGACTACTATGGTGAGGTCATCGACCTGAGCAACTAGGAAGATCTCTATGACTATGGAGAACCTGGGACGAAGGCAAGTGACATCTGCTAATGTGCGCTAATCCTGATCTGGTGCACACGTTTCTATTACACTACTAGCTCCCTACACAACTCTACCAACACTTCTGAATCCTTCCCTGAGGCACCTACAGGTCTGTCAAGGCCCCTCGGTGATGCCCTGGGGTCCTCCTGCTATTTAGCAACTGGGCACACCATTCCATGATGGTTGCTTATTTACCTCTAAGGCTGCCTCAGAGTGTAAGAAGAACATAACTTAGAACAAAGGTAAGATGAAAGGTAGGAGGGAGAAAGAAACTGGGACCACACACTGCTCTGTCAAAGCAATTCAACTCAGCCTTGCTGCACTATTTGCTGTTCCAGTACTACAATACTGGTATAAACAAAGGCACTGCAGTAGTGACCTGCAGGACATCCTGCCATTCCAGTTCTGTGACACACACAGCTCAGCAAAAAATATCATCCCTCATCTGCATCTACGGGCTATCCAGGTACTGAACCCACACACATCTTTTCCAGTGCTCATGAATCCTGATCTGTAGCACCTCTTGGTATACCACTCCAGTGGGGATCCCATGTGACATACACTGACTTCTACCACTCACAAGGGGCATCCACAGGTGTAACTTTCATACCCCTCTCAACACAAGGGCTACCCGTGAGTGCTACTGACAGATGCCTCCCCCCCTAGAGGACACACTAGATGTAAATGACAGCACACCATAAGACACCCGTAGCTGACACTTGCAAATCCTGCGGATATTTTCCTGCTGAACGCATGCGTTTTTTGCCTAGATTGAGGTTGGCACACTGGCACCTCCACCGAAAATCCAGGAAAGTACTACACGGTGCGCACCTACTACCAGGGGTCCAACGAAAAAGGTCCTTCCTCCCACATCCGACAATACAGAAGAGCAGGATCTGTTTGGATCTATGACTGATCAGGGTGAGTACCATACACTGGACCGGACCAGAGAAAGGATATGAGAAGGGGCACTGTGCCTATCCATGTCTATTCCTTAATGAATGTCAGTAGTTACAATGTGATGCATTACATCGCAAAACGTTACATCACAGCAATCACATTGTGATTACCATAGCATCACAATGTATTAAATTGTGGGACCTTAACACCGCTGTATGCCTAGGTAGTGCCCAGTATTTCAAACCTATATATATATATATATATATATATATATATAAATTCACTGAAAAAACCATAGGTTTCAGGGGTGTTATAGTTAGCTGGACTTTTCACTTGTACAAAACCATTGAAATTCCCCCGTTATAGTTAGTTCAGCTAACTATAACTCGCGCGCCCGCAATGCACTGCTGATGACGTCACATATTACATCACTCATGACATGGTCAGTGACATCACTGATGACATCTCAAATGACATCACTCATGACATCACTGATGACATCATCCAGTGAATGTGTGTTTTTCTGAAAATTAAATATGTTTTATATATGTATATCTCAAGGTCGATGGAAGAATACATGGGTATATAAGTGTCTAAATGGATGATTTGTTTTTGAAAAATTGATTGTGTAACTGACTGATTAAGTGTATCATAGTGAATACATGGCTTAGTGAGTAATGTTTAAATATGTAAATATCTGTATCAGTCTCTCACTTTGTGTATAAGTGGCTGCATGGGTTGGTGAGTAGCTACATGGGTGTCTATATAGGTTATTAGTTGGTTTTTTGAGTATCAGTCTGAGTGTCTGCATGGTTCGGTGGGGGGTATTACGTAGTGCATAGGTGCATGAATGAGTGACTCACTGTTTGTATGTGTTGAACACAGCATGTGTGCAGGACTGTATGGGTGGATGAGTGTGTGTATGGGTGTGTTAGTGAGTGAATGACTGTCTCAATAGTGTCTTTATGAGTAACTACATATGTTTTAAACTAGTATATGTGACTATTGGTGTATATATGTGAGTATATGTGAGAGTGAGAGATTGAAAGAGTTCCTGTATGAATAAGTATGTGTTTCTATAAGTGATTGTTTAAAAGACTAAGTAGGTGTAGGTTTCCGTAGAAGTAAGTGTGGTGGTGTGTGTATAACTGTATATGCAAGTAAATATATGTTTGATTCTTTATTAGCATGAGTGACTATGTGTGTGAGTAACTCTATGGATGAGTGGCATTGTGTAACAGGATGTATAGGTGTATGAGTACATATGATGAGTGAGTACATGTATGAGTGACTGTATAGAACTGTTGGTGAATGAGTGGATGTGTATGTGGATCTTAGAATTACTGAAGAGGTTGTTGTAACTGGTATTGGTATGTCCATTGTTTTGAAAATTTTAGTCTCTATTTTTGAATGTGTGTATCAAAGGTTATATTAGGGTGAGAGGAGGTCTGCCACTCTATCACAAGGATGATGTCATCAGTGATGTCATTTGAGATGTCATCAGTGATGTCATGAGTGATGTCACTGACCATGTCATGAGTGATGTAATATGTGACGTCATCAGCAGTGCATTGCGGGCGCGCGAGTTATAGTTAGCTGAACTAACTAGAACGGGGGAATTTCAATGGTTTTGTACAAGTGAAAAGTCCAGCTAACTATAACACCCCTGAAACCTATGTTTTTTTCAGTGAATTTCGGAGGTTTTTTAAATGCTAATTCCTAACTATAACGTGCCTGAAACCTATGGTTTTTTTCTGTGAATTTCAAAGGTTTTTTAAATGCTAATTTCTAACTATGCCTACAGAGATAGGACATGTGAAGAAAGAAGAAAAAATGCACAGAAAGAAACAAAAGAAGTGCAGAAAGAAGCAACAGAAGTCCTCAAAGACGAAGAAAAGTGCAGGAAGAAGGATAACGTGCAGAAAGAACAAAAAGAAGAGCAGAAAGAAGCCTTGTTGCAAAATCATCCTGTACCCTCAACTTTTTCAACGGATACTGGTGGTAACTGAGTCTGACTAACCAGTCCTAGAGCCAGTGCTATGTTAAAAGACACTTAGAATACAGTGAAAACACCTACATACACTAGGGAACATTATGCGTTGGGGTCCCCCTGTGATTAGCATGACCTCCTCTGTAAGCCCCTAGTATATAATAGGGCATGGGGATTAAAACTACCTCTTAAAACAGGCCACAGGGCGTTTTTGCACATGTTAACTCAGGCCCCGTCCCCTCCCTTCACCACTGTGTAAACACGCCCTGTGTCCGTTTTTAGTTGGGAGATTAAGTTCATTTGAATCCTGAGGGTCCCTAGGGTCCAACTAGCCCACTAGGTACCTCCAGTAAGTGCCACAGAGCTGCGTTGCAGAGAGGTGTAAAAAGTGGCACGGCCTGGACCACCTCTCTGCAATGCAGCACAGTGGCGCTTACTGGAAGCACTTGGTGGGCTAGTTAGCCCCCAGGGGCCCTCAGTATTGAAGGGAAATTATATCCCCAATTTAAAACGTGCCATAGTGCGTGTTTGCACACGTCACCTCAGGCCCCGTCCCCTCCCTTCACCACTGTGTAAACGCGCCCTGTGGCTGTTCTAAGTTGAGAGATGAAGTCCCCTTGAATCCTAAGGGTCCCTAGGGTCAAACTAGACCACTAGGTACCTCCAGTAAGTGCCACAGAGCTGCGTTGCAGAGAGGTGTAAAAAGGGGCTTGGCCTCAGAACACCTGTCTGCAGCGCAGCTCCCTGGCGCATACTGGAGATGCCTGTTGGGGGCGCGTTTGCAGAGGGCTGCACGGAGGGGGCATGGCCTCCGGCACGATGCCAGTCTCTTATTTATTTTAATTTTCTAAGAAGGGGGGCTGTGTGGTTCCCCTTCTTATTCTAATTTATTGGCCCTGATGACCCCATCCCCCAGGGCCTCTCTCCTAATTATATTTTTTTGACCCCAATCCCCAGGGCCGGCCACTGTTTTTTATTATTTTTAAAAAATATATATTTATAGACACACCTAGGACATGCTGGACAAACCGTACGTACCTATCACCATGACGATTTGCGTGATATTCATTAAAAGGCGACTATGCATGCAATGAATCCACGTGGAATGTATTTACACCACTAGTGAAGCTCTGACATGTCTGATGCCCTACCGTGCCTAATCCCGGCAGACACCCTTGTCGTTTATTTATACAAACATGGGTAGCTATTGACGGGCACATTTAATACACATGCACACCAAGCCATTCAAAGGGGATTCGACAAAAATTCGACCAAAACTATGCAAGAAACCCCCCTCACGGTTAATAAAACACACATCCACTGCCGGATGTGTAATACTTTTTATTTTACTCTCTGGAAAGGGGACGAACATCACTTGAGAGTCACAGCGCGCTCCTGACAGAGCCCAATGCTGTGTTACACCCACCATTGCCTGCCGAGTGCCACACACTTCTGTGTTGTATTCCACTAGCTAGTGCATATGCTATGACACTCTCTAGCCCATGTGCACTGTAACACCACCCCGTGAATATGTCATGCCACACTTGTCTTCGCACGGGTTATATTGCCCCATCTAATGTGCCTTCCTCGATGCCTATGTTATAACGCACAGTGCTATGCCATACATATTACAATCTGGGATCCATATCTTTGTCACAGTGCATATGCAACGTTACACTCCCCAGCACATATTTTATATTACAACTTTAGAGACTAGTTAGGTTACACAACACTGCCCTGTGCATATTAAACTCCAAGGCGCATATCGCATAGCATGCGCTAGTGCCTGTGCTATCTCGCGCTCTCCAATGAATCTGTCATTGCGCACAATGTATTGCATATTATATTTCACGCCCCGGTTCATCTTATATCACACTTTTTGGTGCATAGTTTATACCATATACTATATCTAGTTTTCATTTTCAATCGTGCTCTCAGGACTATGTTCTATATAACACTGTGTTCACCTACCCTTTTCACGGGCATTACATTTTGCGATAGGGGGTGGAGGGTCAGGGGGTGTTTCTGCCAATTGAGCCCGGAGTCACAGTCACAAACGTCCTCTTCTTCCTGAATAAAAGTGAGATTATGCTGCATACTTGTTCATATTTTAAGTAGTTCGCACAGACACAATGTTTTAAAAACAATAAAGTTCCTAATACCAGCCTTCTCTGATCAGTTAGCTTGCTGCCCCATCCCCCTCCTCCCTATCCTCTGTTGTGTGAATCCATGGACTAGCCTCCTCCCTACTGCCATGCATGGTCTGATGTGCTGCCACTGCCCTCAATTTAGTATGATGTACCAGTCCACTCCTCCTGCCCTCCATTGCCCAATTCTATGCCCCATCATTGACCTCCTGCTTAAACTCTGTGCTTAGCTTGCTGCCCCTATTCTCCTTCCCCCTGCCCTCCGATGTCTTTGTGCATGCCCCTGCTCCATCCTTTTTGCCCACCATGTCCCATGGACCTGCCACTCCTATCTACTCTGAGTGTTGTGTTGAGCTGCCACTCCCCTCCCACCTGCCTAGCATTGTCAGATGACTGTAACCTGTCCCTGCCACCTCCACCCTGCCTGTCCACATGCCATGCCCCTATCCTCTTCCTCCTGTCCTACATGGTCCATTGTACTGCCACACCCTTCTGCCCTCCCTGGTCTGTTGTGCTGCAACTGCTCCTCCTGCCTGCCCCGTGTGGTCTGTTGTGAGGCCCCTTCCCCTGAACTTTCTTGTCTGTGCACAGGTCCTGACCCTCCCTTCTATCCTCCATCATCCTTTGTGCATGCCCCTGCACCCTCCTTCTTGCCCATCATAGCCATTGTGCTGCCACTAACCCTCCCACTTGCCATGCATGGTCTTCTGTGCTGCCATGGCCCCTCCCACCTTCCCTTTGTGGTCAGTTAGCTGCCCCTGACCCCCTCCCACCTTCCCTCCATGGTCTGTGTGTATGCCATCACAGTCTTACTGTTGCTCTTCATGGTGTGGCTTGCTTCTAGTGCCCATCCTGCCTGACCTCCATGGCTATCTTGCTGCTCCTGCCCTGCCCCCTTGCCCCCTGCCCTCTGTTTACATGTGCAGACCCCTACTCCCTCCCTCCTGGCTTGTCTGTTCCATTGTAATGCCCCTGATCCGTCCCTCCTGCCCTTTATGGTCTGTTATGCTGCAGCTTTCTCTCCTGTCTGTCCATTATGGTCAGCTAGCTACCATTGCCTCTTGCCCCTCTGTTCTCTGTTGTCCATGTGCATGGTCCTGTCCCCTCCCTCTTGCTTTCTATGGATTGTTGTGCTGCACTCCCGTCCTGCATGCCCTGTGTGGTGTATTGTGCTGCTGCAAACCCTGATGCCTGCCCTGCAGGGTCAGTTTGGTGCACCTCTCCATGTCCCTCCTGTCCTCTGTTATCCAAGTCCATGTCCCTATCCCATTTCCTTCCATGATCCAATGTACCATACTTGCGAACATTTTGAACTTGGTAAGAGGGAGATTTTGAAAAAAAACTGGGGTATTGATTTTCCCCTTTGAGTTACATTGAAAAAGAGGAGATTGTAGACAGGAGACAGATCAAATAAAGCCCATTTGAGCTTAAAAACATTGGACGTTTCCTGGCTGAATCGGGTCTGTTGGCATGTATGGTTGTACTACCATTGCCTCTTCCTTCTGCCCACAATGGTCTATTACATTGCCACCGCCTCTCTTGCAAGTCCTGTATTGTTGGTTTGTTGCCCCTGCCCCCCTTTCCACTGCCCTCCATAGTCTGTTGTGCTTCCACGGCCCTTCCTGCCTGCTCAGTGTGATTAAATTGTTGCCTTTGCACCCTCCTACCTGCCTTCAATTTTCAGAGTCCGTGCCCCTGGCCTCTGCCTCTCAACAGTATCCTAATGAACAACTAGATTGCTAACATTCCATATTTATTACAAAAGTATGGAACTCCTGACATCATCTTGATGTAATCAAAACTGTAATACCTAGAGCATTTCCTTTAGAAATTACATATATGAGAGGGTCTTATTGGCATCAAAATTATGGTTAGTGCTCTAAAAGACTAAAATAAGGAAATATTTTCTGAGTTTTCAAGTAGCGACAAAGCACTTTTAAATTATTTGTTATCTTTATGTTTTTTTATCCAGTTGACCACTTGATTAAATGTTGCACTTAGGGGAGAGGATGTGGTGTTACTTCCAGAACTGCAGACTTTGCAACTGGGGAACCAGGTTGAAGTTTCTGCTTCAGCTCGACATTCTGTGATTCTGGTCAAATCACTTAGTCTCCCCATGTCTACAACCAAAATGAATTTGTTCTTGTGTGATGTAACCAATGCTCATGTAAAGCACTCCAATACCTGACAAGTCTGCACTATATAACACTTCAAAAACACAAAATAATAAGTGTTTTGCACACTTCTGTCATTGGGCTATATTTGGGCTACATCTGGGTGATTTTGGGCTACATTTGGGCTCTTTTGTCTCCGGTGGCCATCTTGGGAGATTTATTTGTTATGAAGTTTCCTAATTTCCTCATGTACTGCAGTCTCCTCAGTAGGAAATGCTTTCAGTTTTTTACTTTGATTCCATCATGAAGGTATTCAGATATGTCACACATTTGCCATAAATTCTGAAAGTTAGCACTCTAGTTGCTCATTAGATCACTGTAGTAAAACTACTGTTCACCATGGAAGTCTGCTCCTGGTATTAAAAGTGCATGTTTCAGTCTGCATGTCAAAATTTTTTAATGAAATAGAAGAGGATTTGAGAAGTCACTCAAAATGTGCCCTCATTTTCTTTCTTCAGCATTAATCATAATTTCTATGGCAAAATGAACCCCCTCATTGTGTTCCTTTTTAAATTAAATGTTTTAAGTGTTACCGGTTTATTCCAATCAAGATGGCTTCAGGTGTGCCATACTTTTGTCATAATGAAGACAGTAAGCGCTCTAGTTGTTTTTAAGAACAATCTGGGACATTCTGTCATTGGGCTATACTTGGGCTACATCTGGGTGAAATTTGGGCTACATTTGAGCTCTTTTGTCTCTGGTGGCCATCTTGGGAGACTTATTTGTTATGAAGTTTCCTAATTTCCTCATTTACTGCAGTCCCCTCAGTAGGAAATACTTTCAGTTTTTTACTTTGATTCCATCAAGAAGGCATTCAGATGTGTCACACATTTGCCATAAATTCAGAATGTTAGCACTCTTTTTGCTCATTAGATCACTGTAGTAAAGCTACTGCTCACCAGGGAAAACTGCTGCTGGTATTGAAAGTGCGTGTTTCAGTCTGCATGTCAGAATTCTTTAATGAAATAGAAGAGGATTTGAGAAGTCACTCAAAATGGGCCCTAATTTTTCTTTCTGCAGCACTAATCATACTTTTTATGGAAAAATGAACCCCCTCATTTTGTTCCTTTTTAAATTAAATGTTTTAAGAGTTACCACTTTAATCCAAGCAAGATGGCTTCAGGTGTGCCATACGTTTATCATAAGTAGGACTGTTAGCGCTCTAGTAGTTCTTTGGAACACTCTGGGAAGCTGCAGTAGAACACAAAGGAATCAACTGACAGTCTCTGCCCTTGTTGGATGTACATGTTTTACGGAGAATGTCAGACTTCATTCTCACATGACTGAGAAAGATAATGTGAATTTACAGAAAATAAGCTCTCAGTTTAGCTTATAGATCACCTTCCAAACCTCTGTGGTAAAAGCATGAGAAAATATTTTTCTCTCAATCATGATATCCCAGCAGAAGGCTTTTTCACATGGTGAAATCACCTTAGAACATACCACAATTCCTAAAATGAGTATGGTACCATCAACAAATGATTTATAATGTAACTAAAGTCTTAAAACCTTCTATTAACTGCAATGCTTTTTAATGAGGTGCCATCATGTATATTGGTCCCAAGATGGCTGCCAACACTTCTTGGATGAAGTGCTGACAGCCAATCAGATCTCAGGATGAGATGTGTGGTTAGGCTCCGCCCACATATATATATATATGCTTTTAAATGCTATTTTCTCAGGAAATACTGAACAGATTTACACCAGACCTGCAAAAGGCACTTCCTTGACCTTATGGCTACCTCTCTGCCAAATTTCAAGTAATTCTGTTCAGCCGTTCGGGCTGTAGCTGTGTCTAAAGGTCCTATGGAAAAATGCATGGGGAAAACGCGTTTTGGGACCCCCCCCCCTTTTTTCTCGGCCCCTGATTGACGAATCACCCCGAGACTTTCAGGGTAGGAGCTCGAGGATTCGTCAACCAGCGCCAAAGTTATTCAAAATAGAATTTTGAGATTTCCTATGGAAACTAGGTTGTAACTATAACTATCTACTGGCAACCGCCAGTAGATTATATATATATATATATATATATATATATATATATATATACATACATACACACATAACCTTAAAAATCCTAACTACCCCTTAACATTACCTATTCCTGAACCCTAAAAAAACCTTACTACACCGTCACACTACCATCCCTGAACCCTTAAACATACCTTAATATTCCTTAACAATGCCCTTCCATGAACCCTAAAAGCACTTTTCTACTTCTTAGCCTCTTTTACACTACCCTTTCCAAACCCTAAAATCCGCTTGTTACCCTTTAACCCCTTCAGTGCCACGTCCTTTCCCCCTCCTGTTCCGGGCGTTGCATTAGTGGGTGGGGTTCATGACGAGATAGTCTCGTCATGGGCACAGCGCAACCGTGCTCCATGACGAGACTATCTCGTCATGGGCACTGAAGAGGTTAACAACATATTTTGCGGTTCTTTTGTCAAAATCGCAGCATTTTTACAAAGTGCTGATTTAGCAATTTTTTTTGCAAATTACAAAATCACGAAATCCTGGGGGGTCTGATCAATGATGTCATTTAACATGCCATGAGTGATGTAATATGGAAGGCCGTAAGTGGTTTGTGATGGGGGTGCAAGTTAAAGTCAGTCATACACCTGGCGACTTTGAGGGGTTATTTTGTTTTTTAATGTTAGTTTATAAGTCATTTCATCAGTTAACCATAGCATCACTTTAACCTTTGCTTATTTCGGTGATGGTGTGGGGATTTGTGATTATATTATAAGTTGAACATATGCCAAATCCCCTTGGGTTATCTGCATCCAACTACCTGCGAGTGTGCAATGCCCACTCATGCACACGGCCTCTGGCGAGGCCCTACATTAAATCCTTGTATTTCTTTCTGTTTCAGCCATTTTGGTCCTGAAGAAAATCCCATAAGAAGTGGGTTCGAAACGCGTCGACCTTGCGTTATTTTGCCAAACAAACTTGTGTTTAATTGTTTTGCTTTCGTGCACTGCCAATTTGATGTAAATTTGAAAGTATTGTGTATTTGATGTAGGGGTGCACTAGAAAGACTGTTGTCTCAACTTTGTTGTTGTTTGGGTAACACCCCTGCTTTTCAAAAAAATATCAAATAGGTTCAGTTAACCAGGAAGTGCTTGTGTTGTATGGCTGGAGTCATGTGTGGGTTATAAGTGTATGCGAATGAGGATTGTGAGATGTATGATAAGGAGAGATTGTGGTGATTTTGTATTGAAAATGGATTGAGTAGTTAGGATTTTGTATATTGAGTGTGTTGTATTGTTATTTTTTCTACAAAATATTGATGTGAATCTAAAAAGTTTCTCTGAGTTAAAAACGAAATTTAACTGTGAATTTAGGTCGTCATAGACTTCATTTCTATGCGCCATTAAAGAGATGTTTAATGGAATATCAGTATTGGCATTTCTTGTTGTTCTGTTTTTTGTTTTTTTTCTACATTAAATCCCAGCCAGTGACCTGCGGCAAACTTTCTGCAGGCAGCTGACCAACCCCTGTGGTGCACAGCCTTTGCTTGTGCAAAAAGGGGGTGATTGGCAACAGGGTCCATCCTCCTGTGGGCAGTCATTCCCCCCACCCCAGCACACAACTTTCACCAGTGCACAGCGGAGTAGTGACTGCACGTGTGGCCTCCAGCTAGGCCCCGCTTCTAACTCCCCAGAGGCAGGTAAGCCTACAGCCTGTGCAATAGCAGTCTAGGCTATGACCAGACCCTTCTAACATTCTTTTGATTTATTATTGGAACCGGTGTTCTTGATTGGACCTGAGGTACCACAAAGGAGAGCCTCGCTAGATATCATCAATCCAGATTTTGGGCCAACCAACCCATCCCCCCACGTGGTTAAGAGTGTGCTAGTTGAACTCTTATATTCTTACATGTCCTTTTCTTTTTCAGGACTCGGGTCAGTTCTTGAGTCCTGTAATGGTGGACGCAGCATTTCTCTCATGTTGCGACCAGTCAAACACATCATTTCTGTACTGTTGATCCTTCTCCTGATCTACAGTACCAAAGGAGCCGATAGGAGATTCTGCTCTTACAGTCAGTCAGTCAGAACTGACTATTTTTTGTTTAATTTTGGGCGTTAAGGCAGTACTGCACGTTCACATTTCTCTAACATTTTATCAGAGTTAACCCCTTCATTCCCTCCTGAGCAACCGTTTAAATGCCAACTTCTCGAAAACTAATGAACAGAACTGTGCTAAATGTTAAAAAAAGCACGCTTTCTGAGTAAGGGTCTAACTTTTTGCCAGCTTTGGGATGATTCCAATGGGCATTTTTTCGGTATGGGAAAGCAAACTTTCTTATGGAAATTAAAATGGGAATTTGTGTGTGGGGAACTGGGTCGGCCCACTTTAGTCATTAGCTCTCTTCACTGTGAGAAATTGCATTTTTGCTCTTGTACATGTGCCCATCTGCCCAGAAATTGGCCCATTTTTAATATGGGACAAAATGTAAATTGTGTCAGCACAACCAGAAAGAAGCTGTCCCCATGTCTAAAAAAAAGCCTTTGGATACGTTTCTTAAATGTACTCTAATAGTCAAGTTTGTCCGGGTGTGAAGGGAACCAGTGAAATTGGGGAACTAAGCGGAAGAAAATTCTGAACTTCTTCTAATGGGTAACTGGTTTAGGGTATGACAGCAAATTTAAAATCGATTATCTCTGGAACCATAATAGCTAGAGAGATTATTCAAACTGTTCCAGGACACCAGTGGCTGTAAATGATAGAGCATAAACCTAATGGAAGTGAAAACGACAATAGATTTCTTTGTACCTGAGGAGCTAGATGTAGGCAAGTATTGTCACCTTTAGCGTCTGGAGCCGGGCAGGGCCGTTGTCAGCTTGCCAAATGTGTTGGGAGGAAATTGCCTCTGCAGTTCCACAAATCCTTGTGAATATCTTAAGTTACTTCAGTTTCTCTGGTTACCTGAGCTGCAAATAACACATTACTCCTGTAAGACTCATTCATTTTAAATTATTTCCTTCAACCAGCTGGACCTTATAAACATCTTGGTGCCAAGTCAGGGGCATCCTCTGCTCATTCAAGAGTAGTTCAAGCTCCTCTACATCTCGTCGGTCACTTTGGTAAGGAATCTCCAGAGTTCAGTACAGATTGCAGAATCCCCAAGACGTCTGACAAATTACAAGTCAGCGGCTCAAGAGGGAAGTAAGTATCTTTCTTTGGGGTAGAGATTATATGCCAATAAGTGAGCGAGTGCATACTAAGGACTTTGTCCAAAGGAATCTAGGTGCTAGGACTGAGATAAATGCACAGAGAAATGGCCCAACCAAAAGACTAAATGAATACAACCCTATCCGTATAAGAGTTGGCACAGCAGTGCTTTGCACAAGATAGACTATCCCTCAGTCTGAAGAAAATCAAGTGACAGCTGGTTCCAGGGCTGCAGATTTTAAACAGAGAAAGTCCTGCCTCCTAGTTGAACATGCTGAAAATATAGAACAGAAGAGAAAAGGCCACCCAGGCTTGGCCCTGTGTTTTTCACTTTATGCATGAAGCAAAGTGCCTGAACTGAATACCATGGGCCACTGGGAGGTACTGCAGCTCACTGCGGCCTCCTACACATGGTCAAGTTTCCTGAGATCATGGGAGAGGTCTAATCACTACGTTTTGTGCAACTTGCGGCTTCTGGTTCAAGAGACTAAAAGACCCAGATAACTTGAGATGCCATGATCATATCTTGAGAGGATTGTAACTTCCACTACTGACACTCGCAGGTCTTGCAGATTAAAAGTAATAACTTTTCTGAAGAGTCTCATTTGATGGAAATAAGAGGCCACTATAGCATGCACCCGTTTCCCCAACTTCTGGTCCTTGCAAAGGCGAATTGAAGTCATTTTGTCTTAACATTAACTTGTTCCCCTGAACGTAAGGAGATGCATCCTTGATCTTTGTCCTGTTTTCGCGTGCTTTCTTAAAGCATGTACATTACAGTCAAGGCCAGTTACAACTCTTAATGGTCAGTCTGAGTGGTGAAGTTCGGCGAGAGCCAGAAGCAGAGAAAGAGGGAATATGGATTTCACTGTGTACAGGGAAAACCTATTCCTAAAATGAAAGGGGTGAGGGTTCCCTACTCCGAACCCAGTAGGCAACAGGCTAGATCCATGATGATAAAGGATAGTAGGAAGAGAAACCCATAGCCATGCACATGTTGTCCCAAATACACATTGACCAACCAGGCCATCCACAAGAGAATATGTGCAACATATATCCCAAGCAGGGAAACATGCAACAACCTCAGTTATAGTAACTAGTCGGATGTTTACAAGTGAGGACGAGTAAGCACCCCTAAACTACAATGTAGCATCACCACAGGACAAGACAGTAAGCACCATCACTGTAGTTATAGGGAACACTTTTAGCGTACCTCCTTTCAGCTGAGGGACAGCATTCACTATTAGCAGGGAGGATTCCTTACTGTAGCTCATTTTGTGAGGCACCTGTACGTGCTTCCACCCTCAGCATCTATCCAAGTTCATCTTCTATCTTTATCTGACAAGGAGGTGTACATGAAATGCCCAGGGTTTGTTCGCTCCCAAGCTAGTATCATTACCAGTGGCGGTGGGTACCCTGAATATTTGGTGGCTGGTACCCTCAATATTTGGTGAGGAAACCACTGACCAGTAATGCCTTTATGGTCACCGCCGAAGCTGTCAGTCATGGCTTGTTATAAACAGTGTTTATAACGAGCACGACAGAGATATGGTGTTGAGACTGAAGCCACTGTGAGCCTCTTACAGTATTTGTCAGTGGGTTATAAGTATAAAAATGTACTTACCCACTGCTTGAGCTGGATCACCACCTCCAGTCCTCGATTCCTCGTGCTTTCAGTCTCGTACTGGTCTGTGTGGAGTATGGCTAGGCCGGGGGTACACTGTGGGAGCAGGGAACAAATGTACACAGGACACAGGTGTAGTAGTGTGGGCCAAAGACCACGAGCGGTCTTGCGCCCGTTTATTTATGCTTTCGGGCGTGCCCGCCCTCCGGGTGCGTGGATGCGTGCGATGCGTAGCAGAACGGGCCGGATGGCTCCGTTACCACATCCCTCCAATCTTTCAGATAGAGAGATCATCCGCTACGGAACAGTTCAGCTCTCTTGCGCACACCACGCAAAGTCCCTCAGTCTCTGATTAGGGGCCGGATTCGGCCGGAGGCCATACTTCTGACTCCGGGGGACTTCTCCTCGTCCGGTCCCGCAGGTTCCTCTTCCACTGTGTGCCCCTGCACTTTCGGGGGACCCGTTCGTCGCGTCCTCTCGCACTTCCGCGCCGGACGGTGGGGGTGCGCTCCGCTGTGGGCTCGCTTGCCCTCCGGACGAGCTACACCCTTCCCCTGCATCCAGTTCCTCCTCCTGCGGGTCAGTCTCTCGCGGGGCCGTGGTGACTTGCTTGAACCAGGACGTGTTTCGGGTCACTACTCGTGTTCCTCTCTGGACCGACACCATGGTGCCCTGCACCTTGACTACCTCCCACACTTACGGTTCAAACGGGGTGCGATACTTCCAGTTTGGATAGCGGTCCTTCATGAGGACCTTGTCCCCCACCCGGAGACTCCTCGCCTGGGCCCTCTGATCCCGACTGGCGTTCTCATTGGAGGTCCGCCTCCTGGCCTGAGCCGCACCTTGGTCCAGCGGCCGAGGCTGCCACGACTGACTCGCCGGGATGTTGTCTCTGGGGCCTTCCGAAATAGGAGGTGCGCAGGTGCGCATCGAGTGGTACAGTGAGGTGTCCGGCGGTACGCGCTGAGGAACTGTGATAGGCATTGCTCCGCATCTTCCCCTTGGTCCACTCCTATCTTCAGCGCCCGGTTCATCGTGCGCATGAACCGTTCTACCTCTCCGTTGGCCTGGGGCCACTGCGGGGTGACCTTCCGGTGCCGGACTCCTCGGGCAGCCAGGTATTCTTGGAACTCTCTGCCCTGAAAAGGCGGCCCATTGTCAGACCGGACTTCCTCGGGCAGACCCATCATGGCGAATGTGCGGTCCAGCGCCGCTCTCACCTGGCTGAACGCTGTGGAGGACACCACCTCCACCACCGGGAACTTGGAGTGCGAGTCCATTACCACCAAGGTGTGTCGCCCATCTGGGAAAGATCCAAAATCCACACACAGCTTGGACCAGGGTTCTAGACACAGGTCTTCCGTGATCACCGGATGCGGTGCCGGCTCGCCCCCCGTGATGTTACACGAGTGACAGTTGCGGACGACTTCCTCTACCATGGCATCCATCCGAGGAAACCACACTTTGCTCCGTAGCCTGGCCTTGGTCTTTGAGACGCCTTGATGCCCTTGGTGAGCCAGGCGAACCACCTCTCCTTGGAGACTCCTCGGGATTACGAGCGAGGCCCCTCTCATGATCACTCCATGTGGCCCCTCGCTGAGCTCACTCTGCGCTTTCCACACCTGTTGCCGAAAAACTCTTTCATCCTCGGTGAGGGCTTGCACCCCGTCCAGGAAGTTCCGCCAATTCCGGTTTACCAGCGTTTGCTTCACCTTGATGAGGCATTCGTCCAACTCCGTGGCTTTGCCAATGTCCTCCAACGTGAGTGCCACCGGGCACGCCGCTTGTGACACCATCCGGACGAACTCCTCCGTGCAGCTCACATCCAAAGGATCAGGACCCGATTGGGATGGGCTCGGGTGTCTTGACAGAAAGTCAGCAGGATTATTGGCCCCAGGTCGGAAGACCACCTCGAACCGGTAGGCTTGCAGCTGGACTGCCCATCTCTCGATCCGTGGAGGGCCCAGTCGTGCGGTGCCAGCGAAGAGCGGGACAAGGGGCTTGTGGTCAGTGACCACCCGGAAGTCGTGACCATACAGGTAGAGGTGAAAATGCTGGCAGGCCCACTTGATGGCCAGCGCCTCTCGCTCTATTTGCGCGTACCGCATTTCGGTGGCAGTCAGGGCCCTGCTGGCATACGCGGTGGGGACCCACTCCCGCGCTTCCGTCTCCTGCATCAAGACTGCACCCAGCCCGACGGGGCTAGCATCCACAACCACCTCCGTTTGCCGATGCGGTCTGAAATACGACATGACCTTGTCGTCGATGAGCGCGTCCTTGACCGCCTGGAATGCTAGATCTTCCTTCGCTGCCCAGGTCCAGGGCTGGCCGCTCTTCGTGAGGAGGCGGAGTGGCTCCGACAAGGACGCGAGATTGGGGATAAACCGTCCGCAATAGGTTGCCATCCCTAGAAAACTCCTGACCTCGGTGGCAGACGTGGGCCTCGGGGCTGCTCGGATCGCTTCCGCCTTCTTCGGATCGACTCTCAAACCTTCCCTGGAGAAGACGTAGCCAAAGAACTCGACCGACTCCTGGTAGAAGGAGCACTTGGCCTCGTGCAGGGTAAGGCCACTGTCCGCCAGCCGCTGCAGTGTGTCTCGAAGATGCCTGTGATGCTCTTCCAATGTCTTCGAGAACACCAGTATATCGTCGCTCAAGTTAATGACTCCTTGGAGTCCAGAGAGAGTTTCCCGTATGGCATTCTGGAACACCTCCGCGGCTGACGAGATCCCGAAACTCAGCCTCTTGTACCTCCATAGGCCAACGTGGGTGGAGAAGGTGGTGATGTTGCGGCTGTCCGGGTGGAGCTCTAGCTGATGGTATCCTGCATTGAGATCCAGTTTTGTGAACCACTGGGCGCCGTTGAGGTCAGCCACAATGTCGTCCATGGTGGGTGTGAGGTGTCTTTCGCGCTTCACTGCCTTGTTCGGGAGGCGCATGTCGACGCACAAGCGGATGGCGCCTGGTTGCTTGGGTTTGGGCGCCACGACGAGGGGGGACACCCATGGGGTGGGGCCCGACACCTTTTCGATCACCCCCAGGTCCTCCAACTTCTTCAACTCCTCCTCCACTCTTGGTCTCAGGAGGAATGGTATCCTCCGATGCCGGAGCGCCATGGGCCGGACCGTGGGGTCCACGTGCAGTTTGAACTGTTTCCCACGCAGGCATCCAAGACCGCGGAACAGCATGGGGAAGTCCTTTAACATCTCCCTGGCGTGCAGGTCGTGAACCTGGTTCGCGAAGAACACCAGCGCCAGGTCTTCGGCGGTGTGACAGCTCAGCAGGGTGCCCCGTTTTCCTTCCGCCACGTGGAACGTCGTGGCCAGTTTCCTGCCGTCGCTAACGACTTCAACTTCGATCACTCCTCGCAGGGACAGTGGCTTGTCGCTGTCATATGTGAATATTTGGGCCTTGGAGGGTCGCAGGGGTGGTCGCGGCGACAGCCTCTCGTACTGGCAGCTATCCATTATGTTCACTGACGCCCCCGTGTCGATGAGAGCGCTCACCGGAGACCCGGCCACCGTGATGTCGCACATGGGCGGCGGCCTGCGCCTCGTGCCGTCTCTGTCAACAAACGAGACGAAGAACACCTCGTCATCATCCGCCCCACCCTCAAACTCCAGCTGGGTGTTGTCGCCTTGGGCGGGGGACTCCTCCAACGTCAGTTGACGCACACTCGCCGCGGCACCTCGCGTGCCCCCAGCATTGCTTCGCCCTCTTCCGCCTCTACAGACCTTCGCGAAATGGTTCACCCGTCCACACTTCAAACACGTCTGTCCTCTCGCGATGCACCTTCCGCCTGGTGGGTGGTCTAGGCCGCAGTTACCGCAGGCGTTCCTCTGGGGAGCCCTCGTGGCTCCACGCTGATGGGTCGGTCGCCTCTGTAGTACATCCACTCTCTCCTCCTTGACTACAGGCACTTTCAGGGCCGCAGCCGGCCGGTTGAGGGCCGCTTCCATCGCGTCCGCGCGTGCATTGGATAGCTCGTGGGACCGTCCCAGAACCAAGATCTCGTCAAGGGAGATGCCCGGCTGCCGTAGGATGAGGCGCCGCAGTGGGACCGACCGGCATCCCTGGATGAGCTGCGCCCGAATCTCTGCTCTCTGGTCCGGTAGCGTGCACGATAGCGAGAGTTTGCGAAGGCGGGCATAGAAGCCGTCGATGGTTTCCGTTTCTTCTTGTCGCGCCTGGCGGAGCTTGAACCACTCGAAGTCGGGGTTAGTCTGGGGGTCAAAGTGACGATTTAGGGCCCTTATAGCACCCGCATAGTCGTTGGCGTTCCCTCTGTCTGGTAGGGTCTCGAAGAGGTCGTACAGCTCTTCGCCTCCGTAGCACATGAGGAGAGATCTCTTGACGGTTTCATCCGTTTCTCGCACCCCAACAAAGTAGTGCTCCAACCGTCCGAGCCATGAGCGCCATCGCACTGCCGCCGTGGAGGGGTCCGAAAGCTCGCTAAATGGAGGCAGCGGGGCTACTGCGCCATGGCCAGGCGCGGCGGGCGCTGGCTGCGCGGCCCGCTGCTGTGGCGGTTGCTGGGTGCCTCCTCCACTGGTGCCGGGGGTGGTCATGCCTGCTGCACCTCTCCGTCAGACACCCTCCTCTCGGGCCGTGGCTGCAGGTCCGCTGCTCGGGCGAGACCACTGTCTCCTTCCTCCCTTGCCTAGGCTGACTGCAGCTGCCTGGCTGGCGCTGCGCGCAGGCGAGACCACTGGCTGCTCCCTCCTATTCTTTGTGTCTCTGTGGGCTGAGCCTCCCAAGCAGGCACTGCTGAGGACGCCCCTGCAGCTCCCTTCCCTCGCGCGCGCACACACACCTCTGAGGCAGGAGGAGGGGGGGAGGGGGGAGGGGGGGGGGGGGGGGGCCTTGCAAAGCAGACGATCATGGGGCACTCCCACCCCAATCAGACACAGCGCGGGCTCGCGAGGGTCGATCCCCCCCTCAGGGGCGAGCTTACCGGCAGTGGGCGGGCAGAAGATCCTCCCCCAGGGCTCCAGAGCGTCACAAACGGCCCTGCCTGGCAGCGCAAGGGCGCGCGTGATGAAACGCGGTCTGTCCCGCCTCCGCGGACTTCCAGGATTCGCCGACGGCGGGACCTTCGCAGGCAGGTACATGGGAGGGGCGATGCGCGGGTGGGCTCCGCCTCGTCGCCAATGTGGAGTATGGCTAGGCCGGGGGTACACTGTGGGAGCAGGGAACAAATGTACACAGGACACAGGTGTAGTAGTGTGGGCCAAAGACCACGAGCGGTCTTGCGCCCGTTTATTTATGCCTTCGGGCGTGCCCGCCCTCCGGGTGCGTGGATGCGTGCGATGCGTAGCAGAACGGGCCGGATGGCTCCGTTACCACAGTCTGCAGCAATTGTCCACACCAATCCTGATGCTGCTTTCATCCTGCTGGTAATCTTAAACAGCATGAATGAATGAATATTAAACTTATAGAGCGCTAAACTTTGCCCAAGGGCGTCAAGGCGCTGTTATGGAACTGAGAGTGCAGACAAAATGGCATGAGAACAGCATCAGGATTAGTTGGAACGGGCTGCCTTGATGCTCCCTCAGGTACTGGGGCCTGTGCCTGGAGAGGTATAAATATGCATGTCAGGCTGGCCATCGCAAGACAGCTGTCCAAAGTGATATGCGCACTCTAAACTGGAGTGGGGATCATCACCCCTGCTGGCAGTCAGAAGCAGTGGCCTCACCCCCAAAAACGGCTTGGGCTGGGTGAAGTGAAAAAATAAAATGGAAATAAATCCATTTTTATTATCATTTTATTTTTCACCTTTGCTGTGCTGGCAGCAGGGGGGCTGGAGCTACCCCACCTAAGGGAGGGGCCTGCTGATGATTATTGTGTTTTTTATTCTTTACATTTACACATTTTCCAGACCCTTTTGCATAGACTAGTGGGCACCAAGCTTGAGAGTATTTTTTCAGTCAAAGAACGTTATTGAGCAGTTACCTGGGAGATAAAACATAACCTGTAATACCACTTATGGTTAATAAACACTATACAACCCCCCCCACACACACTCCTGGTTAATAAACACTGCATGACACCCCCCCCCCCCTCGATTATTAATAACCTGGTGTAAGGTGATGGGATGTATGACGTTACAATGCATGCTATTACAACGCCTACCTTTACAACGCATTTTTTACAACGCAAACACTACTACAACGCTATACTTTACAACGAATACTTTTACAACGCCAAACTTATTAAAATACTTAAAAGTGCTGTTACAACGAAAACCATTACAACGCATACCATTACAACGCGAAAAAAATAAAAAGTTCAATAAAATCTGGCACGGGATGCAGGGAAATTAGGGGTTTTAGGGTGGGGAAGTGTATTAAAATGTGTAGAAAAACTGTACGTAAATTAACTGAAATGCATTACAAAATTAATACTAGAGTATTAAAATTATTACTCCCATTTCCCCCAAAAATTCCGTTTTCACACATTTCAAAGTTTTACACAATAACGAAAAATTTAACAACAGTTCATACACATTGAAATCATTAATATATCTGAAAATAAGTAAACAGAGTAAAACAGAAGACACATACACATAGTCGCCATTTTATCCATCTCACTTCTAAAACTTGTCCTACAACACTTTCTATGAAAACAATAGTAAAAGACATGTTCCAAAATGGATGCCAAAACGGAGCAAATAAATGAAAACAATACATCTTTTAATGCTTTTTTAAATTATCATTTTCCACAGCAAAATAAAGTATACTAAAAAACACAACGAACGCTGTTTTTAAAAAAATTAATAGTGACACTGACTAAAACTTATAAATAGCAGGAAGACACCATTTTGCAATCAGTTGATTATCAACTACCAGAGAGACCAGATGTAAAAACCTGACCCTCTGACACCTAGACTGTGACCTCCACTGAGAGAGCACTGCAATCGTTTGGAAAAGCATTGTTACTTTGCAACTACTAGTAAGTCACTAATCTATTTTAACACCTTGTTTTGTCCTTAATCATGTTTTATTTCCATACAAAATATGTTTTAAAAATGTTTATATTAGTTTATAAAATGTACTGTTTCTAATTTTTTATCACTAAAGAAACTTTAATATATACCAACTTAAAACATCTACTTGTTTTTCCTAAAACAGAAAGTTGTTTTTCGATCAAAAGCAAGATATCGTTTCCCTAATTTTCCTTCACCTCAACGTAATCGACTCACCTTTGCTATTGTGAAGGTAAATGATTTTTTTTTTGTTTGTAATTCTTTTAATTAAAAAAATTATTTTTAGCATTAGCAAAAGTGTTGTATGGTAAAGGGGTTAATATTTTTTTTGAACATTCACGCTGCATCATAAATGAAATTATGCGATGGTGCAGGGGTAACAATTACTAATATGACTGCAGTTAGGTACAGCATTTGAGAAAGCGTTTCATGGTACTGGGGTAACTATTACTATTCTAAGTCCCAGAATGTGCAGCAGTAGGGAAATTGAGTGATGGTGTAGGGGTATCCATTACTACTGTAAGTTCATAATGTATTGAAAGTGTAGTATGTTTTGCTGTACCAATTATTATTCATACTCAAGTGTGATGCAGCACCATGGAAAATATGATATGTGATGTAGTTACAGTGAAATAAAATATCAGACTTACAATCAATTGGTCTCATTTTTTTTTTTTAACCAACGTTGTCAAAGTTGCTTTAACTATTAATATTTTTTTTTCATTTTCACAGACAATCGGTTGCAACTTTGTGGATTAAATCACTAAAACAAATAACTTAAACCTGCAGCCAGCAGTACCAAGAAACCAAGAAAACAATCAGCTAAAGAAAAAGGTATTTTAAATTTACACTGTTATAAATTCCACAATATAATAGTCATACCTTTTACTATTGTTACTCCAGGAAGGTGCAGAAGTAGGGTAAGTGTTGGATAGTGTAGGGGTACAATTTACTATTCTAACTCCAGGAAGGTGCAGCAGTAGGGAAATTGTTGGACGGTGTAGGGGTTTAATTTACTATTCAAACTCCAGGAAGGTGCAGCAGTTGGGAAAGTGTTGGATGGTGTAGGGGTACAATTTACTATTCTAACTCCAGGAAGGTGCAGCAGTAGGGAAAGTGTTGGACGGTGTAGGGGTTTAATTTACTATTCAAACTCCAGGAAGGTGCAGCAGTAGGGAAAGTGTTGGATGGTGTAGGGGTATAATTTACTATTCTAACTCCAGGAAGGTGCAGCAGTAGGGAAAATGTTGGATGGTGTAGGGGTACAATTTACTATTCTAACTCCAGGAATGTGCAGCAGTAGGGAAAGTGTTATGTAGTAATAGTTAAATACAATGTCATAATTTCAAAAAATTAATCAAAATTTGCATTTGTCATCAACGTTCAGTTTTTTCTTTTTTTTTTTTTCATTTTTCCAGACAATTGTTTTCAACTTTGTTGTAAAATTCAGTACAACACATAACTGAAAACTCCAGCCAGCAGGCCAATACCACAGCAGAAGCCTCACCAAGGAAAGGAATCCCAAAAAAACAAGGTATTTTTAAACAACATTGTTTTAAAACCATCAACATGTTAGCCAAACCATTTACTTATTATTTTTAATAAAATCCCAAAATGCATAAAATAAGGGTTGTAGTTGGAAAAACTTATTTTTCTAACTCCAGGAAGGTGCAGCAATAGGGAAAGTGTTGGATGTTGTAGGGGTACAATTTACTATTCTAACTCCAGGAAGGTGCAGCAGTAGGGAAATTGTTGGATGGTATAGGGGTACAATTTACTATTCTAACTCCAGGAAGGTGCAGCAGTTGGGAAAGTGTTGGATGGTGTAGGGGTACAATTTACTATTCTAACTCCAGGAAGGTGCAGCAGTATGGAAAGTGTTGGATGGTGTAAGGGTGCAATTTACTATTCTAACTCCAGGATGGTGCAGCAGTAGGGAAAGTGTTGGATGGTGTAGGGGTGAAATTTACTATTCTAACTCCAGGTAGGTGCAGCAGTAGGGAAAGTGTTGGATGGTGTAGGGGTTTAATTTACTATTCCAACTCCAGGAAGGTGCAGCAGTAGGGAAAGTGTTGGATGGTGTAGGGGTACAATTTACTATTCTAACTCCAGGAAGGTGCAGCAGTAGGGAAAGTGTTGGATGGTGTAGGGGTGAAATTTACTATTCTAACTCCAGGAAGGTGCAGCAGTAGGGAAAGTGTTGGATATTGTAGGGGTGCAATTTACTATTCTAACTCCAGGTAGGTGCAGCAGTAGGGAATGTTTTGGATGGTGTAGGGGTTTAATTTACTATTCTAACTCCAGGAAGGTGCAGCAGTAGGGAAAGTGTTGGATGGTGTAGGGGTACAATTTACTATTCTAACTCCAGGAAGGTGCAGCAGTTGGGAAAGTGTTGGATGGTGTAGGGGTACAATTTACTATTCTAACTCCAGGAAGGTGCAGCAGTAGGGAAAGTGTTGGATGTTGTAGGGGTGCAATTTACTATTCTAACTCCAGGTAGGTGCAGCAGTAGGGAAAGTGTTGGATGGTGTAGGGGTTTAATTTACTATTCTAACTCCAGGAAGGTGCAGCAGTAGGAAAAGTGTTGGATGTTGTAGGGGTACAATTTACTATTCTAACTCCAGGAAGGTGCAGCAGTAGGGAAATTGTTGGATGGTATAGGGGTACAATTTACTATTCTAACTCCAGGAAGGTGCAGCAGTTGGGAAAGTGTTGGATGGTGTAGGGGTACAATTTACTATTCTAACTCCAGGAAGGTGCAGCAGTATGGAAAGTGTTGGATGGTGTAAGGGTGCAATTTACTATTCTAACTCCAGGATGGTGCAGCAGTAGGGAAAGTGTTGGATGGTGTAGGGGTGAAATTTACTATTCTAACTCCAGGTAGGTGCAGCAGTAGGGAAAGTGTTGGATGGTGTAGGGGTTTAATTTACTATTCCAACTCCAGGAAGGTGCAGCAGTAGGGAAAGTGTTGGATGGTGTAGGGGTACAATTTACTATTCTAACTCCAGGAAGGTGCAGCAGTAGGGAAAGTGTTGGATGGTGTAGGGGTGAAATTTACTATTCTAACTCCAGGAAGGTGCAGCAGTAGGGAAAGTGTTGGATATTGTAGGGGTGCAATTTACTATTCTAACTCCAGGTAGGTGCAGCAGTAGGGAATGTTTTGGATGGTGTAGGGGTTTAATTTACTATTCTAACTCCAGGAAGGTGCAGCAGTAGGGAAAGTGTTGGATGGTGTAGGGGTACAATTTACTATTCTAACTCCAGGAAGGTGCAGCAGTAGGGAAATTGTTGGATGGTATAGGGGTACAATTTACTATTCTAACTCCAGGAAGGTGCAGCAGTTGGGAAAGTGTTGGATGGTGTAGGGGTACAATTTACTATTCTAACTCCAGGAAGGTGCAGCAGTATGGAAAGTGTTGGATGGTGTAAGGGTGCAATTTACTATTCTAACTCCAGGATGGTGCAGCAGTAGGGAAAGTGTTGGATGGTGTAGGGGTGAAATTTACTATTCTAACTCCAGGTAGGTGCAGCAGTAGGGAAAGTGTTGGATGGTGTAGGGGTTTAATTTACTATTCCAACTCCAGGAAGGTGCAGCAGTAGGGAAAGTGTTGGATGGTGTAGGGGTACAATTTACTATTCTAACTCCAGGAAGGTGCAGCAGTAGGGAAAGTGTTGGATGGTGTAGGGGTGAAATTTACTATTCTAACTCCAGGAAGGTGCAGCAGTAGGGAAAGTGTTGGATATTGTAGGGGTGCAATTTACTATTCTAACTCCAGGTAGGTGCAGCAGTAGGGAATGTTTTGGATGGTGTAGGGGTTTAATTTACTATTCTAACTCCAGGAAGGTGCAGCAGTAGGGAAAGTGTTGGATGGTGTAGGGGTACAATTTACTATTCTAACTCCAGGAAGGTGCAGCAGTTGGGAAAGTGTTGGATGGTGTAGGGGTACAATTTACTATTCTAACTCCAGGAAGGTGCAGCAGTAGGGAAAGTGTTGGATGTTGTAGGGGTGCAATTTACTATTCTAACTCCAGGTAGGTGCAGCAGTAGGGAAAGTGTTGGATGGTGTAGGGGTTTAATTTACTATTCTAACTCCAGGAAGGTGCAGCAGTAGGAAAAGTGTTGGATGTTGTAGGGGTACAATTTACTATTCTAACTCCAGGAAGGTGCAGCAGTAGGGAAATTGTTGGATGGTATAGGGGTACAATTTACTATTCTAACTCCAGGAAGGTGCAGCAGTTGGGAAAGTGTTGGATGGTGTAGGGGTACAATTTACTATTCTAACTCCAGGAAGGTGCAGCAGTATGGAAAGTGTTGGATGGTGTAAGGGTGCAATTTACTATTCTAACTCCAGGATGGTGCAGCAGTAGGGAAAGTGTTGGATGGTGTAGGGGTGAAATTTACTATTCTAACTCCAGGTAGGTGCAGCAGTAGGGAAAGTGTTGGATGGTGTAGGGGTTTAATTTACTATTCCAACTCCAGGAAGGTGCAGCAGTAGGGAAAGTGTTGGATGGTGTAGGGGTACAATTTACTATTCTAACTCCAGGAAGGTGCAGCAGTAGGGAAAGTGTTGGATGGTGTAGGGGTGAAATTTACTATTCTAACTCCAGGAAGGTGCAGCAGTAGGGAAAGTGTTGGATATTGTAGGGGTGCAATTTACTATTCTAACTCCAGGTAGGTGCAGCAGTAGGGAATGTTTTGGATGGTGTAGGGGTTTAATTTACTATTCTAACTCCAGGAAGGTGCAGCAGTAGGGAAAGTGTTGGATGGTGTAGGGGTACAATTTACTATTCTAACTCCAGGAAGGTGCAGCAGTTGGGAAAGTGTTGGATGGTGTAGGGGTACAATTTACTATTCTAACTCCAGGAAGGTGCAGCAGTAGGGAAAGTGTTGGATGTTGTAGGGGTGCAATTTACTATTCTAACTCCAGGATGGTGCAGCAGTAGGGAAAGTGTTGGATGTTGTAGGGGTGCAATTTACTATTCTAACTCCAGGTAGGTGCAGCAGTAGGGAAAGTGTTGGATGGTGTAGGGGTTTAATTTACTATTCTGACTCCAGGAAGGTGCAGCAGTAGGGAAAGTGTTGGATGGTGTAGGGGTGAAATTTACTATTCTAACTCCAGGATGGTGCAGCAGTAGGGAAAGTGTTGGATGTTGTAGGGGTGCAATTTACTATTCTAACTCCAGGTAGGTGCAGCAGTAGGGAAAGTGTTGGATGTTGTAGGGGTTTAATTTACTATTCTAACTCCAGGAAGGTGCAGCCGTAGGGAAAGTGTTGGATGGTGTAGGGGTACAATTTACTATTCTAACTCCAGGAAGGTGCAGCAGTAGGGAAAGTGTTAGATGGTGTAGGGGTAACATTAGAGGTTTAGTATTTACTTTTACATCCTAATTTGTTTTTCTTCTCTTCTCTTTTCAGATAATGTCTAGTCTTGAAGCAGCTAAATACATTAAATCCAGGAAAGGAAAAAATGTATTAAACCATGGAGGATACATATATAGTAAGGAAAGAATAAGTTTTCCTAGAAATCATTGGAGGTGTGTGCAATACTACACTACCCATTGCAGTGGCAGAGCGGTTACACTTGATAATTTAGTTGTGAAAACTACAGAACATAACCACTCTGCCTCTGCAATGGAGGTAGAAATAAGAGAAACTGTTAATGAAATGAAAGCTATTGCAAGCACCTCCAATGATTCTACAGGATCCATTTTAAGAGAGGTTGCACAGCATGTCCCCAGTCATGTTGCTAGTAACATGCCTATAATTCCTAATATGAGACGAATTATTCAAAGACAAAAGCAGGCAAGTAACATCCAATTATCTACACCACATTCTTTTTCTGACATTAGAATTCCACATGATCTTTCTATTTCTTTTTCTGATGAACCTTTCCTTTTGCATGACAACCAAAACCCTCAAAAAAGAATTCTCATTTTTAGTACCCCACGTAACCTTGCAAAGTTAGAAAATAGTGAAATTTGGATGATGGATGGGACATTTAAAAGTACACCCCATCCTTTCACTCAAATTTACACTATACATGCAAAAATTAACAATAATGTAATTCCCTTAGTATATAGTTTGCTACCTGATAAGACTTCTGCAACATACTCTGAACTTTTATCAGTTATTAAAAGTAAAACATCTCAAAGTCCTAGGAAAATAATAATTGATTTTGAATTGAGCATGATCAATGTGATCAATAAAACGTACACGGATACCCAAATTCAGGGATGCTTTTTCCATTTTTCCCAGGCTTTTTGGCGTAAATTACAAAAAACATCCCTAGTTGCAGAATATTGTCGTGATAGCAAACTACAGTTTGAACTAAAAAAATTAACAGCACTTTGTTTTGTTCCTCCCGATAGTGTGGACGAGTACTACACTGCTATTATAGAATCTGTTTATTATACAAGTAATGAAGAGAAATTGGCACCCATCCTAAATTATTTCGAGGACACATGGATTGGGCACCTAAGCAGATCGGGTCGCAGGAGGAAACCACGATTCCATGTGGAGTGGTGGAACTGCTACACGAGCTGTTTAGAGGGAGAAGCAAAAACAAACAATGCCATTGAGGGATGGCATAACTCCTTCAACCATACAATTGGCAAACCTCATCCAAACTTCTACTCTTTCTTGGAAACTTTGAAGAAGGAGCAAAGTTTTCAAGAAATGAGACTAGCCCAAACACTTGCAGGTAGTCTAAACCCATGAGTAACTGTCAAAACTAAGGAAATGTCTGAGAGACTATTGGCTATATTACAACAATTTTCGTTGTGTGTGGCTATAGACTACCTGGAAAATCTTTCTAACATTCTTGCTTTCTAAAACTAGTTTTGTACTTACTTTCTTGCTTTGCTTCAAATTTAAATATCCTTTAATTACAATTGGCATACAATGTTTTTCCCAAAAAATTTTCAAATTTAAAAGTCGGGTCTCCTAATTATTTTTTTTTTTTCCAATCTTCATTTTTTGCTAAACAAGCAATGTTACCAAATCTTCTTTTCCATAATATTCGACCAATTTTTCAAAAGCCAAACGACAGTAAATAATTATCAGAAAACTTCATAAGTAACTACCACCCTTAAAATCCACAAAAAATCCAACTACTCAAAATTTCAGAAGTCAATCCATTTTCCAAAATGCACATTGCTGCATAAACACCAAATTAATATCAATCTTTTTTATCTAAAATTACGAATACGCCATTTTTTTTTTCTTAAAAATGAAGATATAAATCCTTAGTATTGGTTCCGAAGTTATGACATAAACTTTCTTAGCAGTAACTTAAATTAATTTTACATTTACTTACATTTTTTAATGAACCAATACATTTTCGCGACCCGACATAGGCATACATTAATGACATAAATGTGGACATGTTTTAAAACATTTTCAACATCAATTAGTTATTCCGCAACCTCTCCTTATTCTTTTCTTACTATATATGTATCTTTATTAAAGGTTTTATCTATAAATAAAAGTGAAAATGTTTCCTACCTGGACGCAGATCAGCTTCCTGCTGCTTCCTCCTCCGATGCTCTTCAAAATGGCGCCTTTCGTCTACGTTCACGTCATGACGTCATCGCGCGCATCAATGTTAAAAAAGGACTATTTTATTTACTTTTTCTGTAAATAAATGTTTATACATGTAAATAAATTATGTATATGTTTTCTAATAAATGTACATTATGTAAATAAAATCAATAAAACTTTAAAGTTTTTTCTATGTTTGTTCTAATAAAGAAATATTTAATAAACCTTATTTGTTTACTGTATTTATTTTTTTAAATTGTTATTTAAACATGTAAAATGTTAATTTTTTTTTGTAAATTTACTAAATGTGTTCCTTACCTCGACTCTATTTTCTTTTTCCGTTCAAACTTGCTCTTTCTTCTCTTTCTGCTCCTTCTTTTCTTGTTCCGCGGGTTGTATATTCTTAAGCTGCCAAAATAAATAAAGGACAAATAAGCACATAGACTTCAATACAAATGCGTGGGAATTTTTTTAAAGTAAGTTCTATTTTCTTAGTTCTATATTCTTTTGGTATAATTTCATGTTAAATACATTTTTAATAACTATTAATATTTTAATATTTTTTTTTTAACACTATTCATATTTAATATTTGAATACTCCAAAAGTACTCTTTCTTTTTTAAATATTTTATTTCATTAATTACATTTTAAATAAGAAGGGTAAAAATACTCAAGTATTAATCTTTTATAATACTACTCATATATTTTAATTTTACATATTTATTAAATAATTTATACACAATAATTACTCTCATATTTTAAAAATATAGTATTTAATATAAATAATAAAATATTAATTATTTATTTTTTATATACTCCAAAAGTACTTTCTTTTTTGAAATCCTTATATTATTAATTACATTTTTGATAAGAAGAAAAAAAATACTCAAGTATTAATCTCTCATAATACTAATTTGTTATACTTTTTTTATTTATTTAATTAAACTTAAAAAATACTCTTTCATATTTTATAAATACTCAAGTATTAATCTTTTATTATACTACTCATATTTTTAAATTTTTATTAATTATTAAATAATTTATACTCAATTACTCATTCATATTTTTCAAATATAGTATTTAATATAAATAATAAAATATTAATTATTTTTCAAACATCATTTTTCAAATAAATAAAAAAAATTAAAAAATGCGTTGTAATAGTATATGCGTTGTAAAAATACTTACCATATAAAAGCATGCGTTGTAAATGCATGCGTTGTAAAAGCAAATTAAAAAATGCGTTGTAATGGTATATGCGTTGTAAAAGTACTTACCATATAAAAGCATGCGTTGTAAATGCATGCGTTGTAAAAGCTTTTGCGTTGTAAAAAATGCGTTGTAATAGCATTGCGTTGTAAAAGTTGCGTTGTAAAGGTTGTTTCCCGTACTTCACAGTGAACAGGTGAACTTCAGTCCCTCTAAAAGAAATATCCATTAGTAAATGCATTTCAGTGCAATTACACCTCTTCACCTCCAGGGGATGCTTTTCTCCAGACATCTGTGCCTCAGCCCTTCACTCCATGATGCAATTATCAAAACACCCTCAGCTGAAAAACAAATAGTCCCAGCTCAGAAGATATTAAATGCTGGCTGAGACCTGGAGGGGTTATTCCTTTCGAATCCCCGGGACATCTAGGGTGACTTGTCTCTTCATGCTAGGGGGGGGGGAGACTGAGCTTCTCCAGCAGCGCCCCCGAGCACCGTTTCTCCATTGAGGGTTAACCCCTCCTCTGGGGGGGCCACCAAGCACCAAAACGATCCTTTCCCAATGCCTTGCAAGGCATTATGGGGCGTTTCAGGCTCCGTTTTATGCATATTTGATGAGCGGCTCTCCCACTGTGCCGTGGAGAGCCGCGCTGAACTGATGGCGGCTTCGCCGCATCTTCAGGCCTCGGTGGGGGGCTCGGTCCCACCCAGACCCCAGGTGACTGTATACGGCTTGGGGAGCCCACCCCCGGCCGCTCCTTCGATTTTCTGGGGCCTGGTCCCATCCGGGCCTCTATCACCTCTGGTGGTCGTCTCGGAGCCCCGGTTCCACACGGGGCCCCCGCATGCCCGTTCGGTGGAGGGCAGCCCAGGGAGCCCACCCCCAGCTGCCCCCACCGGCTCGCTGCCCGGCCAGCACTCTTATTTGGTGCCGCAGGAGCCGGCTCCTGTCTTCGGGTCTGCCCGCTCCGGCGGGCAGACGCTCGGAATCCCGCAGGTCTTCATGGACTCCGGGGGGTGTGCGGCTGCACTCCCCCCCCTTCTCCCGCACATCGAGGGCCCGGGGATGGGGTCCTGGGCCCCTCTCCTCCTCTTCCTCATAGGGAGGGCGCTCCCCGCCCTTGGACATTTCAGCGGGCACCAGGGTGGGCTCCTGGCGCCCCGCCTGGGCGAATCTTCACGGGGAGTGTGACGGCGCTCCCCGGCTTGGCTCCGGGGCCCGGGGATGGGGTCCCGGGCCCCCCTCCAGACCACATCGCGGGGGCGCGACGGCGCTACCCTGCCCCCCTCCTTCACATCACTGGGGGCCAGGGTGGGCTTCTGGTCCCCTTCTGGTAGCTTCACAGGGGGCGCGACAGTGCCACCGACTTTGCTTCCTCCAGGGGCAGCCCCCGGGACCTGACCCACCCCGGGGGCATGATTGCGACCGGCGGCAGAGCCCCACACGCTTCGTCGTCGGTCCCAGGCGGGGTAAAAGGTCACCTACCTTCTGGGGGCCATACCTCAGCCCCCGGGGGTCTGATCTGCCCCAATTTTGCGTCTTCTTACTCCTCTCGGCCAGCCCCAGCCACTGGAAACACTCTCCTTGGCCCTTGGGGCCTGTGACGGGGGGGCCTTTCTGCAGGGAGTGCTCTTCACTGGCTCCCTGCGCCAGCCTTTCGCCTGATTCTCCTCCTGGGCCTCTCTTCTCCCTGCGCAGAGGCCCCTGCTTCTGCGCACCGGTCCTGGGCTCTTCTTCTGGCACCGTTAGGGCCCTGGGGGGCAGTCAGGGGGTCTCCCCTTCCAACTGCCCATTGCCAGGCTGCAGCACCTTTTGCCTCCTTAGACCACACACCAGAGAGAGCTTCTCTTCCTGTGCAAGCACTTTTTAAAAATTGAGTAGGGGGCTGGCAGGAAGTCTCTGTTGGTCCTATCAAACAGCGAAACATCACTTCCCTGCCCCTGCTCCCTCCTTCTTGTCCAGCCTCTGGGTGTGTTCAAAATGGCATCGTCCAGTGTCTCTGGCCACATGGCCTCTGAAACACAATTCCTTCCCCCCTCACTGCCTTCCCTCCTTGGTGCAGCCTGGTGCCTGGCACCTAGTGATGGATGAGCCTGTAGCCCCACCCATCATCTCTTCATGGAGAGGAGGCCCTCACTTGTGGAAGAAAGGTTATCAATCTATCCAGCTGAGGTCAGCCCTCAGCCTGGGTCTGTTCATGGCTGGCTCAGAGAAATAGGACAGTTTTAGATGACCCAAAAGCAGTACAAATGTGACTTTGGACTCTGCACAATACTTCTTTTCACATCCGCTACAATGGACTTAAGCGCGAGTCTGGAATCTGTAGGCCTAATGGAAGTTAATCTAGCCCATGGGCTCCACATTCCCATAGGGGAGTAATGAAGTAAAAAAACAGTAAGACACACTGATTTTCCCTGGCATGTTTCTTTCCAGTGTATAAAGCCTATTCCATGTCACCACCCAATACTGCATAAGTCCTGTCACACCATTCACTTTGTAGCTGCTCCTGGACTGCGCACGCTAGGAATCTCCCCTGCGCAGCCCATACACGTGTGCACACACATGTACACATGTGTCTGCATGTTACCAGCCCGGTGTTCCTTACTCCAGCTGCTGCGCAGTGGCCTGGTCAAGCTAGGGGGACACCAGTAAAATCCCCATGCAGTCTCTTACATCCTGAGTTCACTGTGGGTGAGTCCCAACTTATGAGGCTACCCCACAGTAAAAGATCAACTATTAGATGCTCAAAAAGCGAAAAATCCGGGCGGCCCATAGTGTCAGAACCACCTTCTAACAGGGGCCCTTCCCGTTTTTCTTCTTCCTAACAATGTCATGAATCCCTGCCTCTAGGTGTCTCCTCCTGGCTCACAGCGTCTTTCACTCCCTTACCTTCTCCACCCTCAGTACGGGAAGGCAATGATGCCCACCTTGATTCTTGTTTTTCAGGATTTAAAGAAGCTGCATTTTCTTTACTTATCGAACAAGCTGGATCAGATTCCTGTGCCCCTGCCAGAAAGCCTGCGCTCATTGCACCTACAGGTAATGTCACAGTTTAACACTGCACACTGCCTGGCATTCAGGGCACAGCTCTATGTGGCATGATTCTGTTCTGTCTCACCCTCTGCTACAGTCCTGGACTCCACACACAGCTCTCCCATTACACCCTACTCCTGACATTCAGCTCCCATATTTTAAAGTACTGGTAACCACACACAGCTCTGCCAGGGCTCCACAATCCAGCCATGTTGCACATCCTCATATTTCAGACTTGGGGCTCACAACAGCTCTGCCAGGGCTCCACAATCCTGCAATGCTGCACAGCCTTGGGACTCACAATCAGCTTTGCAATACACCTCAGTCCTGATCCACTACACTTCCTGGTTTCTGAGTGCTAGGATTCTTGCATATAACTGTTAATAAACCTCAGTCAGAACCTGTGGCCACTGTTATTCCAGCACTGTGACCCTAACACAGCTATGCCAATGCACCCCAAACACAGCTTGCAGCACCCCTGTCCTTAGATCTGAACACAGTTCTGACACTGTGCTTTATCCACTGAACTGTTATTAACATGTTCCTGCATTTTAGGTTAAACCTTCCCCCATCAGAAAAGGAGTTGCCTTTGTGGGGACCCACTAACCAACAGGCTAGCGATCGCAAAGGAGCCTCGAGCGGTCGCACTTGAAACTGGCCCACGGGTCACTCGTGGTGTGGAGGCCAGAGATCTTCAGTGCAGGAGGTGCTCAAGGCTGGGGCTACTCGGAGCCCAAAGCATAACTTCGAGGAAGACCAGGAAGATGATGGATCGGCAAAAGATCACGGTGTCCAGGGGTCACGGTTCCACGTCACCCACGATAGCCACGGGCCTCAGCTTTGCTGTGGACTCAGGGTAACCTCGGGGAAGTCTGGAAATCCACCTCTGGTGATGCAAAGACTTCGGCGTCCGGCGGGAGCTTCAGAGTTGCAGACCGGACAGTTGCTTCTTTGGTGCCTGCCAAGCAGGGGAGTCACTCCTTGACCCCTAGGGAGATTTCTTCAGTCTTCTAGCGGAAATAGAAAGTCGAATGTCCAGGATATATGTTGCAGCGTTTCGTCCAGGGTAATCTAAAGTCTCAAGGACTGGGTTCCCATTCTTATACAAATTTTGGGGGTTGGACATACTCTAGGGACCCACCTATGGGAGGGTTTAGAAAGAGGGGTGGTTACACCCATTTCCTTTGTCCAGTTTCACGCCAGAGATGGGGCAGGTAGCCCCTGCAACCGGTTTGAACTGGACTATGCACAGGGGCACCAAGTGTGCCCCCAGTGCAGGACTTCAAAGCACCAGAGAGTTCTCCCGCCCAGCCCCAATACACATCTGCCTGTCTGGGGAGGTGGTTACACCTCCCTGGGACAGGAAACCTATTGTCCAGGCCTCCCCTGCCGGAGTTTCGGTCAGCAGAAGGAGGCCAGACCCGTGTCTGTGGCAGTGACATCCATTTTGTAATGCCAGTGCTTTAGAAAGTCTTTACCGGGTAGACCAGTGTGAACATGTCTCTCCCTCTAGAAGGGTGGAATGCTACCACCGCCACCAGAACTGGCGGAGGTAGTATTCCAAAGTGTTTGACACCAAACACGACATGTTTCCATGCAGCCAGTCCAAAGTTAGCATTTACCGCGAGGTTATAATGCACTTAAGAGTATATGGTCAGGCTGCACCACAAACAGCATCAGAGGAGGTACTCTGAACACTGCAGAGGGGCTCTGCTCATGAAGGGGCACCCTCTCACATAAAAACCAAGCACTCTGCCTTCAGGATTGTTAAGGCCTGCAATAGGAGTGACTTATAGGTTTTATATGTGTGTGCAATGGTAGTGATATAGGTAGCCTATACCACAGTAAGGGGTGCAGGCACTACCTTACCCAGGCTGCAGTAGCAGACCAGTGGTGTCATTTTGGAGTGCTTCCCAGGGGTGGCATGATACATGCTTCAGCCCATGGTAGGCCTCTGAGGTACCTATGCCCTAGGTACATAGTATACCATATACTAGGGGCTTATAAGGCACTCCAGAATCCAATTAGAGATTTACCTAATGTACATGGAAACCATTTTAGAGAGGAAGCAGCTAGGCTGGGGTCCTGATTAGCAGGGACACAGCCAGACTAACACTAGATGACAAATTAAAGCACAGCATGTGTATCCAAACAAATTCTCCAAGTTGCAAAACTAGTCCTACAGGAAAGAAACCATTTCCTTACTGCACAGTGCCACTCTAATTTCTACACAGAATAATGAGGGGAACCATACAAATATGTGCTAACCTGCTGCACATCATGGGCAAAACAATTAGGTCAAGAAGGCGAGACCTATTGGCTTCACCAATGCTTGTTTAATCTGCTCTTTTTAACATGGCTCTGCCCATTGTTCAGTAAACACACACACAGCAAGTCCTTCTGTATACTCGCGCTGACACAGAGGCTGCTCGGCTGACTGTCACTGTGTCCTGGTACATTCTATTTGTTTGCACAGCTTTTTAACTTTTAAAAGCTGCTCATTGTTGCTCCATATCTATTCTGGCACTGTTCTGTGGCATTCTCCCCGGTCCACCACAAGACTGGCTCGATTGTTGGGGAGGGAGTCTGGACCAGGATCCACTTCCGGTTAGGAGGGAGGTTGGCGCTCTAGTGCTCCAGCCCACTCTACTTAACCCGATGTTCTTTCCGCAGCGCAGCGGACGCGCGCTGACACAGAGGCTGTTCGGCTGACTGTCACTGTGTCCTGGTACATTCTAATTGTTTGCACAGCTTTGCACAGTTTTTTAACTTTTAAACTTTTATAAAATTTACTTTTGCTGCTCATTGTTGCTCCATATCTATTCTGGCACTGTTCTGTGGCATTCTCCCCGGTCCACCACGAGACTAGCTCGATTGTTGTGGAGGGAGTCTGGACCAGGATCCACTTACGGTTACGAGGGAGGTTGGCGCGCTAGTGCTCCAGCCCCCTCTACTTAACCGGATGTTCTTTACGCCGCGCAGAGGACACACGCTGCGGGCGCGCTGGCGGCACACCAAAGGCAAGCCTGTCTACGCCCGTCTGCACCCTGACAACGCCAGGAGCCAGGGACCCTGGTCCTTTCACTCCTAAACAGGACCCTACTCCACGTCTGACATACTCTGGTAAGGAGCTGTTGGAGATGAGGACAGTCCTCATACCTCCTTGCCGCCTTGAGACCTGGCCAAACCCAGAGGGCCCTTTCTCCTGTCGAGTCTGTCGGTTCCAAAGTACCCCTGTCGAAATGGACTTGATCCATGTAGAACCCTGCCGTGTCTACCTTAATACTCACTCCCCATGTCCAAATCTTGCCCCCTCCACCAGATTTGATACAGGTAAACCCCTCAAAATTCCTCAGTGGGAGTGGAAAAGTCTGTTATGCAATATTAGATCCTTGCCTAAGCATTCTACCGAGGCTTGGGGAATACTTTCCTCAGTACAGCCTGAGCTTGGGTTTTTTACCGAAACATGGCTTAAACCTCACTCAGTCCCATCCATCCCCCTAGCCCTGCCTGAAGGCTACAGGCTTATCCGGATGGATAGACAACTAAAAGTAGGGGGTGGAATCGCTATTGTACATAGAGACAGGGTTAAAGTTACCGCACTAGAACAACATTGCAACGCCATCATGGAAGTCATGGTATTTCGAATAGACTTCTCCTCTCAACTTAGCTAAAAGGGGGCCTCAGTCTACTGACCTCCAGGCCCTTTAGCTGAATTCTCACTGTTACTTACCGAATTAATAGCACCCCATTTGATCTCGACTAGCAATTTTCTGCTGCTGGTTGATTTCAATATTCATAGTGAATGCACTTCTAATGTTGACGCACTAACACTCCTGTCAGATCTTGATCTCCTGGGCCTATCTAAACTCAATAAAGGCCCTACCCATATAGCGGGCCACACATTGGACATTATATTCTCCAACTCTCCTACTATTCTCTGTGCGCCTCCACAACAACTAACCTGGTCAGACCATGCGTCCATTGAATTCTCCATTCAAGGCCCAAGGAAGATGAGGGGTCCTAACCCAGTCACCTATCACACCCGTAGACAGTGGAAGAAAGTCGCCCTGGAGTGCTTTCAAGCCTCCTTTTCAGTGCCTTGGAACACCATACCGTACAATATAGAGGATGCTCTCACCAAATACAATGCTGCGGTCTCCAGCACTATTGATCAACTAGCACCATTGAAATCACTCCCCAACCTCTCTAAACGTCCTCAGACTGCCTGTTTTTCTCCCCACCTTCGTGCTGAGAAACAACTCTGTAGAAAACAGGAAAGACGTTGGCGCAGTACACATAATGAGAAGGATAAAGATCGTTTTTTGGCCACTTTGTCTAGCTACCACGGAAATATAAAGGCTGCGCGTAAAGCCCACATTGCATCTCAACTAGCCCAGGCTGGCAACTGAAGAACCAGAACCTTTTGGGCCTGGTGGCGCAGGGTACGCCTTAATCTCCGGGGTTCTCCTGCCCAGCTACACAGAGACACGGGACACTCTGTTAGGCGTTAGAAGATTGGATTTATTAGCTGCAGCTAGTACAGTTATCCCAGAAGTACACAAGGTAGGTTCTTAGGAGACTGCCACTTCACTCCGTGGCGCACAATCTTTTATACCACATAGGTGACATATACATTAACCAAATACACACCCAGAACATATAAGAAAGAGCCAATAAGAAAATTTGGAAAACAGGACAGAACCAATAGAAAAGGTTTGAAAACAAAGTGTCAGATGACTCAAAGAAACCTCTCCTCCAACGGTGTTTGTCACCCCTCCCTCAAACTAATTCATTAACAGATTCATAACTAACTTGCAGGTGGCGAGATACGTTTGTGTGTGTTGGAGGATAGTTGTGAAACAAGAGAATGCTAGCAGAGGACAGTGAAGGCCAGACGATAAGATTAAGTTAGAAAAGAATAGTGTGAACCAACAGATAGTTGAGACGGGAATTAGAAAAAACAGACAGGGATTAGTGTACTCGGCCAGTCCTAACACCAGCTTTGCAAATAGAGGCAGAAGGGTTATTTCGACACGAAGCTGCAGAAAAAGCAGAATAGACTTTGTTCGCCGTGCTGCCTGAGTGAAGGCAACACAAAATGTCGGCGGAGCACAAAATGGCGGGTCGATTCGATCACGATCGAAAATCGAATTTTCTCAAGCTGCCCTCTCTCTCAATGTCAGGCTGAGTTGGTTTGTCACTGTGTGTGCAGCAGCCCTCTCAGTGTCAAGCTGCCTACTTCTGCTTGTCACGGCTGCCGACTGGGCGCTTGTAGTGAAGGATGAACCAGGATTCGAGGTAGTTGATCATGTATATTTATTTTAAGTAGATGGTACAGGATAATAGTACATAAATTAAGTAAAAGTAAAGTAAATACAAAGAATAAGAAAACCCCACCAGGAGCAGGATGGTACCAGCTCAGCCCTAACTCTCAACTGACAACCAAGAGCACTGCAGCATTCTAATACATCATCATGATGTCAACATTCTACAGGCTAGGCAGGAGACTATGGGGAAGGAAGTGTGAAGTGCCATCACTACACATCTTCCCCTTTTACAATATCAACAAAAACTTAAGGCTCAAACAATGAAGTAAGAAGGAAACAAAGTAAGGGAGAATGAGAAACACTCGAAGAAGGAATAACACGAAAAGAACATCAAGAAAGAGAATAGGAGAAAGCAATAAAGGCATAAGGTGGAACAGGTAAGTAACACCATGAAGAAAAACTAGAAAAGATGAAAGAAACAATGCTAGGGTGCACTTGAGAAGGACAAGAATTAAACGAGGAAGAAAGAAGAAGGATTATGAAAGAAACAATGCTAGAATGCACTGAGAAGGACATGAACTAAGCGAGAAAGAAAAATAATGAAAGATGCAAGAAGGAAGACAGGACATCTTCTCCTTCAACAACAATATAAAAAAGAGAAAGAAGAAAACATAACGAAGAATATACTGAAAGACAAAAGGTAACACGTACAGAAAAACGTTCAAGAAACAGCGAGGCACACCAGTTGGCCATACTGGAATGGATGCATGAATCAAAGAACGCAGAGCAATGAAAAGAAAACAGAACACATAAAAACAAGAAAATTACTCCAGCAGGAGAACTTAAGAAATCTCCAACATATAAATGAGAAGAAAGGTGAGTAAAAGAAAACTACACCCAACAGGAGTAACAATACTGAATGAATTAAAGGAAAATCTTAGTTACCAGGAAAAGTTAGAATGGAAACTTTGCGCAAAATGAAACAAAACCTGGCATAACTTAAGAAGAACATTTAACAACAGGGATTCCATGCACAGAACCGCTGTAAAAACTCATGAGTTCATAGTGAATAAATAAGAAATGTAGGAGTCGACAACCTAAAAGAAGAAATTTCCATAAAACAGCATAAAATGAAACATTTTCTAAAATAAAACTTGTGAGAAAATGCTTTGTGCAAGAACTCAAGCGAAGGTGCGAAAAATTCTGCAAATAAATAAGCATTCAAACAAGTATAGAAAATTAAATGCATCATAAAATACTAAGAAAATGTGAACAACTGTTAGAACTAAGAATAGTAAGTCATAAAATACATAACAATCAGGATAAACAGAAAATTCCTGAATGAAGTAAGTGCAGAAACACGCATGCATTAACTAAACAAAGAATGCAAACATTCTGAACAACTAATGATAAGTCAAACCTGCGAAGAAAATTTATCATTAATGAAAAATTGAAGAACCAGAAAATTCTATGAAAAATGTATAGAAGTTAAGATGGGAAAGAAACAGAAGCGTTTCAAAATTTCATTTTAAAAGAGTAAGCAGGTAAAAGTCATTCTACTACATGGCAAAACATAGCAAATCATACATAACGCATTAAGGAAGCACAATATAATGAATAAATTGTACAGAATCAGACTTTTGCCAAGGAGTAAGAAAAACAATAAAATAAAATAAAAGAAGTGGTCACCGTTGTCATCAGCTTAATATGTTGAAATAAGACCAGAAGTGCTGTGTGAATCAGCGGAAATAACTTGCAGTAAGAACTCAGCACGTTTCATTTATCCTTTAACTAGCAGATGGGACGAACGCTGAAATTAGCCATAAATAAATGGTGTGCATATCACCGAAAGCTTGAAGACATGCCTGCCGTATTTGTTCTTCCCTGTTGACCCAGAATAAGTTGAAACAGTACCTGCGTTTTCATTCCGGGGACCTTACAGTAAATCTACTTTGCTGAGTTGAGCACTGAAATTGATGAAAGTACATGCGAGAAATGCGTGAGGGAGTCCTCTGAATGAAAGATGAGGTAATTTTGCAGAAGTAAATATGGCGGCACGCTTTTGACGTCGTGCAGGGTGGTTGAAGGCAAGAAAATTCATCCATAGCTGCAGCTTTGTTGACGATGTAGGAGCGTCATTGCAAACGAAGGAACAATGAAGAGACGAAGGGTTTATGTGATGCTGCACGGGCTGGATGAACGCGCAGAGTGTTAACGTGAGCCTCATTTGAATTGAAAGAATACGGTTCAACTGCCGATTAGTAAATGCAAGTAAAAACATATTTAATCTGTATAAATCGCCATAAATCCCTGAAGGTTTAAATCCCAAACGCTTGAATCCAATTGATGTTGATGAATAAAGCAAAGCATGGTCGATATGTTTCACAATGATTAAGAGTCTCGTGTGAAACGCTGCAGAAAGGAAGCACGGAATCACGAAACACGGGCAAAACGGTTGTTTCTTCATGTAAGGGAAACGGGAATCTCTCATATAAGTTGCAGCAGTAAAAATGCTTAAAATTGACAAATACCCTTTGGCTCACTATTTGGTCAGGAAAACAGCGGGCATCATTTGCAGTTACTAAAGACAATTGGGGTTTGATCTTTTCCCCAGAACGCCATTAATCATGCCAGACAGCTTGAACACGTTGTCCCATTGAATTATTAAAGTACTTTAAACACTGCCAGTTTATTTTGAAAACGAACACCAGAATGTAACTTCACAACTTGGTAAAAATGAGTAGAAAAGCAGGGAAATCTTCACAAAGGCAGAAAGTTACAGCAGGGACTGGCATATTAAAGAAAAGGACGACCGGTGGATTGGTCACTGGTGGGGTTGGCCAGTATGCTTAGAAAAGAAAACGACGTCCATTACCTTGAGGTTGCTTGAATTGAAAATTCTTGTAGGTGGCTTAGTTGCTTAATGAAGGGTACTTGAAGTAAAAGTCCTTAGAATTTGAATCCACGCAGGGTTTGAAGACCAGATCGTCGCCAAAATATGTGTAGTGAAGGATGAACCAGGATTCGAGGTAGTTGATCATGTATATTTATTTTAAGTAGATGGTACAGGATAATAGTACATAAATTAAGTAAAAGTAAAGTAAATACAAAGAATAAGAAAACCCCACCAGGAGCAGGATGGTACCAGCTCAGCCCTAACTCTCAACTGACAACCAAGAGCACTGCAGCATTCTAATACAGCATCATGATGTCAACATTCTACAGGCTAGGCAGGAGACTATGGGGAAGGAAGTGTGAAGTGCCATCACTACAGCGCTACTACTGACCCATCCCGTGGTGTAATGATTAAGCCATTAACTGTGGAATCAGGAGACCTTGACTATATTCCCAATCCCCCATTTGATTCAATTGTGTGACCCTGTGTAAAACGCTATATCCTGACCCTGTGCCTTGGTTACTATACAAGTCAAACCTTGGAGAGCTTAGATCCGGGATAAAGACCCGTATAATGCACCGTCTATCAGTTGAGATCCAAGTTGAAGCTTCTCCATTTGGGAGGCCAACCTCTGAAGGGTGGGGTGCACCAGGACCTAGCTCCCTTCTCGTGGAAGGCGGAAGATGTGTATCCCATGTGCATTAGGGGAAGGCCTCCCTGTACAGGCAGCTGCAGGGTCCTGATTGCTGGTTGGCCTGGCCTCTCCTCACACAATGTGGCCAGAGCCTGTTGTGCAGAAGTTCATATCTGACTTCAGTTCATCTCGTATAGCTTTGACTTTAGTTCACTGCCTCCTAATCACCTTCATTGTCCAAGTTCTTCCATAAATGAGGCTCGTCCACCCCTCGAGACAGGCATCTTCAATCACCATGTCAGAAACATTCTAACTTACGTCATGAGTTATGGGATAGGCTCCTCCCTTCTCCATGTTCCATCACTTTTCCTGTTTCTGTCTGCTGCTCAGAATGATTTCTTTTCTACTCGGCAGGACTTCATACTAAGGCCATTCAATAAGAAACCAGCATCCAGTTCAGGCGCTCGTTCTCCCAAGGACTGTATCATGAATCAGTTCCATTAGCTAAAGGCGTCTGCTCTGCTTCTTCTCTTGTAAATAGTTGTGAACAATTGGGTCTCACCGGGGCACAGACATGCATTCCCAGTCATCATCCTCTCCCAGAAATGTTGAACAAATCGTTGCACTTGAGCTTGCAGAGAAATGCTCATATGTGGTTTCTCCTGTCATACACTGGAATAATCGATTTCACGGGTTCTACTCACATGGCCTGCCCCTGAAATCTGTTCCCTTGTTGCATGCAAATTCTGCTTGGCCCCTTTCTATTTAGTGTACCATCAACACAAGCTCATTCCCTACTGGTTAAGGGTAATCCAAATTAGGTTAATTTCCAAGACTGCATCCATTCCATGAGACTCCAAAATCCTTTCACATTTTAGTCCTGTGAGGGGCTACATCGTGAATATGTTACAGTCTGACAAAAGTGTCCATCTCTGGTTCATACCTACCTTGAGCCCATCATTTCAGACGTAGAAACCCATTTCCAGTTCTTATTTTTCATGGGATTATCCCTTCCACCAAGGCACAAAAATTGATTTCCCAATTTTCACCATCACCCAGGAAGAAACCATTCCACTTGGGCTTAGAACGCAGGCCCTCTTGCTCTATTGGATTCTAGGTATAATTAATTGTTGCCAACCGCTCCAGATCGACGGGTCCTGCCCAGGGTCCCTCAAGTGTGTGAACCCTTCCACCACTTCACCAAGTGCCTGATGGATCTCTTTTCTTCCTGCAACTTTGTTTCTGTGCCCCCCTTCTTGCCTTATTAATAAATAACTTGGTTTGATCTGTGTTATAGCACAGTGTCAAAGCGACTGTCCCTCCTTCCTTGCAACTTGTCTTCTCAGTGTTCTAACATGTCAAAACTGGTCCCCTGAGTTAGTTTGATGGAAAGGACAGGACGATGAGTGCTGTCATAGCAAGCATTGACAAATCCAATAGTTCTCGACAATCCAAGAGCTACTGGTGTTGTCTATGACAATGTCTTTTAGCCATGTGCTATGGAGTGGAGTGGATGTATTTGGTGTGGAGTGGAATTATGTGGGTTGGATTGGAATTGTTTGATGTGGAATTGTGTGGCTTTTAGAGGAGTTATGTGTAGTGAAATTATGTGGCATGGTGTGCATGAAAGTATGAAGATAGTAATTATGTGGTATTTAGTTTGCTGGAATTATGTGGAGTGGTATTATGTGTCATGGAGTGTAATTATGTAGAGTGTTATTGTTTGTTGTGGAATCTCGTGGTGGAGTGAAATTATGTGGTATGGTGTTGAATTTTGTGGAATGATGTAGAATTCTGTGGTGTGGATTGGATGTTTGTGGTGTGTAGTAAAATTGTGTTGTGGAGTAGAATTATATGGTTTCTTGTGGAATTATGTGGTGTGGAATGGTAATATGTGGAGTTGGATTGTGTGGCATTGAACTGTGTGGAGTTGAGTGCAATTATGTTTTGGGGAATTATGTAACATGGTGTGGAGAGTATTTATGTGGGTTATTGCTTTGTGACATAGAGTGTATTTATGTGGGGTGTATTTATGTGGTATTGGGTAAAGTGTAATTTTGTGGAGTTAAATTTTTTTAAAGGCTATAAATTCCATAAGGCTGAAGAACAGTGTCCAACTCTTGTACGCTTGTTACTGGAATTCCTTGCTGTGGCTGTTTTTTAGGTCTCGCCTGACCCAGCGCATGCGCTGGTCTGGCGAGACTTATTGAGAGGGCTCTAAAAAGTGCTACCAGGCCAGCCTAGAGCTACAGTGCATGTGCGCAGGCGCGCGCGCCGCGCTTGACCACGATTACTTTCACTTTCAGGCCGCTTTGATGTTTGATCGAGATCACTTTCAGGGCTGCACGGCCGCTTGTTTACTCTCTTTCTTGTGAGTTTCTCTCCCCTTACACTTGCTCTCTGAGTTGCTCCCCCCACCTAATCCCCTTCCCGTTTGGCATGTTTTTTTAAATTAATTTATTTAAACCAACCCTACATTCTATCCCTTGCTGGTGCCACCGAATGGCTGACTCTTCCCGTCCCGTCCACTGTTTTTCCCGGGATATCGTAGGCACCTCAACTCGCTTTAAAAAATAATTCACAATCCCCCTTCATCCAGCTCCTTTATTGCTCCACACTTCCCCCACAATTATTGGAACCTGGCCCTACTTCACTTAAATAGAACCCGCTCGCATCTCTTAAATTGCGCCCCCCCCCACTTCCAAATCTGTCATCATGCTCATAAGCTTAAAAACAAGCATTGGCATAGCCAATAGGTCTCGCTTTTGGGACCTTATAAGTGTTTAGCCATGCAACAGTTGCATAACTAAATACTTATAAGGTACCAAAAGCGAGACCTATTGGCTATGCCAATGCTTGTTAATGTTTACTAGAAATTCCAATTCACACGTTCATACCATTTTTCAGAATAGCGAGACCAGTTGTAGAATGGTGTGCTGCACAAGGAGGGCATCTGCTCTCTTCAATCTTTTGTTACACTGCTCTGCAAAGGGGGAATGCTGAGCTGGCTGTACCAGTGGAGACTGATGTAAGGCTTTGTTGTGAAAGGTGTCCGGGTTTCTTTCTGGTCGAGCAGCGGCTCAATGCCACTTAGAACCCTCATGTCCAGTGTTGTGATTGTGAGCTTGGCTTACAGAGAATGCTGAACAACAATTATGGCCTGCTTTCATTTATTGCATACCATCGCCTACAGCCCGTAGCAAAAACGGCACAACAGTGAAGAGGCGCGTATTCGGATGGAGGGAAGGTTGAAATGTGCTTCATGGACGGCAGTTCATTCGGTAGAATATTAAAACTGGAATTGCGCCACCACAGTTGACTGACAATCAGACAATTAGGGAAAAAAAATTCTAATTGCAGATTTAAACAAGGCAATAGGAATGGCTCATTTATTTTGGTGCTCTGATGCTACCGAAGCGCTTTACAAGCGCCCAAACAAAGCCCAAAACTTCAGAGAGTTTCAAGTTTCACAACGACAGGTGGAGGCATTCCTTGGCAACCCTTAGAGCAGCCCATCTAGAGAAGGCGGTGGCTTGGATTAACCAGCTGAGTGTCAACACTTCACATAATCCAGTTGATTTCGGAAGTCAAATAAATAAATAAGGCTCCAATCAGCGGGAGCTGTAGCTACCATTATTAAAGATGAGCGAGCAAACAGCCCGCGCAAAGCTCTGAAAGTGTTTGCAAATGTAGCTCATGCAACACACATCACGTAAAATATGATAGGGTTTATAAAATAAATACTCAAAGAGCATTTTTCTGTTGCATGTGGAAACTTTGATATTAATACGGTACCTTAATTAGTTGGAGTGGGATTTTTATTGTGTTGTGTTATCGGTTTACTAGCAGTTTTGGTACTGATCAATGCTTTACACTTGTTTCCTTCGAGTTAAGCCTGACAGATCTGTGCCACAGCTACCCAGAACTGAGCTTAAGTTGACATCAAAGTTACCTAACTTGGCCTAATACAGAATAGGAGATATACTGAATAGATGCCAACGTGCACTCTTAATAGAACGTGTATCTTAAATAAGATTACTTGTGTGCTTCAAACACCATGACGTCTGCCCCAGGCGTCATTTAGAAAATATCCAGTCGAAAGTGCATGAAGTGAAAACACTTCTGCTGGTGTGAGCACTGTTATCACAGCAAATACAATTGCTATCAACCAATTCATCAAAATGTTCTTGCTCAATTAGTGAAGGACAATTGTAGAACAATGTTCATTGTTTGAAAATGTATTGCATTAATTCCATACAACATTAATTTATGCGAAATCCAATGATGTTCGATATCATTCGTGAAACATCCATGAATAACATTAATTCATTAGAACCCAATGCATTTCGGGTCTATTCCAGACCCTTCATCAGGGGTCATTCATCAATTCTACAAAGTAAACAAAGAGGCAAATTAACTGCTGACCCTCCTTGCTTAATGCACAGTAAACAGAAGTACACATGCAACAGAATAAAGTTGAAAAACACTAAGAGAAACTGGTTCTGAAAGAGAGATCATGTGTGCATAGCTAAAGTCCTAATAACATGCAAAGCATAAACACGTAGTGTAAGAAAACATAAAAAATGGCGATGTTCAAAGGAAACATGAGAATACTGTTTCACCGTAAGAATCTGCTCACAACACAGTCGCAATGTGAAACGAATTAATGCGGTGTCGAAGAAAGAACCCTCAGCCTCTTGGACTATCACCCATCGTGAACAATAAATAAATAAAGTTTCACCGTTTGAATTAACTCAAACCAAAGTCGCAGAGTCAAACTAATTAACGCGGTGTCAAGGACAGAACCCAAAATCTCTTAGTGTATCACCGGTCGTGGAGCTGAATGCCAGGCTGTTTTTCAAGCGTTCTGCGAACTCACCGAGTGTAGTGAATGAGCGTGGCTTCCTCAGCCAAGGACGTGTGCGTGACGTGCAAGACGTGTCTATTTAACATGGAAATAGAAAGCGGATCAAAGTATCTCGTAGTGAATATAGAAGAAAGATGTGAATACAAGTGCGTGGACTGTACCATGCTATGCAAAACATTGTTGAACAATACGTAGAAGACAAAAATCATGAATAATAAATTATGAGATAAACATATTGAAAAAATCAATCTAACATGCGTAGATTGACGCGTACATTTGAAAGAGGCCAGGCATAACATATCGCAATTGCAGTTCACCATCCTGGAAGCACAAAAACCGCCAAGAGACTGTGATCCTTCCAAATCACTGGCACACTCTGAATTCTTTTGGACCAAAAAACTGCAATCCTTGCAACCGATGGGATTAAATGACAGGATTGAATTTAGTTGTTTTTTGTAAACACTACGCATGTTAGATTGATTTTTTTCAATATGTTTATCTGCACAGGTCGTGGTCTTTTCTTATGCTGAGCTGGAAATATCCTCCCCGAATATCGTTCTGCACATAGATAATCTCCAGTCTTATTCCCATGAACTGGTGCATCTGATGAATGGTGGAGGTAGCTAGCCTAGTTTCTTTGTCTCCGTGCTAGTTTTCCCTGCCAAAATAAAACCCATCTCCCAATTTTCCTGTGTTTTTTCCATCTCCCTTGACAACCAAAACTTCCTGAAAGGTGAAGGCATTTCTAAACTAAAGGCCGCTCTAAACTGGATACAATGGGGACAGGAGGGCAGGAAGCCCACAGAACATGGCCAGCTAGAGCAGAAAAGTGCTCTGCCTGGAGTGGAGGACCTTCATCACTTTTGAAAACTTCAGCTCAGCTCCTTTGATCGTCTCTGGCAGTCCAGTTTGGCCAGCATTTTGTTCATCGTGTCGGTTTAACACTGAGCATGCCTTGGCATCAACCCAGGAGAGAAGCTTACATAAGCCAGAACTGGGATCCTTACATGGTTCTGATTTCAGCACATCTTGTGAAGGGATGTATCCCCCTGGGCACTACTCGTGTCCTCAAAGTAGGCTCCTCAAGTAATGAGTCAACAAATGAAAGAAGGTTCAATTCATACTTTATTGAGATTCTTGTGATTCTTCTTTATTTCTCACATACTCAATTCAAATGGCGAAGCTTGTATTATAATGATTGGATCCTGATATGTATCCAATGCATTTCGGGTATTACCAATCCAAAAAGCTTTAGTCGACGTGTTGGGTCATAAAAGCACATAAAAATACATCTAAAACAATTCCATAAGACATCAGATAAAATATGATACACGCCCAGATGGATGGATGAATACAATTACCTTAAAAACACTATGTACAATATAAAAATACAGTAAAAATTGTTATGATAAAAACTTTGTAGTTATACCATAATGCAAGTTACATATTTCAAGGCAAAGTAGTTTTAGGAAAGGCAGTTGATTCCACATGATATACGTTACAGCATAACATTATCTCTTTTGATTTAAAGCTTAATCAAGGAAACGTGCTCTTATTGCCCACGTCCACCCCAGATATTTCTCTATTGCTATGGCAATCACCTCTGTTGTGTCGGTTCTTAGGATTCTCTCAGCTTCACTTGACCTTCTTGTTCCCAAGAGCTTGCAAATTGGTGACAACCAGACACGACATGGGGCGTTGTATCCAGCACATACAATCAGTAAATGGGCCATTGATTCTTTACTATGCTGGCATACCGGACACAAGTCATCGCTAGGTTTGGTCCATCTAACAGTAAAGACTCTTAGTGGCAATGTACGCACCCTAAACTGGAAATATAATTTTCGCTCATGGGGCTTTGTAATAAAATCCCAATATTGTTCTAGCCTGGGGATAGGTTTACAGTCCAGGAATAACCCTGTTAGGGAAGAGGACTCACAACTTCTCAGTGTCATTTCCCACTACTTGGCTTTCAAAATCATTTTTGGGGGAAAAGTAGAGTTTTTAGGATCCACCCGAGGTGTATTCATACCGATATTCGATAGGATAGCTCTAAGCTCCCTCAACCATTTTATTTGGTTTGATGTATCTGCCCTTATTATGTCTAGGTAACCAGTTGCGTACCCTGCAAGCTCTGGGGTAGACCAGAGTCTACGCCAATACAAAAGGAGACGTAGTCTAGCAGTATCTGCGATTGGCTTCCTCCCAAGATCATTCAATAACGGACGTATCGGGGTACTCTGTGGCAGGTTGGTAATTTTTCTAAAGAACTTATTTTCTGAGAGTGTGAGATTAGCTAAGTCCTCGTGCCCCGAAAGCTCAGCACCGTATAAGGCAGAGCTAATAACTTTTATGTTATAGATCTCGATTGCCGGGCTGATTGTCTTAGAGAATGAGGTGTTATATTCCTTGTGCAACACCCCCGCCTGTTGTCGGTGTTTTAGGAATGCTATATCAACCTGGTGAGCCCAATTTAATCCCTCCTGGATATTTACCCCTAGGTATGTAAACTCCTTAACTTGCTCTAGCAGGAGGTTGTTCATTTTAATGCCCCCCTTGAAGGCCCTATGCGGATTAAAGGCCATCAGTTTTGTTTTTGACACATTGATTTCCATTCCACGCCCCGAGCAGAACTCCTCAAAAATTGTTAAAGCTCTCTGGAGGCCACTCAGCGTCTTGGAAATGATCAATGTGTCATCTGCGAACATTAGTATGGGGACTTTTTCACCTGCTAGTGTTGGGGCATCCGTGGGGGTAGATCTTATACAGTTCACTATTCCATTGATGTATAAAGAAAATAGTGTTGGGCCATCACACAACCTTGGCGAACTCCCTTCTCTACAGGGAAAAATTCCGTAACTTCGCCCTGCGTACCTCATCGAATTTTAGCCCTGTTGCCCTCGTGCATCCTAATGAGTGTCAACAGGTCTGATGGTAACCCCATTTCCTGTAATGTCCTCCATAATTTAGCTCGTGGTACAAGATCAAATGCTGACCTAAGGTCAACGAAAATGGCATACAAACTGCCCTTGCCCAGGGTTACTGTTTTCCAAACAAGCAAGATAAACCGAAACACTTTGTCTATAGTGCTAGTGAAAGCTCGGAACCCTGCTTGTAATGGCGATAGAATGCTAAACTCATCAATCCATTCTTGGACTTTGTTGAGCACCAACCTCCCCATTACCGTTTGCAAAGAATCTATTAAGCTGATCGGCCTATAATTCCCTGGGCACGATTTTGTCCCCTTTCTTAAAAACTGGTATAATTTCGGCTCCTTTCCAGGAGTCTGGGACCGACGCATCCTGGGCTATGGCATTTGTCAATAGTCGAATATACAGACACCATCTATCCTTATCATAGAGGAATACATTCCCAGGTATTCCATCGGGACCTGGTGCCTTTTCAGCCAAAATAGCTTTAAGTGCCACCTCAACATCTGCCTTGCTAAAGACTGTATCCTGGTAAAAATGTTTCGCGATATCGCCCTCTATTTCTTACTCATTTGCGGTGTATTGGGGTTTGAAATAGTTTACCCACTCCGACTGTGAGACATGATTTTGGGGCTGGCAAGCCTGCCCACCTCTATCCCATTTGTGCACATTCCAAAACTGTTTAGGGTTTCTCCCAACACATGCCTCCCTAAGTTCCTCCCATCTTTTACTGTCCCATTCTTTCTCTGCCTTTGCTTGGGCGCCCCAACAGGTAGTCCTAGCTGCTCGTACCACTGTTGGGACACCTTCTTTAATAGTCTTCCCTAAGGCTGCACAGCCTTTTTACAGTCTTTGCTGTACCAGTTCTGTGATTTAGGAATAACAGCCTTTTTAGTCCTGCCCCTTTTTAATAAAATACGTACGTAGCTGACCCAAAAAATTATTGTGTATGCAGGTGGGTTGCTGTAAGGCCATCAAATTTACTACACTGGCCTGGAGCTCATTTATAGCATGATCCATATCCTTTTCAATGCTAGCTAATACTTCGGGTAGCTCGATTATCTTAGCCCATTTAAGTCGCCTCAAGTCATTAGATGGAACAACGTCAGTGGTGGAATATGTATCTCGTAATTCATTGGGAGCCTTATACCTTGTTAGATCTGACGTCACCTGCAGCCTCTGCACGGAGACCCCCCCCCAACCGCGAGGGGCCCGGTAAGGTGAAATCCGACCTCAAAATACACCCCTCTGCATCCAGATGCCCTGTGCCATGGAGAAAAGAACCCGAGGTGCACCTACGTTCCAGAGCCCTCCAATGTTCCTCCCCAGCTGTTGGTTCCTCCCGGACGTCTTCCTGGACCAAGCCTGCAGCTAAAAACCAAAAACGAAAATCCCCATTGAAAACAAGGCACCCAATGCCAAAACAGCACTCTGCACCCAGCTGCCCCAGCGCCGCTGAGGGTGCACCTTTTGTGCAGGCTTGATTCCCCATTTGCCCTGAGCTAAAGTCCAGGAGCTTTACTCCCACAGCCAAGTGGCCTGCTCGTCAGCAGCCACAAACCGGAGGCCTCCTATACCCCATTGGTTAACATTAGGCCTCAACACACTGCACCCGGCCGCCCTAGTGCCGCTGAGGGTGTAATGAGACTGCATCACTGACCATGGGGAGACCCCTGAGTCTACCTCCAGAACCTCAACTACCAAATACTTCCCTCAAAACCGATAACCAGAATGAAGATATAACAACTTTGAAAATCCAGTACAACTCATTTGCTAAGGCCTTCCTAGATGCAAAAGAGAGGTAGGATTGTGTTGCTATCTCTATGTGTGTCATAGCGGTCCTCAATTACAAGTGCCTTGGAAATCCAAATTGGGCCTGTAATGGTAGTTACCAGCCGTACGGGGGGTTAAAAAGTGTGTGGAATTTCACACAGAGATTTCATCTGCTGACACTCCTGGGCAGAATGTGTCTCACTGCACAAAATGGCCATGCCCCCATGTCACAGGTTAACACTTTCTATCTGCCGTATAGCACTTCATTCTTTGCTATGAGCTAGGGGTGCAAAGGGATGTGAGCTTTTCTTGTCCAATATTCACCTCTCTTGTTGCTATTACAATGTAAAGCTTCTAGCCTCTGTGTTTAAGGGACCATCTTAGATATATCACAGTTACCCGGAGAACATTGCTCAGAAATGGAGTGTATTCGTTAATGTTGGTGTCCTTCTTCACTCTGGCCTTTTCTTTATACAGGCTATTGATTGTCTGGTCTGTTATTAATTCTCTTTTCGATCTCAGACTCTTCTCTATCCCTATCTCTCTATTGCATTTCTTAGCTTTTAAAAGATGTTTGTACTCACCCCAACACTCTCGGAATAACTATTTGCTCTTGGGGCTACAGTGTCGCCTCACTAGGGCAGAAGAGACAGCTCCCTTCATTATAAAACATTGTTCATTTTACCAATTATCCTCTACACTCCATCTCCCTCCTTTAGAGCCAATGGTTTTGGAACTGATGGGTCTAGACCACAGAACCTTCAGCTCATTTACCATCCCGTCATAAACTGCTAAGATCTCCCCATAATCATCAGTCATAGAATTCATTATTGTGGCTCTGTACATTATGCGTTCTAGCATTGAGAGTTCAAGTAAATACTTCTCACCACTCCATCTTATTCTCCTCCTGCTATTGACTGGGGTGATCAATTGTGTTTTTTCCTCCCCGTGACTGTCGTTTTTCCCTCTCATTCACCGTGACTATCAATTTTTCCCTCCAAATGTCTCCTTTGCTCTGTGCTAAGACCTGTATGTTAAGCAGTGCACCCCCAGCGACCATTTTGTGTTAACAAGTCAGTGAAACCAGCCCCCCCTTCCCCCCTGAGACAGCAGTAATCTGCTGTAAGCTGTTTAAACTGTGTTTAATAGGGACTGTGCACTTTATTCTTTGGCCAGGAGAGGGTGTAAAGCTTTATACAAATAGTGTTGTTAGAGGACAGGTTTGTTAGGGCCTTACCTGCAGAAGTTTAAAGTGTGGATTGAGCCTGTCTGTCTCCTAGGAGATTTCTGAATAGAAGAGCAGCTTCCAACTCCCTGGCCAGCAAACCTAGCCTGATATTGTTTGGTACATGTGTACACTGATTGGTGGTTGTATCTGATGTTTCTACTGGATTAGGCTTAGTGTCCTCATTTATTGGGTATTTGAGGGTTCTGATTGGTTTCTAGGTCAGTGATTCAATTAATGTAGGGTTGGGACTAGGGCTAGGGTTAGGCTTTTAATTGGAAGTAGGGATTAGGGCTTCTTGTGTTATTGGTTGATAGACTAGGTATGGGAATAGGAGTAGGGTTAGGCTTTCTAATGGAAGTAGGAACTAGGGCTTCCTGTGCCATTGGCTGCTTGGACTTGGGTTGGGACTACTGGTAGGGCTAGGGCCTCTATTGGACATAGAGATCAGGGTTT